>NW_026067892.1:3172714-3329920 GCF_014885135.2 Alexandromys fortis | reverse complement strand
CCCCCCCCCCCCCCCCCCGCTTCTGCAATGCCTGCCAGCTTCCCATTCGGTGGCATCTGAATGGGCCGGGTGGGCAGTCGGAATGCTGTTGAGCAGGTTCCAGACGGGTACACCACCACAGGTGAGCCGGCCGGGAGGCAGAAGGTCAGTAGGTGAGCACAGAGGGTTGGGGAGCTCCCATGCCCACGAGGCCTCTTAACACTGGGATGGTGAGGGTGGAGACCACTGAGATCATTCTCACGTGAGGAGGAATGTAAGGAGGAAGGCAGCAGCTGAGGAGCTGTCTCAGAGACGGCCAGGTGGACTGCTGGATTCCGTGCTCTGAAGTTTTGGCCGCCATTTCCTCACTCTCTGTCACTCAGTTGCCTCTTTCCAAGTCTGTCTTAACGGCTAAACCTGATTCTGCCTGCGGCCTCCTCTGTAGCTGAGTAGAGACCCACCCCACCCCACGCCCACCTTTCCTTCTCCATCAGACAGGGCCTCCTGAAGGCCAGAGCCCACAGAACCCACATTCTCTGGTAGATGGGGATACACCTCACCCCTGCAAAGGCTGGAAAAGCACAAGCCCTCTGTCACCCTGCCTGTGCCCTTTCCAGTGGGTAGGACTACCTGGGAGGGGGGGGGTGTTGGGCGAGAAGAGGCTGCTTGTCCCTGCCCTCGTCTCCAGCCAGATAGCCTGCCTCACCTTCCCCAGGTTGTTTACCTTGGCGCGCTCCCGCTGCCCTGCTCTCCCAGCCGATCTGATTGCCGTAATTAGTTAATCAGTAACTGGCATAATTTCCCCCTGATTAATGCAGGAATAATCACCCGCCAGGGCTGCCAGCAATTTGCTTATCAGAGTCACTTTGAAACAGCTTTGAAAAATGAACGATTGGCACCTTCCTCAGGGTTAAAATTAGAGTCGGGGAGGCCGCCCTCTGCTGTGGGCGGCTGGGAGTGGCAGGCCAGGCTGGCAGGGGCGCCTCCACCCCAGTGTCTGGGGTAACCGGAGTGGGTGACTGGCACAGTTGAGGGCTGGAGGGAGGGGAATATGTGTGCTAGTGCTGCTCCCCAGGAGAGGGAAGACAGGTTGGGGTGCTGTAGCTGTCTCTGGGATGGGGCTGGCCCATAGGGATCTGGACAGAGGCCTTGGACTTGCAGGACAGAGGGACATGCTTACATTGGAGTAGTACTAATAATAACAGTGTCAATAGTAACCAGTCACATTCATCTTATTTACTTATGCTCTTGTGGTTCTGGGGGTGAAACCCAGAGCCTTGCATCATCCAGGCAAGCACTGTACCCTTAAGCCATCCACACATCCCCAGTAGAGAAACCCCTGGCTTTCTTTACATACGTTATCTCATTTAATCCACCGAGTGAGCTCATCTGCTGGACCAGTATCTGACCCCTTTATTTTTCGTAATTTTACTTTTGTTTTGTTTTTGTTTTCCGAGTCAGGTTTTCTCTGTGTAACAGGCCTTCCTGTCCTGGAACTCACCCTATAGACCAGGCTGGCCTCGAACTCACAGAGACCCACCTGCTTCTGCCTCCCGAGTGCTGGGATTAAAGGTGTGCGCCACCACCGCCCGGCTCATTATTTTACTTGTAATTAAGGAAAACTTCCCACGTGGGCAGACGGCACCGGGATAACGAGCGCCTATGAGCTCAGCGCCCACTTTCTTCCTGCCACCTAATGTCTGCCTAATCCGGTTCCATCTGATCCGCCCTCCATTCTCGTTAGCGCTGGTGTCCAAGTCTTTAAACCAGTTCCTAATACGGCAGTGTTCTCCCTGTAAGATGAGGTGCGGCAATGTCTCTGCCTCTCGGGCCGGCTGGGAGGTTTAATGAGATCCTTTGTGGAGGTGTGAGGAAGGTGTGCATCATTATAGTGTCAGAGTGGTGAGTAGCTTGAAATTTGTGGGGTCCAGAAGACAAGCATCAGACGGAGTTGGGGGATGAGGGAGGATTATAGTACACTGGGCTGTGCTCCAGTCAGCTAAGTCAGAACACGCACACATGCATGCACGCACACACACACACACACACATACACGCATGCGCACACACACGCACGCGCGTGCACACACACACACGCACACACACATGCACACACACACACGCACACACACTACCAAGTAGGTTTATTACTCACAGACAGCAGGCCTGGCTTTATGGGAAGCTGGTCCCCCGAGACTCGGGAAAGCTGCCTGGAGGGACAGCCTCTTCTACGCATGGCTGACCTGCAGCAGAGCAGGGGACCCTGAGAAACAGACTGCAGGGATAACGTTCTGATGAACATCTGCCCCTGGGAGGGGCTGGAAAAGAACTCACACTGTGCCAGGAGACCGCAGAGGTAAGAAAGGTGAGGGAAGGTGAGAGAAGCTGTGCCCAGGCGGCAGGGGCACACAAGCTGCTGGAGCTGGGCGGGTTAAAGAACCAACTGTAACAAGTCAGCATTACCAATAAGTAGTGTGGGGCCTGACCCTCTGCGCTTACATGTCTATGCACACGTGTGTATGTGTGTGCACACACGTGGCCTCACTCCTAACTTGCAAGTGACCTGTTTTGTGCACTCGGGCTGTTGCGGGAGGACACAGGCGCATGTCCCGCATGCATGTATTCTTGGGCACTACAATGAGAAAGTGAGGGCGGAGACTGGGTGGATCTAAGGCCACTTGGGGCACTGTCCTGCAGAGGTGTGTGAGGATCTTGCTGGTGCAAGCCTTACACATCTAAGTCTTGCAGGAGTCGGGCGGCAAGGCTGGTGTGATTGTTTTGTAGTTTTATTTGGATTGACCCCAGGGCCTCGCACATTCACCGCTGCTGACCGTTGCATTAGCTTTTCCAAGGGAAGGGGGAACAAATGTCTACTTGCCACAGACAGAGGCGAACAAGCCAAACAGACCAAAGTGACAATTGCACTGTAGTTCGGCATGATGAGACAATGAGTTCCCAGGGGACCCCCAAACAGCTACACCATCAGGAAGTCCCACCCCATAGCTGCATAGATGGAATGCGCCCCCACCTCAATTAACCTTCCATGCTCTGTATAGAGACTGCAGACCACACGCAGCAAGAATCACAGTTGGGAGGGAGGTACACGCACAAGGTGTAGGAAGACGTAGTTAAAACCTCAGATGTGGGCCTGATGATACTCCCCGCCTCACCCTTCTTCTGAGGGAAAGCAAAAAAAACCAGAATTTGAGGGTCTCTTGTGTGTAGTCAAAGTGCTTTTAAGATAACAAGGGCTGCTATGCTCAGAACACAACCCTGGCCCCTGGGCATCTGTCTTTCCCCTCTATGTGAATTTCCTGGGGGCCTGCAAGTGGGTTCTAAAGGGATGGTGTTGGGGGTTATGTCCCTGGAGCTGAGCCGTGGCTCCACGGTTGCTGTTTGGCTCATGGAGTACCAACCTTTATTCCATTTGAAGAGCTGGGACAAAACATAGGCAGGTGACAAGGGACCCCGAAAGAGTTCTTATTCTCTCACAGCCTTAAGTCGGGAAGATCTAAAATCACCAAGTACCTTGCCTGTACTGGGAGTGCTGGGGCTTCTGCCCGCTCAGAGCTGCAGGGGGCGCTGCTGAGTGAGTCCAGAGGAGAGGAAAAAGACCAAAACAAAATGATGGAGGCCTTGTGGCAAGGTTCTCACCACCTGGTGGGAACGGGAGGAATTAAACAAGAACAAGACAAACCATGTCAGGAACTTTGGAACATATCAGAGACCTGACCTGGCCTGCTAGGGCCTGGACCCTTGGCGCATGCATGCTGATGCATGCTTGTGCGTGGGCGTCCGTGCGCTAAAACACAGACACACACACACACACACACACACACACACACACACTACACGGCCTCACGCTCCTGACTTGCAAATGAGCGGTCCTGTGTGCACATTGTCAAAGAACACCTGTCATAGAGAAGTCTTTGTTAGGGCGAGAAATAATGAGAAGTTAATTTAGAAAGATTTCTCTGTCAAAGAGTTGAGACTGTGTGACTAGAGACATTAAAAAAATCATTTAAACACCACAAAAGAATTTAAAAATGGACTTTATATTAAAAGAATCAAGTTCTTTGTGTTCTGCTGCTCCCATTGGCCAATTTCCCGGGAGTAGATGGTGGCACCCCACCCCCACCGTGCGTAGGTGTCACTTTTGCGTGCGTGGCACTGGTCTGGCTGCTCCCACTGTAGGCAGTCAACTCCTACCTTCCTGGAGCTCTGGCTTCCGGTGCTGGATTCGTCTCCTGGCTTCAAGGCTCCTCTTTCATCTTCTTCGCCAGCTGCTTCTGTCTTCTCTCTTAGCGGCTGGAACCCCTGAGACTGAACCCACCGTTCACTTCTCCCGTGATCCCCTTCAGTCTCTTGGCTTCTTGTTTGCTTGTTCATCCCACCACCCACCCACACCCCCGCCCCCTTGGTTTATTGTTTTCAGACAGTCTCATGTAGCCCAGGCCAAACTCCCGCTGTAACTGAGGCTGGCCTTGAGCTCCCAAACACGCGCCTCTGCCTCTCAAGCGCTGGGACACAGGCGTGCATCACCATGCCTGGCTCGCTCTCTAGGCTTTTTACCATCAGCTTCCAAACCAATGCTGGCTCCATCTGTTCTTCTCCCAAGGACTCCGGGCTGCAGTTCTCTGTGGGTCCCGGACACCTTTCTCAAGGTTCCCTTGCGGGAAATTCCAATTCAATTTGTCTTTTTCAATTTGTCAGTCTTCTTCTGCAGATTAAATTATCCTTCTTTGATCTCTACACCTTCACTGGGTACCACCATTATCTTAGAACTTCAATCAAGAAATGTAGCCACCACATCTGCACCCCCCACACTCTGCACTTCCAAGGACTTCCATCTCCTGGTAGGCTCTGCCTCCCCCACATCCTGAACACACCCAAACCCTGCTGAGCCCCCATTCCTGGCAGGATCTCCACCTCTTGCTGGGTTCCCCTCCTGTCTACCCTCGAAATCCTGATGGGGATCTGAAGTCCAGACAACTCAGCAGCGCTCCATCATGGGTTTCAGCCAGCTCCCTCCTCTCTCCTGTCTACTCCTCTCTCCCTGAACCATCTGCTGAATCATTTCTGGGGAAGGCGAGGGACGGTTGGGTACAAACAAGTACCTGCTACTTGGCACTTGGGAACAGGGTCCTCAGCCACACTCATCTCTACCTATGTTTTACCTTTTCAGTCTTTTTTTTTTTGAGGGGGGAGCTTTTCTTCTGAGCCACACCCTGCCCCTACCTGGTTTTATTGGGTGGTTTTAGGTTGGGCTTCAATAATAGAGATTCCACATCATGGTAACTTAAAGTAGATGCTGTTTCTTATCCCTGTCGATGTCCAGATGGAACTCTCTTACTTAAAACCCTGAGAATCATTTCAATTTGTTCATTTGCCCACTGATGCTTACGACCCAGGACGCTAGCTTGAGTTCAGCCATCTTCTCTGTGTTCTCCAACGGGGCATGTACGGCCTCTTGAAGACATCTGTCTGGAGTTCCAGGGTGTGTTTCCACTTCCCATGCTGCTGGCCAGCTGCAGGGAAGGGATGTGACATTTAATCTTTGCTCTGAACTTTGTAACTGGTTGGAAATCCTGCCTGTAGTATTATTCAAGAAGGCGAGAGGGTTTTGTGGGGGGCCGTCTAGAAGTGTCTGATGCCGACTGACTGTGGGCCACTCAAACATCTCTTCCTTCAAGTGCCTTCTCAGGCCCCCAGCAAGAATCTATCAGTTCCTCCCTGGTTCTTGCTGGCAGTATTAATTAACCACAGCCGGTGCTAGTTGGTCTCTCCTGGACTCTAAGGCCCTGGGAGACACGTGTCACAACCCCTAGCTGCCTTGTAGCTGACCACATGTGGGGCAGAAGACGTGATGCTGGTGGAAGTGGCCCAGTCCTTGACCACCTAGGTCCTTCTTCCTTGGATTCCAGGGCTCTGCAGTCTTGGCAGCTCCTGGCTGCTATGACATAAGGAGCCGCCCTATGTGTCTGACTCCTTGGTTTGGTTTAATAACATATCTTTCTTTTTTTTTTTTCTTGAGACAGGGTCTCACTCTGTAGACCAGACTGGCCTGGAACTCATAGAGATCCGCCTCCCTCTGCCTCCCCAGTGCCAGGCTTAAAGATGTATGCCATTACACACAGCCATGCATCTTTTTGAGGCAAGGTATCTTAGCTGGCCTTGAACTTACTGTGTAGTTTAGGCAGTCCTGCCTTGAACATGTGGTGATCCTCCTGTCTCAGTCTCCCAAGTGTTGGGATTCCATCTGTGAGCCCCCCTACCCAACTCTTGCTATACCTAGCTGTTACGTACAAATCTTTGCATGTGTTAGAGAGAGAGAGACAGAGAGACAAAGAAAGGGAGAGAGAGAGGAGAGAGATGAGGGTCTCCTTCTATAGCTGAGGGTGACCGTGGGTTTCTTATCCTCGTCTCTCTACAGGAATTACATCTTCACCACCAATCTCAGTTTATGCCGGGCTGGGGCTTGAACCCAAGGCTTCTGCACACCAGGCGCTGCTTACGTAGCTTACGTTTCGCTAATCATGCCTAAGCTCAATGGATTTTTTTTTTATAAATGTCCTGCTTAGCCACTCTGACCACGAGAGAACTGTACCCTTTTCTAGAGACAGGCCTGCAGAGGTAACCACTGCTCATTCCCTGCATTCACCTGGGTTTTTTTATCAACGCTCACATGAACTGGCACAAACAGATGGCAGCGTGGGGGCTGAGAAGAAAGCAGGAGTTGGGGCGGGGAAGTTCCTCCTTCTCTGGGTTCCAAGTCTTCCCCAAGTTACTAAGTGCTAGTCAAACTCGTCCTTAACTTCCTCTGAGTCACTCAGCTTTCGCCAGCCCCAGGGACTCGGTACTGGACATTCCATCTCCCAGGCTCACTCTGCGTCCCCATAAGGTCCTGATCCTCAGTGCCTCTCCATCTGGGTCCAAACATTGCTTCTTTGTTTGGCTGTCCCTGACACCATATTAGGATCTTGCCCTCCCACAGAACCTTGGACGCTGCTCTGTGAAATCGCCATTCTTCCTGTGCGTGCACAATTCCGGCTGTGGTGGATGCTCTGGAGCGTAAGCCCCTAGTGGGTCAGACCCACATAGAACCCCTTGTTAACGTGAGACCTTTGGCCTGCTCCTGTCTGTCAATCGATTATGTTAAACATGAAGGTTCTAATGAAGGCTCACGGCCAGCCAATTTTGAATTAATTAAAAAAGATAGCTCAGATGGCTCTCAAAGAAGCCGCGAGTTCCGTTCTCAACACCTGCATTCTGATGCCTGGAACCACCTGCAGCTCCAGCTGCGGCATATTTGATGTCCTCTTCTGGTCGCCTCAGTCATCCGCAGGAGCTGCATCAGTGTACGTGCACATACTCATGTGTATGCACATAACTAAAGATAACAGCTGGGTATGGTGGCTCACACCTTCAATCCCAGCACTCAGAAGGTAGCGGCTGTGGGCAGAGGTGGGAGGGTGGATCACTCTGATTTCGTGGCCAGTCTGGTCTACATCGTGAGTTTTGGGACAGCCAGGGCTACATAGTGAGACTCTATCTTAAAAATAATAATAATAAATGTACCTATCCTTTGGAAGGCCTGACTTAGACTCAGAGAAAAGAGAAAAGAAAGAGGAGCTGAGACCTTCTTTGAGCTAACCTGGAAGCAAGTCTTTAAGCAAGAAAGCTGATTCTGACAGGATTGAGTGGCTGTGTGGGGCTCTGAAGAGAGGAACTAGAAACCTGATGACAGAAATGAACATGAGGAACGCAGGTTGTTTTTAAGTATCTAAGTATAGGGTCGTTTGTTATGCAGCGATGTGTAGCTAATACATCTTATCTGCCCTTCCCTTTAGACTCAGAGGTTTGGAGGGGCTATTCTTTTTCTCTTTTTAAAAATTGTTTTGAAACAGTGTCTCATGTAGCCTAGGCTGTCCTCAGAGTCCCTATGTAGCTACAAGTGACTTTGAACTCCTGATATTTCTAAATCTACCTTCCAAGAGCAAGGATTACAGGTATGCACGACTACATACAGTTTTATTTCATTTTTTAAAGAAATGACATTTATTTATTTAATGTGGGCACATACCTGCCTTGGTACACATGAGGTGTTCAAAGAACAGTGTGCAGGATTTGGTTCTCCCTCCCTACCGTACGGGTCCAGTGCATCAAACCCAGGTTATTAGGTTTGGTAGCAGACACGTTTACCCACTGTGCCACCCTGCTACTGAGACAGTCTGCAGGTGCCTGAAACTGAAGACAGTGCCCAGAATCTATGCATTGTGTGTTTTTCCTCTGTATACATAATTATGATAAAGTATAATTCATAAATTGGGACTGGTAGGTGATTAATAATAACTAAAAACATGAGTTATAATACTATAGTAAAAATAACTTAAAATTAAATTGGTTTTAGAATTTTCCAATAATATCTTTTTAAAAATCTTTATGTGTATGTGTGTGTCTGCATGAGTTTATATGTGCCATGCATGTGCAGGAATCCACAGGCACCAGAAGAGGGCGTCAGAGCCCCAGAACTGGAGTTATAAGCAGTTCTGTAGGCGATGCAATTCAAACTTCAGTCCTCTGCAAGAGCAATCAGAGCTCTTAACCACTGAGCCACCTCTTCAGCCCCACACTTTGTATCTTTGGATGCCACAGAAGGTGAAATTGCACATAAGGGAAGAGGGCCATGGTTTCTCAAGCCCTAGCCTTAGATCAGCCCCTCCATGTTCACCCTCCCTTTCTATTCCATGGAGATTTTTAATATGACCCAGTTCTTTTCTTTTCTTTTCTTTTCTTTTCTTTTCTTTTCTCTTCTTTTCTTTTCTTCCTTCCTTCCTTCCTTTCTTTCTTTTAAAGATTTATTTATCATGTACACAGTATTATGCATACAGTAATCTGCCTGCATGTATGCCTGTACACTAGAAGAAGGCTCAGTTCTTAAGAGTATGTAGCTCTTGTCCAGGACCCAAGTTCATGTGGCAGCATCTGTGGTTGGGTAGCTTACAAGTGCCTTTAACTCTAGCTCCCAGGGATCCAGTCCCTCTTCTGAACTCTGCGGGTGTCTGCCCTCACTTGAGTACATAACTCCCACACACATATGCCTGTGACTCAAACTTTTTCTGATCTTTTAAAATCTTAGAAACGTGTCTTCACAGACATTATCAAAAAGATTCAGCACGCTCATTTACCATGAGCGTGACTCCCTTCTGACGCTTCTGAGATGTTGATGCGTTTCTATGCGCATGTAACATACCTAACAAGGCTATGGTGCCCAGCGCATGTACCTCTGCTTACGGTTTGGGAACTGGGAATCTGATGGGTACATGGAAGGGGCTCGAGCCACCTGAGTGGCTGAAGCGACGGTGTTGGAAAGAGAGCCCAGAGAGAGATGGAAAATATAGAGGAGAGAAGCCCCCTTTTCCCTCTCCTGGCACAGGGACTCTACTGAGCTGCCAGAGAGCATCCAGGCAGGAAGTAGACACCAGTCCAGATGTCTCAAACTATAAGAAATACAAGCAGGCAGTTGGTCAGACACGGGGTGGTGAGATAACTCAGGCTGGTGGGAAGAAGAGACTGCTGGTTTGTTCCCTTAAACTACAGAGACAGAAGCAAGAAGCCATTCCATACCCCAAGACAACCACAACAACAGTTGAGGCCAGCAGGAAGCTAGTGGTCACATCTGATAAACACAGCTTTGAGGGGGCCATCTCTAGGGAGAAGGGAGGGCAAAGGTCAGACATGGGACTGAAATCACAGCAGCCCTGGAGAAGGTGTGAAGGACCTGGTTATGGGGCAGAAACTAGGCAGGAGAGGGGTCTCATCTTCTAGACCCTTTTTACCTGGCTTAGGGCCATGTGGGCATCATTGGGGCCATGTGGATATCATTCTGAAAAGTGCTAACTTGTCATTGAATAGGGGAATAGGGACACCCTGGGTGCTCTTGGATATTAAAAAGACAACTGGTAATGAGACCAGGCTCAGAGCACAGAGCTTTGGGGACAGGCCTTTTGTCACCTGGAAGCATAACCTCAGGTCCCTCCCCCACTTTGAGTTTGGCCCCACATGCAAAGGATCCAAAAGCCCCCTCACATCTTCCTCTGACCTTGGCCATCCTCCAGGGTACCGCTAACCGGATGCTGGAAATGGGGTGTGTTGCTTGGCTGGTGGAGTGCTTGCCTGGCTTACCCAAAGCCCTGGGGTCAGTCTTCAGCATTGCCTAACTGGGCACAGTGGTGCCTGCCTGCAAGGTCAGTATTCAGAGCTGGAGGGAAAGGGAGCAGAAGTTCAAGGCTATCCTTGAACACACAGCAAATTCAGGCCACCTGCATGAGATCCTGCTTAAAAGCAAAGCAAAACAAAACACCTCAGGAAAAAAAAAATCTAACCGTTGAAACAGGCCACGAGGGTAACTCATGGTAGGCAGGAAGGTGGGATGGCTGAGAGACGGCTCAGCAGCTAAGAGCACCGTTTCTCTTGCAGAGAACCTTGGCTCAGTTCTCAGCAGCCACATGGCAGCTCACCGCTGTCTGTAACCCCAGTTCTGGGGATACAATGCCTTTTTCTGAGCTCTGTGGCAAGCAGGTACAGGTATACAGGCAAGGTACACATGCACCCACAAAAATTAAAAATAATAAATACTTTAAAAAGAAAAGAAAGAAACAAGGTGAGGCCAGATTCCTTCTACTCAGGGTCTATAGACACCTGCCAATCATACTCTTATTTTTATTTTGTATGTATATGTTTGTGTATTGTATGTGACTATAGTCTCTCAACTGGAAAGCCTCCTTTAGGTCACTTCTATCCAATAAATATTTGGTCACAGTAATATGACTAATGAGGGACATTCCAGAAAGAGGGGACAGGATTAAAAACTTTCCCGTAGACGTCCAGGTCAACAGAACACAGTCACGTGCTCCAGACATCAGGTTCTCATCATGGGGTCAACCTTAATTCCTCTGCACCCATGTTTCCTCCTTTCCCCTAGTGGACAAGGCACTTCATAATCAAACTGATATTCACAGGCGAACAGAGAGCTTCTTCCACCATAGGGGTCACTTGGGATAGTGCTTGCCCCTCTTTGTTCTGTAGTGAAGGCAAGGTCATGACCCCTGCCCTATGACCGCACATAAGATACATGGGCCTCCCCTAGGAATGGCCACCTGCTGGCTGGCCAGGCGAAATGGTGAAGGCGGCAGGGCTAACTATATAAAGAGAGTAACCGCATGGGGGTGTGCATGGTACCTCTCGAGGATGGGGTGTGGCCGCTGCACTGGAGGAACGTGGTGTGGAGAGCGAGGTGCGTGGGGCTCCCGTGTGGAATGGCAACCTAATCTGCTTCCCCTGTGCCTCCTTCCTGCCGGCTGCCCACATCTCATACATACCAAGTTCTTACCACATCAAGAATTCATAATCATCCCAAAATATTCAATGGGGATATGAAATATTTACACACAAGGCACTAGACGATGGAACGAGTGTGTCCCCAGCCCTGACAGAAACCTCTCTCCTGCGGGGACAGAACGGTGCTGAGGGGGGAGAGTGGGCCGGGCAGTCTCCATGAGTCTTCTCTCTCGCCCAGAGCTCTGGGCGCCCAGGGCGTACTCTGGGTGTGAAGTGCAGGCATAGCTTTAGCTCTCAGCCTCCTCCTTGCTCCCCATAAGGAGCCTGGAGCAGTTTGGCCTCAGATTGGCAGGGGACATCTGGGGGGATGAAGTGACAGGGACCCAGGGGCTTCTTATTCATCACTGGAACCTCAAATCCACTCCTCCTCATACCCCAAGTGTTTTGGGGAAACTCATCTGCCTGCTTGCTTACACCCCAACCACAGGGACCTTGCTATCACCATTTACTAACGTACAGTTCCAAAGCTCTTCCTTGCAAGGAGGCATGGTAGCACAGGCTTGCAATCCCAACTCATGGAGGATCCCAAGTTCGAAGCCAGCTGTAGTAAGTTCAAGACCAGTCTAAGCTCTTTAGAGAGGCCCTGACAGCATCCTTCTCGCCCTGAAAAAAAAAATGGAGGGAAGAGATGGCAAGAAAGAAAGTGGTCCCTGGCTTTAAAATGACTCCTCATTCCACCCACCAGCCCTGCTCTGCCTGGCATCCCTGCAGCTAGCTCAAAGGTCACCTTGGCCATCCCCCTGACAGCCTGGGTCTCCAATGTCAGCAGACCCCCATATCTGTCAGCACACAGGGACACACCAGAGCACAGATGGGCCCCCAAGCAGCCCTAATGGCCTCGTCTGTCTAATTAGCATGCAATTAGCCTAATGCATATTTTAACATCACATCAGAGTTGCTCATCAATCATCCCCCAGCCAGGCAGGCAGGCAGAGACAGACAGACAGACAGTAGGCCTGCAGAGCCGGGAGAAAAAAGGTCTTGCTGGCAACTTTTCAGGGAGGACTCCCCACTCCCAAGAAGTTACAGGGCTGCCTGGGGGCTGTGCCAAGTCAAAGGATCAAAAGCCTTTCCGTCTAGCTCCATGGCAGGGAGGAGATGTCCAGTCATCATTTCTCCACTGTAGCTTAACCGCCAACGGGGCCAGCAGAAGTGGATGCCTCTTCCTGCTAGTAAAGCAGCCCAGGACACCCCCTCCCCCATCAGGCTGGGGACCCTTTGAGGACAGACTCATGTCCTCTCTTTTCTCCACCTCTCCCAGAATTCCCAGCTCAGGACTGTGATCCAGGACAGAAGGAACTCTGGTCTAGGAGTCACTGAAAACCTGTGTCACACAGAGTAGAGAAAACGGAGATTTAAAAAGTAAAAGTGCCATCCTGTGTAGGCCCACTGCGGGTAGCTGGGTGACCCCGAGAAGCTGTCTCAATCTCCCTGAGCCTCCGCTTTCTCAAATGCAAAGGCTTTCTCCTCCTGTCTCTGTTGTGGAGTGGAGAGAGAATCCGTTAGTTGGCATCACACTCTGCCTTCGGTTCACAGGCTCCTTCTTGGACTGTGGCCATTTGGTCGCTGGTGCCAAGGAAACCTTTAACACCAGTGCTGGGTAGAGGCCGATGTGGGGGTAGAAGGGCTGTGAGGAGAGGTGGGGTGCAGTCATGAGAGGGAGAGGGAGAGCCTTCCTCCTCCATGGGGATGAGGTGGAATGTGACATTGTTCCCGCCAGACCCTGAGCGGCAGAACCCAGAGGCGCCTAAATATTTCATGGTCAAATTCATCAATAATGGAGACGGAGACTAAATTACATAACTGTCACCTTTCTGTTAAATAATATTTTCTGCGGGGGGCTGGGAGGGGGCCGGGGAGGCCTTTATTGCAAGTCATGAATGATTTAGGACCGCAAATAAAGGGGATCTGGAAGGGAGGACAGGGGCTTCCAGAATCATCTAACACATTGCCCTGCCGTGGGGGACAGCTGGACAGACTCGGAGTGCGGGCGGAGAGGGTCCTGGCATCTCTGCAGGGTGTGTCAGACAGACTTCTGTCACCATAACAAAACACTGGAGATAAATCAGTGTAGGAAGAGGAGAGAGGGGACCTGGAGACAGCTCGGTTAGTAGAGCCTGCCTAAGCATACAGCCCTGGGTTCCATGTCCCCCACTGCAGAAACTGCATGGGTGATACGTGCCCCTGGGGCTTCAGGGTCATCCTCTATGACATGGCTTGGGGCCATCCTGGGCTACATGAAATCTTGTCTCAAACAGGATATAGCAAACCAAATATAAACAAAGAGGGTTAGTGGGAAGGCTCAGAGGCAAAAGTGTTCACTGTGCAAATGTAATGGCCTGAGAAAACTGAATCCACAAAGTCGTCCTCTGGCTTCTACACATGTGCTTTGGCACACACTTGCCCCCCTCAACATCATTCATGCACGTGCGCACACGCGCACGCACACACACACACACACAGATCCATAACAATTTTAAATTTTTATTTTTTGCTTTTGAGACAGGGTTTCTCTGTGTTGTCCTGGAACTCACTCTGTAGACCTAGTTGGCCTCAAACTTAGAGATCTGCCTGCCTCTGCCTCCCAGTGCTGGGATTAAATGTGTATACCACTGTCTCCTGGCTTATAAATTTTAATTTTTTTTAAGAAAAGAAAGAAAAAAAACCTGATATGATGGTACAGGCTTGTAATCCCATCTCTTGAGAGGCTGAGGCAGGAGGATTGCTACAATAGTGTGGTCACCCTGAGCTACATACTGAATTCCAGCTCTTAAGGTCTGGGGAGTTGGCTCAGTGTTTAAGAGCACTGGCTGCTCTTGCAGAGGACCCAGGATTGATTCTCAGCATCCACATGGAGGCTTTGTAACTCCAGTTCCAGGGGATCTGATGCCCTTTTCTGGTTTCTACAGTTATCAGGCAGCCATGTGGTACACGTACATTCATGCAGGCAAAACACCATATACATCCAATAACAAAATGAGTAAATCTAAAAGAATTCTAAATGTAAGAATAGGATAATTGATTTCTTTGTTTAGACTGACAGTTTTGGGGCTTGTAGCTGGCTGGCCCTATTGCTTTGGGGCTGCAGCCAGAGGCAGAAAAAGCCGCTCACTGCATGGCATCCAAGAAACAAAGTGCCAGGAGAGGATGGGGCTCCACTGTCCCCTTCTACAGTGCATCCCCAGTAACTGGAGGCCTTCTATTTTTTTTAATTATTTTATTTCATAGGCATTGGTGTTTTGCCTGCATGTATGTCTGTGTGAGGGTGTGAAATCCCCTGGAACTGGAGGTACAGACAGTTGTGAGCTGTTATGTGGGTGCTGGGAACTGAACCTGCATTTTCTGGAAGAGTAACCAGTGCTCTTAACTGCGGAGCAGTCTATCTGGAAGCCTTCAAATAGGCCCCACCTCCTGAAGGTCCCACTGCCCGGAGAGGGCACACCTCCCGTGCCACGATGTCCCTTCACCCTGAACCAAAGAAACCCTGTTTCCTCCAGCTTCCTCTTGCCCAGTATTTAATCACAGCGGTCAGCAAAGTTACTAAAAAAAAGGACACCCCTTCCATTGCAGGTTTGAGCATATAGCACGTTAGCTTTCAGTTGGCATGGTCAAGTTGTCCGGTTTACACAGAGAGAAAGACTCCCAGAGACAATCAGAGACCCGGGCACCAGCTCCCTGTCCAACAGAGGGATGCTGCTTGTGGGGAAGCTCCACCCAAAGGCACCTTGGGCAGGTTTGTCTCCTGTAGCCAGAAACTGTGTCTGCCCTCACTGAATCTGGACCTTTTTCATCAGTGAGCTCCCCTCCGCCCCGGACTCGGGCACTCCTCCATTAGGCCTACAACGCCGGGAGTCCGCAACAGTGTGGAATGATCCGATTAGGGGCTCCTGGAACACTGGTGTCTGTCCCCCCAATCACAGTGAGGTCCCAATAGGCCAGAATCACATCTCTGTTAAACTGAGGGCTTCTTGAGGTCTAGACTTCACCTTCTCCTTGTCTTTCAAGTCTGTGTCACCTGAGGGCGGTGCCCAAGACCTACTGTACCTCTGTCTGGAAGGGATGTGGAGAGTGTGTCCAGGCTTTGCTGCGACTCCCGGGGCTTCACAGCAGGCGAGCTCTCCCCTCCCTGGGAAGGAGTCTCCGTGGGCGTGTGTGCAAACTCACCCTGCACCGTCAGCCCATGTGGGAAGGGTGAGGGTTGGGAGTGCGGTGCCCGCTAAGTGTATAATTACACGGTACTTGGGGTAATTTCCCTGTTCCTCAAGAAGCGCACGTTGGCCCTGATTTTCCTATCTGCAGATTGTAAGCTCGTAATTAGTAGCAAATTACCCACACAAGTGACAAATTTTTGTGCTTTCAAGTAAACAGACAAAATACCCACAGTTCATAAATTGCCTCTCGGTGCAGCAGGCACCTGGCTCCGGCGATGCCCAGCCTGCCCACACATGGCAGAGAAGAAGCCGGAGTCAGTGAGAGGTGCATGGCTGCACACAGAGGGACGAAGGGGATGTCTCTTCTTTACATCTGACACTTCCAGTTTGCAGATCAACAGGAAACCAGGAGGTCACTCACAAGAGCTGGGGAAACTTCATGGTCTCTGGCAAAGGCTGGGGACACTAGGGTGTCGGCCTCAGCTTCCGTGTTAGGTGGGTGGCTGTGAACTCATCTGTCACTCCGAATTTCACTGGGGTTCTCCCAGCAAATACCAGCTCTCTGGGTATTACGTGCTGACAGAATACGGACTCCCTTACAGGCCTTTCTTTTGTTTTGTTTAAGGCAGGGTTTCATGTAGCCCAGGTTAGTCGCAAACTTGCTGTGTAGCTGAGGCTGGCCTTGAACTCTGAATGCTCTTTGCCTCAATATTGGGATTACAGGTATACACCCCCACTGTTGGCGTACAAAAGAGTGGCTAAAGGGGTTCCTACAGCACACCACCCCAACTGTATTACAAATCTTTGAATATTATTCTTAACCTACTCTGTCCCGCGGGTCTTTGGCAGTCAGTCAGGGCCTCTGGAGTGAGCTTCAGGTGGTAGAGTCCTTGATTGGCGTGGGCAAAGCTCTGAGCCCCAGCACATCATACCCTGAGCAAGACGGTGCATGCCTGTAACTCCAGCACTTGAGAGGTGGAGGCAGGAGGAACAGAAGTTCAAAGTCAGTTTGAGACCAGCCTGAACTACATGAGATGATGTCTCAAAAATACACAAAAAAAGAAAGAATAGAATAGGCAAACAAACAAACAACCCAACCCCCCCAAAGCAAAGCAAAACAAACAAAAAACCAAACAGACCAAAAACCCTGAACTTCAACATCAGGCAGCTTGGAGTTCAAATCTTGGCTCTACTCTGTGTGACCCTGAGAATCTGGTAACTTCTCTGTGCCCTTTCCCCTATAGCAGTGGTTCTCAACCTGCGGGTCACGACCCATCTGGGGGTGGGGTCAGCTATCAGATATCCTGCACATCAAAGATTTGCATTATGATCTGAAACAATCGCAGAACTGCATTGCCGTGAAGTAGCCATGAACTAATGTACGGTTGGCGGTCACCATAGCGTGAGGCACGGTATTAAAGGGTTGCAGCCTTAGGAAGGTTGAGAACTCTGCCTTATGGGTTGGTGTCTTACATAGGGTCGGAAGGATTAGATGGCATAATGTGTGCAAAATCCTTATCGGTCTCTTGCACACAGCAAGTGTTCAACCAACGTCGTGTTCCATTTATCATTGCTAATCCTCGGTTTGTGAGTCGGTTCCAAATCCCCGCGCTTGTCTTCTCCTGCGCGTATGTGCGTGAACGGTGCATGCGTGCGTGCGTGCGTGCGTGCGTGCGTGCGGCCATCGCTCCCACGGCCTGGGCTTGACAAGCACTCATTCAACAAACCCTGATGGTGCCTGTTCTCCTCGAGTTCCCTAGTGCCATCTGATATGTACGGTGTCCCTTCCCTCCTGGCTCACAAGTGCTCTGTCACCCTGCCTGACCCCAAGGTCATTATTTTTAAAATGAAGTTCTCCCATCAGGTTGACAAGGGGTAATATTGCGCAACGCCTGGTAAAGGCGTCTGGTGTGTCACAGGGCCTGTCACTGGTTCTATTGTGTGTGGAAATCTGCTACATTGGCGGCTTCTAAGGAAGCACACCCAGTCGCGGCTCTAGGTGCTCCCATCCCACGCGACTCTGGGCTAGCTTTTACGTCCTGCCGTATCTCAGACTGGGGCAGGAGTCTTGTGGCAATTCCTGCCTGGGTTGTAGGAAGGCCTGGCAGCCTGGTGAGCTGCTGCTGGCTGGCTGGTACCAACCGGCCAGAGCTAATTGGTAAATCTGAAGGAATCTTCTGAGCTGACTGGCAATGAATTGGTAGCTCACAATGAGTCTTTTGTTGTTGTTTTTGAGACAGGGTTTCAGGTAGCTTAAGTTCACCTCCAGTTCACTAAGTGGCCAAGGCTAACCTTGAACTCCTGACCTTCTGAATCTCTGCCTTTGGAATGAGCCTTGACTTGAGATTTTACAACACATTTGGTGAATACTCTAAACCAAAGGCTCTTCCTTCTTTCCTTCCATTTTCTTTGTTTTCTTCTCAGTTCCACTCCAGCCCCAGCTGACCTGGAACACACTGTATAGCCCATGACAACTTCAAATTCACAGAGACCTTTCTCTCTCAGCCTCCCAAGAGCTGGCATTACAGGAGTGAGTCACCACACCTACCTCCTCTTCTTTTTTTGTCCTGAAGGGCCCATTACCGGCCTACCCCTATCTAATAGTTCCACTCTGAGCTCTGGTGAGGCTGACCCATGTCTGAGCAGTTCTGTGCTGGCCTCTTTCCCTCTTTCACTGTGGTTTCAGCAATGGCCCTGCCCCCACCCCTGCGGAGAGCCCAGAGCACAGAGGCCCTTAGATTCCCCAGGTGACAACCAGGAATCCATATATCTGACTTGAGCCTTTCCAGCTGGCTGCAACCCTATGGTCCTCCTACCTGGGACAGACATCACCTGGAAAAAAGAAGCAGCCATAGACTCTGCCCCCACTCCAGGAGTCAGTGCATCCTTGCTGTGAGCCTGCAGGGTTATGATCAAATAAAACACTCTTGTTTCAAACCAGGAAGTTTGGGGTACGCTGTATCACAGCAATAGACAGCTGAACCAACCACCATGTGTCCCTAAGACAAGAACCTTGCTTCCTCATTATGTGGCCTCCCATTCCTTTCTGTAGCTCCTGAGGGTCCAGGAAGCCCAGAGGGCGGAGCCTGTGGATGGGACAGGGTTGTTTGCCCTGGAACCACGCCTATCTTGCAGAGATCCCAGGTGGTATCCAGCTCACCCTCCTCCACAGGACATACAAGGTGAAGGGATGTGGAACGTGGGTTTCCACTGGGAATCTGAGACAAGCGCAGAGTCCCCTCCCTTCCCTGTTGACATTTGCAAAGGACTAAATTAGGAGACAGGTAAATGCTATTCTTTTCTTCTCCTGGGGACCAGGGAAGAGGGAGCGTGAGGCAGACTCTTGTAACTCTGCTTCAAGCTTCCTAAGTTCTTTAGGGTCCAGGTTGATGCCAGTATTGCAGGATGTTGGGCCGTTACCTCCAGGCAATGTTCCTGGGACTGATTTAGCGCAATCAGCTCAGCCTAAACCAATAATCCAGTGCTTAGAGAAACCCAAAGCCCCTACCTCAGGCATCATAACCCATCAGGGATGTGTTTCTAACTTCCTGGCGGAGCCTAATTTGGAAGATTTGGGAAACGGGAAAGTAGAAATCCTGAGAATTCTTGGAAATTTCCAATATCATACATTGTCTTGTATTTCATTCCACCACGCTGTTTTTAAACAATGACGTGTGCCTGCAAATAATAAACAGTCCGTCAAGTTTCAAAGACGCGTTTGAAATCTCAGAGGTCATTTTTCTAAAAAGACGTCATATAAAATGCATGGACTGTTATTGCTAAGAGCCACTCTATTTTCACAAGATTATATTTTAATAAAATACAAAATAGTTCTCTACCTGGTGTTGATGTTGGACAAGCAAAACCATCAAAATAAGAAAATATAAAAACCACAACTACTAGTTGGGAGTGGTGGTACATGCCACTCTGTGTAGACCAAGCTGGTCTTGAACTCACAAAGATACTACCGCCTGCCTCTGCCTCTTGAGTGCTGAGATTCAAGGCGTGCACCATCACGCCAAGTTAATGATTATTTTTTATTGTAAAATGAAAACTTTAAAACCCGTAGAGCACTCATTAGCTAGCCTGGCAGTCATGATCTCTGTTCTGAAACAAATATTCGAAACATAGCAAAGATTTGGGTGGTGGCTTGGGAGTGGGAGGATGGGTCGTGTGTGTGTGTGGGGGGGGTCGTGTGTGTGTGTGGGGGGTCGTGTGTGTGTGTGGGGGGGGGGTCGTGTGTGTGTGGGGGGGGGTTTGGCATTGACATTGCTGTACTGACCGAGCCTGGGTCTATGAACATCTTCAGCGTGGGGATTCCGATACCCAAGACTCTTCACAAACAACGAAGCGCTTTGTCTGCTAGCCGCGGTTTCATTTCTGTCACTAAAATCGATGCTGCTCCTGCTCGTTCATATATTGAATCCGCTTTTGAGTTTGCAGCCGAGAATCCCACAACATCCTTAGCCTTTTTTTCTCTTTGCATTTCGTTCATAGTTAATATTCAATCACTGGAAAAAGGCAGCGCCCGTGACAGGATGGTATTTGAAGAATGGTAACATTTGGGTCTCCCCGCAAGGTTAGCAGTACTATGCATACAAAAATTGCCAATTTAGGGGCTTATTCTGCTTCTAAAACTTATTTCTTGAAATATCGCCCATAGGATCTGCATAATGTATGCTATGCAAATAAACTTATTAATATTTATTTTATTTGGAAGATTGACTCGCCACCGGCAGTAGACAGGGCCACAATCATGCACTGGTATAACAACGGGGTGGTAAGGGGGATGAGATGGTCACTTCCTCCCCCCTTGGGCACTTGTCCCCTAATTCCGGAAATATTGCATTAATCTTTAACTCCGCATATCCAGGATTCTGACTCCTGTTTTTAACTTTTAATAGAACAGGATTCTTCTGAGTTGTAAACATTCCTGTGTGGATTATGAGGCTCCAGTCCTCAAGGAGAACTTTCACTACCTCTCCCCATTTTTCAGAACTTTGGGGATTTGAGATCTGGGAAAAGATAATTTCCTGAGAAATGCTAGGGAGATCTTGCGGCACTGCGGCATTGAGATCGTTAGGGTGGTAGTTAGGAAAGCCGTGGGGGCAGGCAGGGAATGTTCAGGGCACTACTTGTCCTACTAGGCCTGTAGCATTCCAAGGTGTGGGCTCCCTTTGGGAAGAGTGAATTTAGCATGCCATCTTCCCACAGGAAGGGTGGCTGTGGTCCAGGACTGGGAAAGGGTGGACTCAGGAAGAAGGACTCCCTGACCTCAACGGTGCCCCTATTCGCACCTCGACTGATAGGCTCACACATAAAATGACACTGTTTCTCAAGGACTTGTTTTTGCCTGTTTACCTTCATCTCCGTGACCTCTGGGGCACCCATGAACTTGGCGTCGCTGTATTGGAGAACCCTGAGGTCAAGTTTCAGTTGTCAGACTGACTGGCTTTAGAGACATCTAGGAGACACACCTTGGGCATGTCTGTGAGGGTGTTTCCAGAGAGGCTAAACTAAGTCGGGAAGACCCATGCCAAGTGTCAGTGGTGCCCGCATGGCTGGGGTCCTGAGCTGAATAAAAAGGGGAAAAGAGGAACCCAGCTAGGCACCAGCATGAATCCCGGCTTCTTGGTGGCAGATGCAGCAAAGCCAGCCGCCCGACAGTTCTGCTGCCACAGTTGACTGTATCCCCTCAAACTGTAAGCCAAAACAAACCTTTCCTTCCTTAAGTTGCTTTGGCCAAGGGTTTTGTCACAGCCACGAGAAAAGTGCTAGCAAGCACGGCAGAGGTTAGTGGGAGACTTTAGCAACCCTCAACAGGCAATGCCAGCAAATGCTTAGCCTTTTCCAGATGAAAGGTTAAAATTACCCTGCCAGAGGAAGAACCGACTAGCTGGGGTACTTATAAAGATAAATGGATCAGGGGACGAAAGGATAAACAAAGGCCAATTACCAACCTTAGTGCGGAAACAAGAACTATTGTAGGCACCTGCATCACACTCCTGGCTTTCTTACGGGTATTTATCTATTTGATGAAGTTTCCTTTGCTCTCCTGCCCACACTGCCATTGTACTCATAAAGGGCTGCTTTTGAGGATGAGATTTAGAACCTACTACATAGATTATAGAGACAGGATCATGGTGGATTAAGGAGAGAATGAACTTCCTTTGTTAGCCTGGCCCAGTGACCTGCAGGGATTTGGTTGGTTCCCTCTGGGGGAAAGGAGGAGGAAATTTTTCACTAGAAGGGAAATTGTATTGTCAGGTAGAAGCAGGTGGTGACAGATGCATGGTCATGACAGGCAAGTTGAAGAATGGACTATAGGGGCTGGAGAGGTGGCTCAGTGGTTAGAAGCGCTTGCTACTCTCTCACAGGACCTGGGTTCAGTTTCCAGCACTCACAAGGCAGCTCACTCCAGTTCCAAGGAACACAACGCCTTCTTCTGGCCTCCATGGTTCCTCTGCTTCTCAAACATTGAGGTTACAGGTATGAGATACCATGGCTGGCTTCTGCCTAGGACTTCTAAAAATGTATTTAATTTTATTTAATGAATATGAGTGTTCTGTCTGCATGTATGTCTGTGTACCAAGTGTGTGCCTGGTGCCCTCAGAGACCAAAAGAGGGCATCAGGTACCCTAGATAGTTGTGAGCCACCACGTGGGACCTGGGAACTGAACCCAGCTCCTCTCTGCAAGAGCAGCTATGGATCTTAACATCTGAGTCATCCCTCCCGCCCCTTTGCCTAGGACTTATTGAGAACCCCCTTATGCCTTATTTGTCTGGTTGAACACCAAGTTCCCTGTCCCTGGTCATATACCCTCTTTCAGGATGGGGATGGACCTTGTTCCTGGGCCTGTCTTCCAAGGGAAGACATCCTACTGATAAAGTATCAAAGAAAGGTCCATGTTGGCTCACGGTTTCGGTCCATGCTCAGCTTGTTCCATTGTTTCTGGGCCTATGATGAAGCTGACTGTGTGGGTAAAGAAAGGAGTTTACCTCCTAGCAGGCAGAAAGCCGAGAGACAAACACAGGAAAAAACCTGGGTAAGACAGAGCCCTCAAAGACAGCACTCCCAAGTGACCTACTTCCTCGGCTTAGACCCTGCCTCCTAAAGTTTCTAGCACCTTCCAAAACAGTACCACAAGCCAAGAAACAAGGCGTCAACACATGAACCTGTGGGGGGTTTTGTTGTTGTTGCTGTTGTTCTTGTTTTTTTGAGACAGGGTTTCTCTGTGTAGCCCTGGCTTTCCTGGAACTTACTCTGTAGACCAGGCTGACCTCGAACTCAGAGATCCACCTGCCTCTGCCTCCCGAGTGCTGGGGTTAAAGACGTGAGCCACCGCCCCTGAAAAGCCTGTGGGAGCCAGGTCAGCAGAATCTTGCATCCTGACTGACCGGCAGCCAGAGTGCTTCTTTATTTATACAAAGTTTAGTAAGTAGGGACACATTCATGTTGTCCTAAAACATGGATCATATCATTTTTGTTTTTGGACTGTGCTTCCCTTCCTTCTGCTCGTCTTTTAGTCGTTGTTAATAAACTATGGCAGGACAGAGTTATCATTTCCCATCGTTTCCCCTCAAGTTTTGACATCATTGATAAACAGAGTTATCACTTTTACTCATTAACCCAATAACCCAATTTTTAGGAATCTAGAGACATATGACAATTTTTTTTCTCAGGCTGGTTACTTCTTTGACTACCAGGACATTTGACCAAAACAATCTTCAAGCCATCCCGGGCACACCGCTGTGTCCCAGGCAGGGTATTATCAACTCTTAATGTTCAGAGGGCCCAAGAAAAATCCGCAGGCCCAAGATGCTGCTGTTATTATTCAAACTCGGTCATAATACAATGTTTATACTTTATACCTTCGTAGAATACTTTTATCATCTTTTTATATCATTCTTTGCCCATCGTTATGTCTCCGTGCAGGGTAAGGTAACTTCAGCTGGTCTAACTTCATTGCTATATCGGCCACATTATTCTCTGGGTGTATAGCAGAAAGAGGCTTGTAATCTGAACTATGGCCATCTCCTCCAGCCCACTGATTCTTGTTGACGTTTTTAGATTACTTTGTCTTGGTTATCTTGTTCCTGGGGTAAGTACAGATGTTTCAAAAATGTCTCATAGCCTCATAAAGAGACCACTGGCTTCTTTGTGTGTGTGTCGCAACCTCCAAGGCGTAAAGAAGGCCTACAAGTAGATTAGGATATCTCCCCAAGGCGGGGAAGATAGTATGTTCAGGGCTGTGCTGGGGAAGCTTGGAAATAGCACTCCTGGGAGAAGGCATACATGATTCATAAGAAATTTTCCATCAATCCAATATTCCCAGATTGTACAAATATTAAAAGTCTCTCAGGTGTGCAACAGGTGGAGATGAGAAGCAAAGGTGGCGTGGCGGCCCTCACGTGGCTCAGCTCTGCTGGGTCTTTGTCACACAGCTGTGCTGAAGTTATGATTTGTGCCAACCCCACCAGATACGACCATGTCAGACTGGAGCCAGGCTGGACTGGCTGGCCAGTGAGTTCCAGGCATCTATCTGTGCCTCAACAGAACTGGGATTTCAGGCCCTGTTGCTGGGGGTTCAAACCCAGGTCCTCATGCTTGTGAGGCCAGCACTTTTCCGACTGAGCCGTCTCCCCAGCTCCTGTGAATTCCTCTTCTGCAGGAAACAGCGGCTGTGATCTCCGCTGCTTGCAGTTTAGAAAGCCTGATCAAATGCAGCTGGCTCCAGGTTATCTCGTCTGAATCAGGTTCCACGCACACCGAGCACCTGCCCCTTGGCTGGCTGGCGGCTCATAGGCAACAGTGAGACAAAGATGTATGAGACAGAACCATATAATTAGATAACAATAGCTCACCCTGCTGGGTATGGTGGTCTATGCCTGTCATCGCAGAGCTTGGGAAGTGGAGGTAGGGGGATCAGGAGTTCAAGTCTTTCTTGGCTATGTAGGGAGTTTGAGACCAACTTGGCCTACACAAGACACTGTTTCAAGACAAAATAAAACCAAATGATGGGGCTGGAGAAATGGCTCAGCAGTTCAAAAATTTGCCTCACAAGTGTGAGGACCCAGATCCGCAGAACCTGTGCAAATGCCATGTGAGCCTACCTGGGATGCCTGCCTCAGAAGAAGAAGACAGGGATCTCCAGCGTGCTGACTAAGGAGGTTAGCTGTGTGAGCTAGCTCTGGGCTTGATTGAGAGAGCCTGATTCCATGAACAAAGTGGCAGTGTGACCAGAGATGATTGCCGATATGAACCTTGGGCCTCCACACACACATGCACATACATGTCCCCACACTTATGCAAGCATGCAAACGCGCATACATGCATACCATAGGTACAAGGAAAATTAAAAGTAAATAAATAACCCTGGGACTGGAGAGACAGCTCAGAGGTTAAGAGCACTTGTTGCTCTTACAGAGGACCTGGGTTCAGTTCCCAGCGCCTACATAGTGGCTCACAGCCATCTGTAACTCCAGTTCCAGGAGACTTGGCACCCTCTTCTGGCTTCCAGAGGTACCAGGTGTGCACACGGTGCACTTACATACATGCAGGCAAAACACTTATACACATAAAATAAAATGAATGAATAAATCTTTAAAAAAAATAAAAGCCAAAAGATTTAAAAAGAGAAAACCATTGCCTGACATTCCATGATCACACGGACTGAGACAGACATTATGCTGTGTACCCCAACCCCCCAATATTATGGTTCTCACGAGTCCTTCTTGTGGTAATTGCTGTCGTTGACCCCATGTTGGAGACAGGGAAACTGAGGCTCGGATATGTAATTTGACTGAGACACACAACTGGCCTCTGCCTACAGTGAACCTGCTCCTAACCATCTGAGGAGATGCCCCTGTGCACCATGGAACTGGTTGGTCCAGGGCAGGGCAGGGCACTTCTGACTGTGGAAAGTGTGTTCCCAAAGGACCAGAGGCACTAGGTTATGGGACTGGAGTGGCCTGTGACCCTGAGGGCAGACAGGCAGAGCCCAGACCTCCCTGTTCCCATCACCAAGCACTGAGCTCTGGCCGGCTGAGCCTAAGAAGCCGAACTTGATCCTGGAGGCTGTAGAACCATGAAGGGATTTTCAGTGGATTTACAATTCGGAAATCTCTTGCAGCTTGGCAGGGTGTGTGGGCTGGGAAGAAGAAGCTATTGCGAGGCCCTTTATGTAATTCAGGTGAGAAACGAGCAGGGCCAGGATGAAGCCCCGCTGGTGGGAAGAGGAAATGGACAGAGGGGCGAAGATGAGAGAGGGAGGCAGAGAGCCGCAGGCCTGGATCGTGCATACTAAGAGGAAAGGAAGCACTCAGGGTGAGGTCCCCCGAGCCTGCCTGGAAGATGGGGGTGCTGCTGAGCCTACGCTGAGATATGAGAGATACGGGAGGAAGAATGAGGCCGTGTTCTAAGCGGCGAGGTGGCCGCCCCGGGGAGCTGGGCCGAAGATACAGCTAATGATGGTGGACAATTACGAAGGCAGGCAGCAGAAAGGGCGACCTCCCAGGGATGCGGGAAGATTAAATGAATTAATACACACAGTGGGCTGAGAATCGTGCCTCTCCACAAAGCAAGCATGCTAAGAGAATTTGCTATTAATTTGACTATTGTTAGCCTTGTTTCACAGCGCGGGAAACTGGGGCAGAGGGCTCATGGAGCCGGCCAGGGTCACGTGGTCACAGGACCGACGCAGGCTCGCTCAGGGTCCCAGTCCTTACTCCTGGTCCCACACCATGCTGCCTGCAGCAAACCGAGTATGGAGGGTGACCAGAGGTTAGGGTGGGTAGGTCACACAGGGGACAGGAAAGAGGTAAAGACAGAGGCCAAGAGAAACCCTTCTTTAGCTAAAGTGTGTCATCCTCTAGGCCTCTCTGGAGCCTCTCATCCCTGGAGAACCCTTAAAAGGTACACTGACCTTCTTACCTCCTACCCATGAGCCTCTGCTTCGGTCATTCTGGAAGGGTCAAGGGCCTGGCCCAAGTTGGAGGAAGCTTGGACACAGGAAGGTGCCTGCGCACTCAGGACTAAATGTAAGGATAAACATGGTTTTGTTTTGTTTGTTTCTCTCCAGACGGAGGCTCCTGCATCCCAGGCTGACCTCCTACTCAAATAGTGACTCAGAGAGTGGCCTTCAACTTCTGACGCTCTGTTTACTCAGTGCTGGGGATGGAAGCCAGAGCTTTCCAACTCTAGGCAGGTGCCTACCGAGTTACATGGCCAGCACCCCCAGCACGGTCCCCGCTCCGCACTAGAATGAAAACCCAGTGACACAACACTGGCAGGTGGTAGGGGTCGGGCTGAGAGGCAGGGGTGGGGGTAACCCAGTGTTAAGGCCTTGTTAAATTCCTGTGGAGTGGGTGGCCGAAACAGACTGCCTCAGTTTGGGTTCTGCTCCCCCGCAACCCGAAAAGTCCCCTCAGAACCTGTTCCCGCATCATTAGACTGGCCACCCCGAATCTCAGACTCGCAGGGTTCCCGTGATTAAATGACAGGATGTGTGACTGCTTTGAAGGCTGCAGGGAGCGTTTGTGTGTCTACAAACAGAGCGCTCTGTCACAATTCTGTGACTTCCACCTCTGGAGGTAGCTGGTGACAGACTGGGAAAAGAGCGTGGGAAAGCTGTCTGGGACTCGTGGGCAGCTTGGCGGCTTGGCAGAGGAGTGGAGCGAGGTCAGTGTGGTTGGACTGAAGAGGAACAGGCGTGGGCTGGCTCCTCAGACCCTGGAGGGGGCTGTCGAGGCTGATGGGCTGTGACCTCCTCCATGCTTATCCTGGAGCATGCTCAGGAGTGCTGCAGGGGGATGCGGGCATGCCTGA
This sequence comes from Alexandromys fortis, assembly GCF_014885135.2. Lineage (NCBI taxonomy): Eukaryota > Metazoa > Chordata > Mammalia > Rodentia > Cricetidae > Alexandromys > Alexandromys fortis. Next base: position 3,302,564 of record NW_026067892.1, on the reverse strand, counting down.
GTGCAAGCATGTAGTGTGAGCGAGTGTATGTGTGCACACTCGAAGGACTGCCCCCCCCCCTCCAGCTTGGATCCACACTCAAGAGGACATCCCAGAGGGGTGTAGGTAGGATGACTTCTCTGAGAAGCAAGCCTCTCCGACGGGTGACTTTTCTGCTGAACCCTCTTCCGAGCAGCGGGGATAATTGGAACGCTTGCAGCGTTTGGTTTGTTTGGGTGTCCATGCACTGTGAGTAAGCCAAGCATGCGCACACGTGTCTGGTGCCGCCAGCCGCCCACGGAGCAACCACGGGTCAGTGGAAAGGGCGGTTGTTTACCAAGGTGCACCCTGGTGGTACTGAGAGCGACTGGATGGTGGCCTCTTGGCTGCTCCTTCTGCGTGTGACAGCCCCCCTTCCTGCCCCTGTGGTCAGAACTTTCTTTGAGAAGGAAAGGTGGGGGACTGGGAGGAGGAGGGAGGAAGGGGAAAACCACTGTGGTGTCTCAATCGGCCCTGGCTCGATAAACAACCGCCCCCCCCCCCAGGGTCCCACTCTTGTCATAGCAATGTCTTGCTCCAAAAGCCAGCTTCCTATAGCAGCTGTGACTGTGACCCTGGTGGGTGATTTGTGTGTGCTGTGTGTGACTGGCCTCTGAGGAGCTCAGGGAGTTCAGTTGTGCCTGTTTCAACCCCTCCCAGCCGGGCTTGTTGACTGTGCTTATACATGTTAGTGTGGGAGGGTGGAGGGGGTCACAAGGCCCTCACACTAGCTACAGATCTGGTGCTCCCGTGCCACCTGATGTGTGCAATTCTGCCTAATTGCACACGGCCTGGGGAGGAGCTAGAGTACATAAATCGGGGAGACTAGGGGACTGTCACTCAGTTCCCATTCATGGTGTACTAGGCTGCAGACACTCACACCGGGCATCAGTCACTTTGCCATTTGACAGGACGTCATCATGTAGTCATCCGCAGGGTTTATACTTGAGAACCACTCAATAGCTTTACACACACACACACACACACACACCACCACCACCTCATCTTTAGTAAATTTATGATTTTGTGTTGGGCCATGGGTTGGACGCGTCTGGTAGAAGTCTCTTGGGGCTCTGGGAGAGTCAAAGACACGGTGAATGTGATCTCGAGCTAGAGTGGGTTCCTCCGGTGGGGCTAGCACCCTGGGATCTATGTGGGAATGTTGTGGTGAGTTTAACAGCAGGTTCTCTGGAGGAAGGGTCCTCTTGGTACCCCGGATCAAGAAGCCCTCCAGTTTGGGAGTGGGATATGCTAGTTTGAGGACACAATTGTGGCAGCAACTCTATAGGCTGTGACAGCTGGGGTCAGCTAGCACCTGGTGCATAGTAGGTCTTCAATCAATATCTGTTTAAATGAGTAAGTGAATGGTCAGGTATATGAATGAATGAATGAAGAGCTGGCTGGCTGGGAGCTGAGTCAAGAGGCAGGTTGGGAAGGACGGGGAAAGGAGATAGAGGCCTCAGAAATCAGGACCCAGCTGATCCAAGGGGTCTCAGCTCCAGCCCCACCCCCAGCTTCCCCAGTTCTGGCCACGACTTAGCATTCTTTCATAAATGACCCGGGTGCTGTTGAATGCAGGTTTCTCACTGGGCCTCTTGTTTCCTCAATCGTGACAAAAGCCGTATTAATGAGTTATTGGAAAAACGAAGCCCTGCTCCAGGCCAGAGACGCGGCAAACATAGAGGAGGTGGTGCCAGAAGGCAGAGGGGGGTCTCTGAAGAGTGGGAAAGGGAATTTAAATCTTCCCACAGCTTGTCTGTCGGAGCACAGCAGCTCACACAGACCGAGGGAATCGCTCGCAGCCTGAATGGCTTGGCGTCTGATAGTCTCTATTAGGGCGCTACCTCAGGACCTTTGCACTGACAGTTGCCCCAAATCGCACTCCTGCCACACCCTCGCGTTACCTTGACTGAAGGCCGCCTCCTCCCCGACACCCTCCCTGGTGATCTTGTCTAACATGACATCATTCTCCACTTCCACCCTCCTGCCCTCACTCTGTTTTAATTTTGGCTTCATAGTGTATAGAAATTTCTAGATTTTTATAGAAGCAGACCCAGATGAAAATTTGAACGTAACCAGTATTCGTTGGCTCTATGAAATAGTTAAAAAAGGGGAGTGATGGAGGAACAAACAATGAAGTTGCCATTGTGGCGTGGGGGGGGGGGGTTGGAGCTCACATCATCAGGGAACTACAGGTCACATTCTCAGAGACACCCTTGAGTGGCGAGGGAGCTGGGTAGGCCCTAGGATCAGCGAGTCAAAGGTTAGGAGCTGTTCCTAAGGAATGTTTTCCTGATAAAAATGGTATGGCTTGAGCTGTTGAGATAACACAGTGGGGTGAAGGAACATGACAGTAAGCTTGATGAGCCGAGTTTGATCCCTGTGACCTGCTGGAAAGAGAGAATTGACTCCTGAAGGTGTCCTCTGATCTCCGTGTGTACATTGTTGTTGCATGTGTTCCTAACACACACACACACACACACACACACACACACACACACACACACACACACGATAAAACCTAGGGGGAATGGCGTAGTTTGAGATCAGACCCAGTCATACAGGAAGTAGGTCTTTGTGTACAAGTCTCTCTGACTCCTCCCACTAGATTTTCCTCCAATCACTATCCTGAGCTGAGGCATTCTATATCCTGAAGTTTGGCTTATGCTGGTTTGGCCTAGCCCATGGGGGGCCTGTAACGGCTCCTTCCGGGATGAGCTGTTCTCCCAGGACCTATGCTGGAGTGTTGTGCTTTCCGGCCTCAGCTGGAGTAACCAGAGCTTTAGATGTTGTTGTCTGAACAGCAGAATGCCCCACAGGTGGGGGAGGGGCAACTGAGGGTCTTGGGGTGAGCGGAGAGGCAGTTGGGCAAGCTGATCTGAGAAGTGGGGGTTCACCTTGGCTTGTCTGCCGTGCTGCATAGGGACTTGTGCAGACACAGGAACTAAGTAGCCAGACCCTCCTCAGGTCTGCAGGCCACTTGAGGTCCTGAGGATTCAGTGGCAGGCGCCTCTCAGGGTGTGTCCAGGGTGGTGCAGCCGGACACAGCCTTCAGCAGCCACAGGGACAAGAGTCAGCGACGTGGCAACACAAGGTTTCTTTTCCTGGGCCCTGGAGAATCAAACATAACGAAGGCTGGTTTCTCAGCATTGCGGCAATTGGAGACTTGGGATCCGAATTTATTTGACTTGGAAAAATAAAACAGGATGACATTTATTGCAGGAGGATGTGGCAGTGTAAATTCAAGACCACTCCAGTGCAGGACGCCCTTGGGGCCTCTAGGCGGAAGGGTCTGGGTTGAAAGGCTTGCCCTGGCCAAGTGGAAAGTGGGGGGCAGAGAAGGGGGTACGGAAGCTGCTAGGGAGAGGGCAGAGGAATGGAATGTTTTGTTTCGTTTTTAATGTACTTGAAAAAAAACCAACATTTCTTTATTTCTGATTGTAAAAATAACACAGGCTGCTTGTGGAAAATTGGGGAGAAACCATAATCTATGAAGTCAGAGTTGCAAATCACCCCTAATTCTATCACCCACGATAGTCATTAAAACAGTATTATCCAACCTTCTCATCTCTATTCCATACCTGGCTCTTCCCATAATTGAGGCCATATTAATATTATTTATATAATTTATAGTCTACCTATAGAGGACAGCAGATCCCTGAGCTCTGCACAGTAAACAAATGAGAAACCCGCACACGCAGTCCCTCGCCCGTCTATACTCAGATCTTAATTTACAGAGAGGTGGAGCATGGGGGTGTGTGACAGGTACCAACCCAGCCAACAAAAAGTATGGTGACCCTGAAGACGTGACCTCACACCCCTCGGTGCCTCAATCTATACCGCACAGTGGTTTTGAGGAGTGTCATATAGAAGTGTCCTTTAATAACTGTCACGGTGCCATCCAGCCTTGGTGGTGGCGGAAGAACGATCGGCGGGGCTTTGGCATTCAATTTGCCAATGACTTTAAAGCTGCTCCTTCTGCTGCTTCTCCTTTTCCTCCTCCACCTCCAGCTTCTCACTGTCCTTTCTTCTTTTTAAAGATTGGAGGCTGGAGAGATGCCTCGGGCTGTTGAGAGCCCTGGCTACTCTTCTGGAAGCCCTCAGTTCAGTTCCCAGGGGCTCACAACATTCTGTAACCCCAGCTCCAGAGGATCAAATGTCTTCTTTGGCTCCGTCATTGCCAGGCATGCATGTAGCACACTTACATACACACAGGCAAAACATGCACATAAAAGAATAAATAAACATTTAAAAAAGCAAAAGAAAGAAAAGGCATTTGATAGTCTCTGGTGTGAATGCCAGCTTTGCTGTGTGGCACTAGGGATGTGACTACACCTTTCTGTTCCTCGGTGTCCTCATCTCCCAAATAGTTGAAGAAGGGTGTCTGTGAAGGTAAGTGGTTTTTAGTCTAGGCTGTGAAATTTGAAACCACAGCCTCTCCTCCCCAGAAGGCCCTGGAGTAGGGAGATAGAAAAGGCATGGGCATGTGATAAACAGGCTGGATTATCCTCAAAGGACTGAGAGGTTGGTCCCTTCCATCCCTGCCTCCATGTTTGGATCCTGATGCTGCATGCCCCGCTGGTAGTCTCTGGAGGTCCCATAAGGGCCAAACAATGAGACTACTTAATCAAAGGGACAGCGGATCCCCTGGACTCTGGGCTTTCTGAACTGCTCGGCCTGTGGCGGCGGATGCTGGCATTTCCAACCCTCCCTGGACACTCAGAGCAATCCACACATCCTGTGGAGACAGGGGACAGGCCTGGGTGGCCAGGGTCGGGGCTGGGGGAGGCACAGGCCCACATGGCCCTAGGGTTGATGTAGGTTGGAGAGAGGAAGGGGAAATGAAGACCTGGGTGTGGAGATGCCAGCCTGGGGTCACATAGGAGCAGAGGGAGTGGCCACATACTCTGGGTGCTTAGTGGGCCAAGGACAGTTCTGGATCAGAGGAATCTGTGTGAATGGCGCCCCCTGCAGGAAATGCCATGCATTTCCCCATCACTGTGTGTGTATGTACGTACACATCTGTGCATGCATACAAACTGCCCCTCCACATTTGTTGCAAATTTCCATGTCCCCCAACCCCATACTCAGATCACAAACTTGAGTCATGGCCTGCCTGGCCTACAGAGATAGTTCAAGGCTAGCCTGGGCCACTTTGTAAGATCCTGTCTTGAAATAAAGAAAAAAGGGCCTGGGTGTAGCTCAGTAGCAGACTGCTGGCCCATTGTGAGTGAGAACGCAGGGTGTAGTTGTGTGTGCGTGTGTGTGTGTGGGGGGGTGATTAAAGAAAACAGTTGGATAGAAGATTGAACAGAAAGAAGCAAGGAACACTCAGGGCCTGACCTTGAGCCCCCAGGCTATGACCTCAGCTTCACTGGTCCCCTTCCTAGGCCATCTCTTCAAGCTGGGGAACATTTGATCCAGCTTCTGGCAGAGGCTGCTGGGAGCACGAGAAAAGCCAACTCAGCGGAACAGGATACGTCCACTGGGGCCCCAGACGCCGGAGGACAGGCCCTCTCAGCAGACTCTTGGAGGAAGAGTACCTAGCCTGACCTCTGGCCCAGTCACATCCCAGAAGCGGGAAGCCATGGGGACATTGTCTGCAACCTGCTTATAGGGGGACTTACTTCCTGTGGCCACCTGGCCCTCACCAGGCAGCTCTCTTTCTCCAAGAATCGACTCCCCCAAGGTGCATGTGATTCTTCTGAGAACCTGAGCATTAGCATTTGCCCTGATCCAACTATCGATTGGGTGAGTCAGGCCTCATCCAAAGACAGTTTGTGCTGGTCAGTGTGGTCAGCTTGGCTCACTAGCACACAGGTGACTGCTGTGTGTTTGACCCCGCCCTGGGTGCTGTGAGTGGCCCCCACAGGAGCAGGACACATGGAAGTATAGAGCACAAGACACTGATGCCTGTTCAAGGCCTGGGACATGGGTGACATCCTAGACCGCGTGGCAGCTGGGGTTCCAGGAGGAGCTGATCTGCAGATACCCGGCAGCCCTAGAGGCGGAAATGGCTTCCCTGGAAAGGCTGTTGGAGGTTTCTTGCCCGAGTAGAGCCTGGCACTGTGGAGAGAGCAGGTTCTCTTCCCTGAGTGTGTTGCCAGCTGCCAGCGTCAAAGACTCACCATCAAACAGACCCAGTTCCCAGGAGCCTAGAGAGACGTTTGCATTGAGAGAGAAACACAGCAGGCCGCTTTCCTGGGGCGCTAAAACTGGTAAGCTGCAGCTGGCCAGGCAGAGGACAAGAAGCAATCTTGCATTAAGAACACAGAGTAAACCCAGCGGTGGTGGCGCACGCCTTTAATCCCAGCACTCAGGAGGCAGAGGTGGGCGGATCTCTGAGTTTGAGCCTGCCAGCCTGGTCTACAGAGCTAGTTTCAGGACAGCAAGGACTGTTCACAGAGAAACCCTGTCAAAAAAAAAAAAAAAAAAGCTGAAAAGAAAAAAGGAAAGAAAAAAAAGAAAAAGTAGGAAAGAAAAAAAGAGCAGAGTCACCAGCCCAGAGCCTTTCTCTTTACTGCTAGGGTCCATCCTTAAATGTGTGTTTGTATCCATTTCTGCATCAGGATTGGAACCCATGTCCTCTCTCAGGCAGGAGGCAGGGCCCAGGGCTGTGCCTCTTCCCTCAGACCCAGGCTCCCTGTGGACAGGCTGTGTTCCCTCAGATGAGGCTCCCAGGTCTCCACTTGCTGGTTTTCTTCCAAAGGATGGGCTGTCTACTATGATACAGGTATGGAACTTGACTAATTTGCTCATTTTTTCTACCTATTGTCATCTTCCCTGACCCGTTCAGTGGGGACACAGAGCCTGGTCTCCCACTGTTCAGAGCACCTTCAATTTTTTAAAGTCGGTGTTAAAGCAAAATTATTTCTGATCTGCTGAGCCTTTGGTTCAAAAGAGGTTAAATGAAACCTCCCCAGTTCCAACAAGAGTGTGAGCAGAGGGAGGCTGGGACAGTCTAGGTGACTCTCCAATGGGAAATGGTGTGTTTAAGAAGCCAGGCTTCAGTCACAGCTCACAGGCCTCAGAGTCTAATGCTCTGAGGAATTTCAAAAGGTGGCCCAGTCACATTGATATAGAGCAGAAAATTCTGGAACCCAGAGAGAGGAAGCTCACACAGTGAGGCAGGGTGCAGTCATGGCACAGTGGTAACTCGTGGCCTCCTTGCTCACATCTGTAAAATGGGTAGACCACTTGTCTTCCCTCCCAAGAAGAAGGTGAGGATAAAATAGTATGGTCGATGTGGGAGTCACTGGCAAGTTCAAATAGTAGGGTTTCTAGCGCCAAGATAAAACACCATGACCAAAAACAACTTGGGGAAGAAAGGTTTATTTCATCTTCCACTTCCACGTCATAGTCGTCATTGAAGGAAGCTGGGCAGGAACTCAAGGCAGGAACCTGGAGGCAGGAACTGAAGCAGAGGCCCTGGTGGAGCACTGCTTACTGGCTTGTACTCCAGAGGGGTAAGATTCTGTCATGGTAGAGAGGTGTCGCATCAGGCAGCAGGTAGCATGTGCCTGGCCCCAGGAGCAGGCCAAAGGCAGCAGGAAGCAGGTGTGGTCATCTCAAAAGCCATCTCCACTGACACTGCCCCCCCTCCAGCGAGGCCACACCTCCTGAACCTTCCCAAACAGTGCCACCAACTGTGAGCCAATTTTTTAAACACATAATCCCCTAGAAGATATTCTCCTTCAAACTGCTATGACCCTCTTTGATCTCAGCAATCCCACTACCTTGGCTACTCAGTTGCTTCCATAGCAACGCACCACCACCGGGCCTTTGCCCTTGCTACCTCACCCGCCAGGTGTTCGCGTGATTCAATCCCTCTACTCTTTAGTGTCATGGCTCCAGGGTTAGACAGAGTCTAGATTCTTTCCGTATCGTTCAACCCTCGTGCTTCCTAAACCTCTCCCTAGCTTTAACAATAACCCTTAGTATCTAAACACTAGATATTTTCTTTACATGCTTGTCTTATTGTGTGTCTCTTCACACCTCCATAAAGGTGTTTTATCTTTTTATTTTTTCTTAATCACAAGCTGGGTGGTGGTGGTGCATGCCTTTAATCCCAACACTGCAAAGGCAGGAGAATATCTGAGAGTTTGAGGCCCACCCCACTTGATCTACAGAGCGAGTTCCAGGTCAGCCACGGCTACACAGAGAAATCCTGTCTTGAAAACCTAAAATAAATAAATAAATAATAACAATAATAAATCTTTTACATGAGTTCTAAGATTATGGGTGTGTGTGTGTGTGTGTGTGTGTGCATGCATGCGTGTGTGCGTGCATGCATGTGCCGCAGCATGCCTGTAGGCCAAAGGCAGCTTTTGGGAGTCAGATCTCTCCTTCTACCATCTGAGTCCTTGGGATGGCACTTGGGCCTTCAGGCTTGTTACAAACACCTTTACCTGATAAACCTCACTGGCCTCAGAAGGGATTCTGTCTCTGTATTGAGTCCACAGCGCCCAGGGTGACCAGTGAATGTTGCACACAAAGATGAGTGTGCCCATATGAAGTCTGCCTCCTATCAGCAAGGCCTGCCTGAGGGTAGAGGAGAGAGGGAGTGGCAGGGGCTACAGCCTTGGCGACAAAATTTGGGAGGCTCCCCTTGCCAAGAGTGTCAAGGAAAGACTGCATTATCCCTAGTCTTGAGCTGAACAATTTATAACAGAAGTTAACTGTTTACTAATTAGCAGCTGGAACCATTAATTGGCTATTTGTTAGAGCTCGAATTAATAAACTGGTCTTTCAGCGGGGTCATAACTCTCACCGTTCGTCACCCCCTCCCAGCCAGCCTCCTCCCCTTGACCAGAACTCAGCCTGCTGTGCGATTCGATCAATACCTGCCACCGTATGATTTTCAGACGCAATCTGCCTCACAAGGCGGGGAGGACACCATCGGGGCCAGGCCAGATCCCTCTCCACTCTCCCTTTCTTCCCTTCCAGGCTCTGACTCGTGGGAGGAGAGCAAGCGGCTGGGAGAGATGGAGAGTTGTCTAGTAACCATGACGTCATTAGAGCCTGCAGCTGGCTGCCCTGGCTGAGCCCTGACCAGGACCCTGCTTCCCTGGCCCGTCTTGGGCACTCAACCAGCCGGTAGCTAGTTCTGAGCATTTGCTAGGGCCCAAGTGCTGTGCTTTCTCTGAGACAAAGGAAGGAGGGCTTTCTTCAGTAAGGAGTGATGGTGGGTCCCAAGTAGCCTGCCACAGTCTGATCCCAGGGTTCCATGGTTCCACTCAGGGGTTCCCAAAGGCTTTGGGGTCTAGCTGTCATGCCCCCATACTCAGCAGCCCCACGTGGGGTTCAGAGTGTTGTTCTGGAGATGATTCTTATAACAATGTGGCTACTCACCTCTGGACTTGCATGCCTGCAGCACCGGTAGCTCTGGAGGAAAAAGCAAGGCCATTTAGCCTGGTTTCTTAAGTCAGGAGCACCTGACCGTTCAGCAGCTCTGTGATGCATGCCTGACGGTACCTGACGCAAAGCCTCTGGACCTGCAGTGGGCACCCATCTCTCAACTCCTCTCTTAGGCAGGGATCCCATCTACCTGACATCTGGGGGAAAGTGAGGACCAGAGAGATCAGGTCTGAAGCATAAGACTGATAGCATTTTGCCTTCTCTGAGGTTGTCTGCCTGGGGCTGTCAGTTCTGGGGCTGTGTCCCAGGCAGCAGGCCTGGAACACTGGGGGAGGAAACGATTGAGTTGACAGGCACATATGAACAGGCTGTCGAGGTGTTTACACTACACGCAGCGAGTATTCACAAGTGGATTAGCACAGCAAATGTTCAATCCCAGCCTGCCAGGCTCTGGACTTCTGCTCCCCTCCTCCCCAGCCCTCCTCCCTCACAAGGCCTCTTTCTTCTGTAGGCCAGGGTGTGTTCAGACTATATTCCGTCCTCTCTCTGCTATGCCAGAGAGGAGCGATTTGATGCTGTTTGGGGTTGAGGTGTCTAACTGGAAAAGAAGACAACAGCTTCCCAGAATAGGCAAAGTCAGGGAGAGCCTGAGTCATCGGGATGACTCCCTGGGAGCTTCCTGGGGGGTTCTGGAAGCTTTCCAATAATGGCAACACCACAGTAAACATGGCTACTCATCATCACCCCCTCAGTTGGTGCCACTTCCCTTTCAGGCTGGGTGGGAGCGGTAGGTGGGCAGACACTGGATATCTATGGAGCAGATCATGCATTTTTCCTTTGGGTTAACGAGAGGCTATGAGAAGGGAGGACGGTGCGCTGAAGGCTGCCTTGAGCTGCGGGATTTGGATCGTGATGGGCATCATTCATTCATTCAGTTAATCTCCAGTTGCTGAGTTGGGCTTGGACACCCTTAACTGAGCCTTGAACCCTCACAGCAGAAGAAGGGAAGAAATGAGGAGGGCAGAAACAAGGGTTGATAGCCTAGATGAATCAAAAGGAAGTTGAGAAAGGACAGGCTGATGGCGCCCCTCCCCACCTACCACCTCGGGCTCCTCCTTTGCAGGTCAGGTCTGCCCAGGAGTGCCAGAGGAGAAAGATCCCGGTGGGAAATGGATTTGAAGAAGGAGGGGTTTATTATTAATATTTTTAATTTATGCGTGAATTTACATGCAAGAGAATCAACTCTTTGGGTGAACAGGTCTTTGAGTTTGGACAGATGCCTGGAGTCATGGATCCACCATTGCAGATCCTGAACAGGATCCAAACTCCGAGCTTGTTAGCTGCGGCGGCTGTCGGCGCTCCCACGGGCCGCTCTAGGACAATCCCTGCGCTCACGCCGAGATAAATAACGGCGACAGGTGAAGCAGGTGAGATTAGCAGGACCCGGGTAGGGGGATGCGATTGGAGGCGCCGGAGCGGTCGCGCGCCTCGCTCCACAGCCCACGCCCCTCCCCAAGGGCGTCTGGAAGGAACTACGTCTTTGGGGAGGGCCGGGTTGGGGAGACCGCGAGTGCTGTACTCAGGCCCCGGCTTGGCAGCGGAAAGGGCGTGTACCCCTAGGGCACTGGGTCACGCCTGAGGTCCCACGGGAAGGCAGGGTGCCAGAGAAGCAGACTGAAGGGGATACTTGGTGTCCCCGTGGAGCGCACTGGGGTCTTGCTGGCAAACCTGTTGGCAACCTGTGGGCCGGGGCTAGGACACGAGCCGGAAGCGCGTTCTCCTCCTCAGCGGCTTTGGCAGTGGCTCGGCGCCGACCCGGGGAGAGGCCGAGGCGGCTTGGAAAGGGGCCGGGGCTCTGCCAGGGGCGGGTGGTGGTTGGAGGTGGCGGGATTCCCAAACCGAGCCAACATCCCTGCAGAGCGACAGCAGGCAACCGGCTCTCGCGCCAGCACTGGTCTAGAAGAAGCAGACATCTCGGCCTTTCTCTCCGATTCTAGACTCCAGTCTCGCCTTCTATAAAGTACAAAACATTCCTAAGTGTCCAGTGCCCTGCAGGCTTGGGTCCCCGCAACGAGCCGCCAGTGCCTGGCCCCCGAGCGTGCGGCGACCGTTTGCACCCAGCCCGGGCTTGCCAGCTTGGGCTGTGCAAGGGCGGGCGGAGAGCGTGTGCGAGTGCGCGGCTGCAGAGCCCGCGCCGAACCCACGTTCCCGCTACTGTCCTCGGGATAGATGGATCCATTGCTGCTTTCTGACATTTTTCTGCCAGGGGGCTGTTAGTGGGGGAGGCGGAGATAGAGAGAGAGAGAGGGGGGGGGGGGGGGGGGAGAAAGAAGAGGAGAGAGAGAGAGAGAGAGAGAGAGAGAGAGAGAGAGAGAGAGAGAGAGAGAGAGAGAGACTGCTTCCCCCAGCCCTGTTTTGTTTTCTCTAATTGGTCCTGGGGGAAGCAAGGGAATTGGACAGGGGCTGGGCCGGGCGAGCTGGGCTGCCTTTAATTGGCTCCTTTTTTTAACTGGAGGGGAATCAAACAGGAGAGCGAGCGACAAAGGGTGGGAGAGCGAGAGACCGATCGCGGAGATGGGAGGAGGGAGAGAGGGAGGAGGGAGAGAGAGAGAGAGAGGGAGGCGGGGTGGTGGTGGTGGGGAGGTGGAGGAAGCGCGGAATGAAAAGCTCGGAGGGACCAGAAAGCAGCACAGCGAAGCCCAAGTTGCCGAGCGAGCGGAGCGCTCCCGCGGCCCCGGAGCCCGAGTGGCCGCCGTGCCCGGGAGCCCGGCCCGGCCCCGCCCGCTGGGGCCCCCTCGGGCCCAGGCCTCCGGGAGGGGGGCGGGGACGCCCAACTTGGGGCGCGGCGCAGCCCCGCTCTCCCGAGATCGCGGAGCCCGGGAGCGCCACGGCTGCGGCCAGACGGCGGGAGCGGACCGCGGAGACGGGAGGCGGCTGGCGGCTCCCGAGCTGCTGCCCGGGCCTCGGCAAGAGCGCAAATTATTTTCAAAGGACTCAAACTTTCCTCCTTCCCCTGCTTGCTGCGGTCCCTCTTGCTTTGGAATCGTTCTCTGGAATCCCGCGGGGGCTCTGGGACGCGATCGCCTCCCCCGGATTCCTCGGCGGCGGCTCCGCCAACTTCGTGGACCCGGGGACCCGGAGCGCTCGCTCGGCGGCCGAATTCAGTTCTCGCTGCTCCCGCGCTCGACAGGACCGGGACCCGGGGAGACCTCGTCTCCGAGAAGGACGCCTAGCCCCGATCCCTTGGGTCGGGCTGCCAAGCCCTCCGCACCCACTGCAGAACTGGAGCCAGCGGATTAACCTCCCGGCCTGGCTCCACGGTGGGGCGTCCCCTGGGCGGGGAACGATAAGTTTGTCAGGCATCGGTGGCCTGTTGGATTGGAGCTCGGCCACCGCAGCAGAGAGGTCCCCTGCGCTCAGCACCCTCGGCAGACAGACCTGGGGACTCAAGGCTACTAGGTGGCCGAGCTTTCTGGGCCAGGGAGCTGGTTGCTGCGCCTGGTGCACAGAAGCACCAGGGTCTGGGCCAGCGCCCCCAGCGACCCAACCCGGGCAGCCGCCCTGTGGGAAAAAGACAGAGCCAGTCGCCGCCTGCTCGGACTCCTTCTCTCGGTCGTCTCGCTCTCTGTCGCGTCTCAGGGAAAAGGAGGGAAGGCAGAGGGCATCGTGGTGCCCCGGCGGATGCGCCCCCCGCTGCCTCTCAGGCTGCGCCGCCTCGCGGGGATGAAGCACTGGCCGTGAAGATGGAGGTGACCTGCCTTCTACTTCTGGCGCTGATCCCCTTCCACTGTCGGGGACAAGGAGTCTACGGTAAGAGCCTGCGTCCAGCTCCACCCTGGCGGAGCCGCGCGGAAACTTTGCAAGATCTTGCTCAAAGTGCGCGCTGGCGGGCCTTGGTGGAGCCCTGGGCTTGCACTCTGGAGTGGATGACCGCTTCCCCGCTCTCGCCCAGGCGCCAGGAGACCTAGTGGTCTGCTCCCGAGCCCAGGAGCGGGTCCTAGGGTATGGCATGAAACTGGGGGTGCCGGGATGAGGTCTCGACTTTCCGAAATCTTGCTAGGGGTTGGAGTGGTCTGGAAGTATTGGGAGAATCCAGTGGGATCAGGAGACCCGGGAAGAGCCCAAGCCCTGGACTGGGGCAGCGATTTCCACCGAATCTTTTTCCTCCCCTGGCTCAGCCTCCCGAGTGGAAGCATGCGATGCAAGTGATCCGGAGTTGTGTGCGGCTGGCGGGCGAGATGCTCGCCAGAACCGCGGCCGGGCCGCTGGCTCACATTCTCGGCAGTAGCCACGACTGAGCTGCCTCTTCTAGCTTTGTAACGGTCTAAGCGGATGATGGGCATCGCCTAACCCTGGAACCTAGGGTTCACGGCATCCCTTTTCAGAGACCTCTCCCGAGTCTGCTCTTCCTGTCCCTGGTTCCCAACCTCAGAACCCCAGCCCCAGCTTCCTTCTGGCAGCTTGCACACACAGACACATTCAGCCACCGTCCTCAGGAAACGCAAACACCGCTTGCACCCATTCAGCTACGCGTCGAAACTCTGCCTCCCGCTACGCAGCTTCACTCCCGCATCCCCAAGCCACGCTCCGTTGCGCCAAGGAGTATTCTGGCCACATTTTCTCCACTTCATGCCGCGGGGTTTTCTCAGCAAAGGCTCCTTGGTTCAGTACTACTCAGGGTCGTCCTGCCGACGTGCACAGCACAGAGAGTCAGTCCCCAGAGCCTATGGTTCTGACTTTGCCTTCTCCTGACCGCAGGGTGGGCTTTGTAGTTACTTTTTAATGATGTGTGACCAGGGTGGGCAGTATTCTCCCTCTTTCTCTGGGGTCGAGAATCCAATTATTCTCTTTGAGAGTGGAGGGAGTTGGACTTGAACTGTTTGGGTTGCAGAGCTCATGTCCACAACTACTAGCTTTAGTCCCGTGTCTCTGCCTGTGCCTGGCAAGGGAAAGGAGCATCCTGGGAAGCGGGTATCTGGAAAGTCTGCACCCCTGAGCTTCAATAGCTAGCTGGCTTGGGCTTAATCCCTGGTGAGGCCAGCCCAGGCTTCCAGCCAAACTCCTTTTCTTAATTAGTTTGTGTGTCTCTTACTGTCTGGCCCCTGGCATAGGCCAGACAAAGTAGGCAGGAGGAGGGATGCTGCAAGGCTGGGTTGTATGTATGGGGCGTAGGGTGTGAAATAGGTTCTCCCTCTAGGACAGGAAGGTACCAGAGGCCTTAGAGTTCTTCTTTCTCCAGGATCATCAAAGATACCAGTGGCTACCTTTAAGGGAGTACCCCCACAGAGGCTGTTGCAACTTGCTCATACACCCTCCTGAGATCTCCATCTACTGCCAGCTCTTGGATTGCTCTGATGACCCCATCTCATGGCTGTGTGGTTTGGGTTTCTCCCTCACCGGGGCGGCCCAATGTGCATGTAAGGAAACCCCTCTGGGAGTACGCAGGAACCCGGACAATGAGGACAGAGGTTAGGGGACAAGAGCCATGGTCTCTGTAGACCCTCTGTGCCTCCCCTTCTCTGTCCCCTTCTCCTTTCTTTACTTTCTCCCAGCTCTCCCATGCCCAGGTCCCAGCTGCTCTTGTTACAAATGAAAGCAGGGTAGGTCCACTGGGTCCACCCTTGGCCCTTCGCAGGCATTCTTTTACACCTGCTCTTGGAGAGCCTGGCTCCAGGGAAGGCCGGGCTGCAGGGAGATCGCTGTGTGGAAAATCTTCTTGGTGGTGGATAGGAAACGAGGGAAAGAGGAGTTGGGGGACACTGTCCCTTGTGATGTTACAAGCACAGGTGACACCTCAACAGGGTTGGGACTGGACTAAGAAGTAGGGTGGAGAGCTTGGGTTTGTTCTGCCCCACCCATTCCTCTGCACCCCAAAGCAGATGAGGCAGATGAGGCAGATGAGTGGGAGTGTGGTGGTATACAGGGATGGAGACGTCCCCCCGGCCATCCACCGCAGCATCCAGCCCTAGCATGCTACCTGGCGTCCTGTAGGAACTCTGATGAGGCTTGTCGAGTGGATGAAGAGCTGCAGGTTGAAATACTTCATGATATTCTCAGGTGTCTCCAGAGCTTGTCACTCACCAAGACAGAGGGCTTTAGTTGAAGGTTTCTGCTCAGAGAGCCACGAGGCCCTAGGCTTGCAATCCTATAGAGAAGAGACTGAAGTGCTGGGTTTCGCTAGCATCCAGGAGGGAGGCTGTATGTGCTGGGGATAGACTTCAGCTGCCGGCTGTCATTCTGCCCCAGGCTACTGATGGAGGGGTAGTCTCATAAGGAGGGTGAAGGCAGGGGAGGAAGGAGGGACAGGATGGTGGCCTTACGGGTGGGCGAGGGTCAGTCCATCCTAGTAGGAGACAGCTGCTCAGAGCCCTAAGCCCTGCATCCTGCTGGGTCCACCCTCCAGCTCTAAAGCCTGCCATCAGCAGCAGGACTGGGAAGGCCCTCTCAGTCTGACCAGGTGGCTTTGCTCTTCTTTGGGGCCACAGATGCTACAGCGGCCGTGTGTGGGACCAGATGGTCCATTTGGAGCGGGGCCTCCTCCTTCCCCGATTCTCAATCTCTAGCCCAGTTTGTTGTTTACAGAGTAGATCCTGTAATCTATTTTCTGCCAGGCCAGTGTGTGTGTGTGTGTGTGTGTGTGTGTGTGTGTGTGTGTGTGTGTGTGTGTCTGAGGCTGGCCCCAGAGGTCTAGTTCTGTGACAAAGACTAGGTGGGTAAAGGAGGGGTGGCACGCTCTATGAAGGCTGAGTTGAAGGCTTCCCATCTTCTGTCCTGGCTTCTTGTCTCCTGTCTTAAAGCAGGCAGACTTCCAGGCAGGAGCCGGCGAGGAGGATTCAGCTCCTTACAAAACACACACACAACAAACCCCTGGATTATTTAATATGCAGGAGTGGGAAGTGACATTCTCCTTAAGACAGGTTGTTTGCCACGTACTGGGGAAAGTCAAAATATTTCACCAAAGGTGTCATCAGAAACTACTATCCTATGCTAATTTTTGTGGGAACATGAAGACAGATGTTGAATAATTTGACAAGAGCAACATCGCTCACAGAATTATCACCAAGTCAGCCCCCCTTTTCCTCTAGGGGAGTGTGGGGAAGGGATTTCGGGAAGGGTGGGGCTTCCGAGTGTTGATATGGGTGGGAATGCTTGGGACTTTTCCCTCTGAGGTCCACACCCCTGCACAGAAAGTGGCTGTCTGTGTAGGGCCTTCCCCGAAGAAGCAGAAGAAAGAAGCAGGCTGCGTCCAGAGTCAGCAGCAGGCTCAGGCTCCCCTAAGTCCCCAAGAAGGCCCACGCCTACTTTCCTTCCTTTTCCCTTCTCTGTTATAGACATTGCCCGAGGGAAAGATTGTCTTGCGTCTACAAATCCAGGCCATTTTAGCTGTGCTGCCTTTGACAACCCCCCAAGCGGGCCTGGGGGCTCCCCACAAAGTCATCCTATAGAACTCTTCCTGGTTTGCCCCTTACCCGGCTTCAGGCAGATGTTCCTTCCAGGCCTGCAGGCTGGGCATTCGGGCAGTATACGTGGGTGCAGCTCTGGGGTCCGGAAGCTAGATTGGAAGGGTTGTAAGCATCCTCGAGGGGCAGGCTGGGACTGTCTGAGGGGCCTCATACAATTGGCCAGGTCTGGCTCTGAGCTGCTGAGGCCGGGTGGAAAAGCCTCATTTAGAGCCCCGTGTATTAGCTTTGCTTCGCTGGAACATGGAGGGATGGGCGGGGAGCTCCGTGGGGAGGCAGAGGGAGCTAATCACAGTCGCCAAGGCCCGGCCAGTGAATGATGTAGAAGATCAATACCGGGGTGGGAGTGGAAATCAGGCCGTGGTAGCAGGGCTGGCTTCTCCTGGTTGCCCGGGAGGCACGGAGGGACCTGGGAGTAGTAAGACCCAGGTAGGATATGGAGGATTCCTCCTTCTCAACCTGTTACCCACGGCAACCTTGACGACTCTTCCTGTGACTGGGTTCAGGAAGACTGGACCAGAAGGTACCCCACCTAGGAAAGTTTGGGAGACTAGAGATGGAATCGAGTTTCTCAGACTAGCAAGGGTTCCCCTTCACCTTCTCCCTGCCCAGACACCCCACCTGTGTGTCAGAGAGGTCGGGCATGTAATCCTTTTGGGCCCTGCGGTGTTAAACTGGTGCCGCTCTTCCAGACTTTGCCAGCAGGGGGCGGGCTTGGCCACCACATCGTGTCTTCCCAGTGCTTGCCTCCGCGCCCTATCTCAGAAAAGGGGGACTCGTTCTGACTCTCCTGCCTGAGGTGGAAGGGGGCTCTCTCCCCAACTCTCACATACCTGCCTCAGAATCCAAGGGCACCCACCATGGATAAAGTCACACTTTCTGCCTTTCCAGAATAACTCAATTCTTCTCTAGGTCAGCTGAGACCTTGAGGGGGCTGTGTGTGGGGAGGGGTCTGACACCTCTGCACAATTGCCTCTTTGCAAACCTAGGTACGGTCCCTGGCCAGCATTGCCTTTTCCACGGTCACAAAACTAAAGACCCACGTCGCATTTAATAGCTGATGCAGGAGACAGGCAAGAGCCATGCTTAGCTCAGAGGAATGAATCTCTCTCTCTCTCTCTCTCTCTCTCTCTCTCTCTCTCTCTCTCTCTCTCTCTCTCAATCTTTACAATGATTCTTCCATTTTCCTAAGACTAGATAATGCATGCAAAATAACCAAAGTATACATGAAAGTATAAGAAAGTGTGATTCAGGGGCTGGAGAGATGGCTCAGTGGTTAAGAGCACTGGCTGCTCTTCCAGAGGACCCGGACTCAGTTCCCACCCATATGGCAGCTCACACCTGTCTGTAACTCCAGTTCTAGGGGACCCAGCACCCATGGCCAAAGCATCAATGTGCATAAAAACCATAAAATAAAAATTTTAAAAAACAAGTAAGATTCAGTGTCCATGCATTGGGTATGGTTCCCTCCATGTCTTTTAGTATATAGGAGGGTGACCCCCGTTCAGGGAGCATCCTTGGTGAAGTTGAGAGTCTCTCACAAACATGGGGGTACCCCATGCCCTGCCAAGTCTTTGGTCTGGCTGTGCCTTTATTTCTAGTGATATTCTGAGAAGGCAGTCCATGGGGTGCCTATTTTCGCCATTGAACCGAGGTTCCAAGGACCTTCTTAGTGTGGCATTGTTGGTGAGAAGGGGGGCCCAGTGTGGGTAGCACAGTCTTCTGGGTGGAGAGCAAGGACAATGAGAGGTGATTTTCTGTGGTGCCTACTGAGTCTTTCCTCTGGAAAAACTGGTTCTGGGCATCATGGGGCTGCTTGACATGAGTCAGGGGAATGAGGAAATGGTTCCACAAAGAGTCGATAAATCCCTCATGGCAAAGCCAACTTGAGGCTTGCAGGAGGATGGAAAAGTCACCTCCTAGGGCTTGTGGAGGACAGAGATTGGACGAGCCGCGGTCATCAACAACCAGGCCGGCGAGGCTGTCCCTGGCAGAGGGCATAGAGCTGAAGACCCCTGTTGGTCAGGCATTGGCTGAAAGGAAGTCAAGGCTGTGAGGACTGGAAACACCAAGGAATAATAACAATAATAGTGTCAGAGATCATGAATATGCATTGCTGTCTCTGGCTTACAGCGAGCCTCCTGGAGAGATAGACTCCGCAGCCCATTTCACCCTTGAGGAAGCCAAGAGGTTGAGAGAGACGAAGTTGCAGCCCCTAGATAGGGCCCAGAGATGTGGACTGCAAAGCCTGTGATGGAGGCCATGCCGGAATGATGGGCTGGGGAAGCTGTGGTGTTTAGTGGTTTTGAGGGGGCGGTGTGGAGGGACTTTCTGGAACTCTTGCAGGGTGCAGAGCTGGCATGAGGCTTGGCCTGGCTCAGCTGCTGGGAGAAGGGGCGGGAGGAACTGACAGTGGAGCAGGATTGGGGGGTGGTCAGCTCTTGTTTCTCCTAAGATTTACAGGGCTGTGGAGGGAGAGACGGCCTCTCACTGACAGGAGGGTCGTGTGGACGAGGGGACTGAGGAGAGAGACTGTGGGTCAGTTCATGCACGGTGGCTGGGGTTGGGGGCTTTCCTGTGGAGGTGCCCCGGAGGCAAGAGCTCATGGATATCTACGGGAAGTAGCCAGGCAGGGGACTAGGTGGTGCAATGGCCCTGGCGTAAGGACGGACCTGGCTTGATAGAAGAGTCCGTTGTGGGGAAGAGAATGAATGGAGACGGTGCAGACAGGGTCTGACCATGGGTGAGGACAGACGTATTGAGGGCTCTGTAAGGACTTCGGAGTCTAAGGGGATTGGGTTTTGAGCATATGAGGAGCACCGTGAGCAGTTTTCTCACAGAGTCTCTTGAAGGAAGCAAAGCTGGTGAGTTTAGAGACTGTAGAACTCCATCCTGAAATCCAGAGCCAGGCTGGGAAAGAGATCCCTTGGGGACAAGAGCTGACAATGGCCTGCAGTTGGCAGTTGGGGAACGGGCTCACAGTAGGAAGAGGCAGAATAAAATGCTGTTGATTAGACAGATTTGGGGCAGGAGAGTGGAGAGGGTTAGGGCCTGGGCTTCTGAACTGCTGCTTGCTCCTGCCCCAGAATGAAGCCTGAGAAGGCGCTGTCCCTGGCCAGCCTTCTGTCAGGGCAGACAGGCAAACAACGGCTTCAACAAATAGCTTAATGACTGGAGGTTTTATCTTGAGACAGGCTGACTATGTAGCCAAGAATGACCTTGAACTTTTGCTTTTCTTACCTTCACCTTCCCAGGGCTGAGAGTATTGGGGTTACAATCGTATCCCATGCCGAATTTATGCTGGGGACTGACCTCAGGGCTTCGTGCAAACGAGGCAAGGACTCTACCAACTGAGCTGCACTTTTGTTGTTGTTTGTTTTGTTTTTCAAGACAGGGTTTTCCTGTAGCTTTGGAGCCTGTCCTGGAACTAGCTCTTGTAGACCAGACTGGCCTCGAACTCACAGAGATCCACCTGCCTCTGCTTCCCGAGTGCTGGGATTAAGGCTTGCGCCACCACGCACGGCCCGGCCATTGAGTGTGGTTTTAAGGTCGACTTTATTCATAGGCTGTGTGGCAAGGAGGCTGGCAACTCAGCAAAGGTTACAATGTGCCTTGGTTTATGTCCACAAACAATGTGGACTTCTCCAAGGAAGGTATGTGTCTGTGGGGGCACTGGGCTGAGGTGAGGGTCCCATGTCTAGAGAGAGGAGAGAGGGGAGACAAAGCAGATGTGTAAGGGAGAAGAGGGGGTGCTTCAGGGCCCACTGAGGGATGGGAGCTCCCCAGCTCTTCCAGAAAAGCTCTTGGGGAAAATGCAGATTCAGGCTGTGTTTCTAGCAGAGCCCACATGACAGTGACAGAGACTCTGATGGGACATGGGTTGTTCTTGGCATAGCAAGGACAATACGCTCTCTTTAAGGAGAGCCTTGGTTTCCCTGTCTGGAAGGGGCTGGGGTCACAGGAAAGCCTCAACGTGATGTCAGTATTTTGCCAGCTCCGAGGTGAACTACAGGGATTTGCGGGAGCAGAGCTGCGGCAGCAGTCAGGGAAGTCACTGTCTGTGCGCTGCATGGGGCGGTGTTGAAGCAGTGGCTGCACATTTGAGAAATTTGCAAGACCTCGGAAGCCTGAAGTGGCTGTGGCTCTAACCTGAGCCCCGCTTGTCTGTTTCTGGTAGATGTTGGGGCTTTGGAATGGGTGACCTTGTGGCTTGGGAGAGGCTATCCCAAGCTCTCTTTGGTTCCCTTCCAGTCCCAGAGCCAGCCAAGATGCTAGGATTATCTGGTGGTTTGGAAGCCATGAGGTGGCATATTAAAGCCATCCGGGAGCTTATCCATGGTGCAGACCTCGCTCTGCCTGGACCCTCCGCTGCAGGAGCTCCGCAGATGGAAGCTGTGGCTGGAAGCCCTGAAATTGGTGCTTTGACTCAGAGGCTAGCTGGATCAACACAGAGGGTGTAGACACGTTAGAATAAGCAAGGCTGAACTGCTGCGTCTCCCTGGGTTGTCTCCAGGGCATCGTCTAGGCTCCAGGCCACCGCCCAAGCTGAGTTTCAGCCAAGCTCTGCTGGGGCCTGGGGACTTCAATGCAGGTCACTTATTATCCCTGAAGCCACCAGCTGGAGCCTTTCTGCTTGCATGATTCTCACAGAAGGCTCAGCCAGAGGATCGGGATGGCACTTTATCCCTCCTTTTAACCACAGGGCCTCCTCTTCCCAAACCAGCCAAGGGCTGAAAGGTTGATGGGTGCTGGATGCCCCTAAGGATCTCCCCCCAAACCCTCATTTTCCAAGTGCAAAGGTTGAGGGTCAGGCTGAGTGGCAAACCAGGGTCCTACAGTTGGCAGGTAGGTGGTAGATCCGGGATTTGAACTCAAAGCCACCCAGTGCCGAACTTCCTGTCTACCTGTACTACCCCAAGGGTATTTGAGCTGCCTGGTTGGTTTGTTTCTTAGTTTTTCTTATGGTCAGGGGGTTGATTTTTGTTTGTTTGTTTGTTTTTGAGACCTTCTCTGTAGCTTTGGACCCTGTCCTGGAACTACCTCTTGTAGACCAGGCTGACCTTGAACTCACAGAGATCCACCTGCCTCGGCCTCTGCTGGGATTCAATGCAGCATGACGAGCCCTCCAGTCCTCCAGGGACCCCATCTGTCTGTGACACACCGAGGCGTCCCTCTCTGGCTCCTCGGGTGCAGAGGTCCTCCTGGCTCCTCTCACACTGGGGCCCGGCTTCAGCAGTAGTCCTCAGATTTGGCTACACAGAAGATAACCCGGGATACTTCAACAGTTCCCCGTGCCCACGCTGCATCAAGCAGTTAAATCAGTACACCTGACATTTTGGCCCAACCACCTTCCTGTAAGATTTCCCACCACCTTCCTGTAAGATTTCCCACCACCTTCCTGTAAGATTTCCCACCACCTTCCTGTAAGATTTCCCAGAAGCCCTTGGGTGGCTTCTGTTTACACTGGGCAGCCTTAAGCTCCTTGGCCATTTTAGCTGTAAAGGAGGCTGAGGTGGGCATATTTTTGCCCACAGAAGTACAGGAGTTCCACAGACTGACACACATGGGGGCAACAAGATGGTTCAGCAGGTAAAGGCACTTGCCACCAAGCCTGAGGACTTGAGTTCAGTCAGCAGGTCCCGGGTGATGGAATGAGAGAATGGACTTTGGAATGTTACCCTTGGGCCTCCACAAGCTTGCCTTGGGCTAAGTGTACACACACACACGCACGCGCGCACACACACACACACAAATATAATAAAACCTAAAATTAAAAACAAAACAGGACAGGAGGCGGACAGGTGACGGGCTAGGCGTGAGTCTCCTCTTAGTCAGCCGTCTGTCCCATCATGGGGTTCGTGTGCATTGGAGATCAGAGGCTGATTCCAGGTGTCCTCAGCTGCCCTCCACTGTAACTTTTGAGACAGGGTCTCACTTGGACCGGGGGCACACTGACTGGCTAAACTGATTGGCCAACAAGCCCTGACGACCTGCACGTCTCTGCTTCCCCAGAACTGTGACCACAGCCATGTCCAGCTTCATCTTTTTCTTTTAAAAAGATTTAACTTTCTAACTATGTGTCTGTATGTGTATACACACAAGTACAGGTGCCTTTGGAAGCTGGAATAGGGGTATCACATGTCCCTTAACTGGAGTTACAGGTGGTTGTGAGTTGCCTGGTGTGGGTGTTGGGTCCTCTGCTAGGGCAGCCGGTACTTCTAACCAGGGAACCCTCTTCCCACCCAAGCCTGCCTTTTTCAAGTACTGCAGGGGTCCCAACAGAGTGTGGCAGGGCAGGACTCAACCATCCCCCTGTGGTCCCATGTCTTTCCCCCACCTGCGGCTTCCTGACTGAGGATGGCTGAATGCTGTGAGCCACCACACTGGGCCCTCTTCCACCTACTCTGCCAACCTCGCTCAGGTGGGGAGGGGGCCTTGGAGAAGACTGAGACCAGAGTGGGCATGTGACTTGCCTGGAGTCACCCAGACATTCCTGTGAGAGTCTTGCCTGGTCTCCTGCCTGCCTGTGGTTTTGATCCCTCTCAGCCCTCTCCTCTCAGCCTTCTCCTCTCAGCCCTCTCCTCTGGCTCGGAGGCTCCCCGGGAAGTCTATCTCCAAGAGCAGGTGTCTCCTTTCAGCCTGTGGTCTGGGGAGCAGCAGCCTCCTGGCTTTCAGACACTGAAGGCTATGGAATGGGACGTTCTTCTGAGGTGACCAGGTTTTCTGGTGGAGCGCACTCTCTTGTGAGATCAGGAGGCCTCACTACAATTTGCTGTGTCTTTCTTTTGGCTCTTCATCTGGGGAAATTCTCACTGTCTGACTTTATATCAACTTACTGGAGCATAGCCTGACATCAGAGAGACTTGGAGTTGAGTCTGATGTGCTGAACTTGAATCAATCCTTGGCCCTGAGCCTCTTCTCTCCTACACTGGAGGCTTCTTTCTGTGTCTCTGAGTGCAATCCCGGGAGGGCAGAACGGGAAGGAACTGAATTCCAGTGGCCTGGTCCCTTGGGTCTGGCTTTAATGCTCCATTAAAATGCAGGGGACCTTGGGGGAAGGTCCAGTTAGTGTCCTGCCCTTGTGAGGCCTGGCTCCCCACAAGGCAGCTGCAGAAACACCAGAGGGTATGGCAGGCAGTTCTCGGCCACCCCACTCTGGTCTCATGTGACCCATCCCATTGGGATCGCTGAGATTCCACGTAGGAAGAGACTTGAGACCAGGGAAGGCAAGTGGTTTGTGAAGGCCGCACAGCCGTCATGTGCCTAGGCTGAAGTCAAAAGCCATGCACATATAGGGACTCCAAAGTCAACTCTGTCAGTGTCCCACGTCATCTTAGGCACGTCTCCCACAGCCTCAGTGTCCACCAGACAGGAGGAGATGCTTGAGGGTTGGATGCCAGGGCCCTTCATGAAGTATCAGGGAGGCAGTGACCTTGTGTGGGCCTTGTTCTCAGTCCCTTTCGGTTTTGTCACACTTCCCACAAGAGCAGGGGACAGTGCCACCTCTGGCAGGGAAGGCCCGGAGGCTGCAATCAACCCAGGCCCTGAGGCTCAGGACTAATGGGTAGGTGGGTTTAGGTTTGGGGCTATCCAAGGACATTGTTTGGGATAAAGGAGGGAGTTTTTAGACAGAGGTCATGGTGCTTTGGGGTGGAGGGCGACAACCCGGACACGACATGGGGCAGGGGAGGGGGTGGAGTGAACCTCCCACATATACCATAGATCATACACCATAGATCATCAAAACTTCCTTGGACCTGTGGTCTTAGGTGGCCTGGGTTGGGAAGCAGAGAAGTAAGCTAGGAAAATGAGGGACTCCCTCCCCCTTGAGCCTGACTTAACCAGTTGCCCTGTGCCCTTCTGGAGAGCTCTGGCTCTCTGCTCCTGGGGTGGGGACACACCCACTCCTGTTTCCGTTGGACAAGCTGTTCCTGGATGGCAGCACTCTGAGCACTCCGCCCTCTGAGCCCACTAGGCACATTGGAACATGGGCTGTAGTGGCCAGGGTGATGTCAGACTCCACAAGACGGCAGGTGCTAGCAGCTCGGAGCTAGATGGATGGCCACTGGCCACTGAGAGGGCTAGAGGGACACGGGACTGACAGCAGGTACCACCCCATCTTCCTTTGTAGATGGAACCGGCCTGCTTTGCAGAGCTGCAGGGCCTTAGGCTCAAGCCTCTCTCCAGAACAAGCTACTCACTAAGTCGCAGTGTGTGGGTTTCCCCTAGGCCAGTGGTTCTCAACCTTCCTGACGCTGCGACCCTTTAACACAGTTCCTCGTGTTGTGGTGACCCCAGCCATAAAGTTATTTTCATTACTACTTCATAACTGAACCTTTGCTGCTGTTAGGAATCGTGATGTAAATATCTGATCTGCAGATGGCCTTAGGCCTCTCCTGTGAGAGGGCTGATTGCCCAAAGGGGTTGAACTGAACAAGTTGAGAACTACTGCCCTGGACCCTTCTGGAGGGTGGGGGCGGGGCTTGTCCCTGGAGGGGACAGGGTAGGAGGAGGGTAGTGAGGACAAGCAGGGTTCTCCAGGGTACTTTGGGCAACGCTGCTCTGAAGAATTCCAAGTCAAGGTTGAAGTGGGTGGGCCCAGCAACTTGCCCTGCAGGCAGGGTTTTGAGGTGTGTGGAATTCTTTCTGTCTGTGCCCTTGAGTTTGCTGCCCTGCAGCCCTGCACAACTGCCGCTTTTCAGGGACCACAGAGGAATACCCCTGGACTTTTGGGGTGCTTACAACTGGGACCTGAGATAGATGGATTTAGCATTTAGTGATCACCTGCTGGGTGACAGAAAGGGCTAGACCCAGCTCGAATGCACAGAGGTTAGGGGTTGACGGCTGAGAGGTGAGCTCTATCCCTCAGAAGCAGAAACTAGTGGCCAGTGTAAGTCAGCGGCCTTTCTCTGTGTCCTCAGAGGAACCTGGGCTAACATGGCCTGAGATGGGTGTGTGTGTGTGTGTGTGTGTGTGTGTGTGAGCATGCATGTGCTTGTTAGACTGCGTTTGTGCATGTATGAGCGCATGTGCGTGTACATGCTTGACACGGCAGGATAGCTGGCAGGCGAGTGACTTTGCAAACCACCTCACCCCTGGAACATTCAGAGGCTATAGCAAACTCCACCTTCCCTTCCCTTAGCTTCTCCAGACTATGTGGTCCCTAGTGCTAGCCTCATGGTGGGGCCAGGATGTTCTGGTTCCTGGGTCTCCTAATCGGAACACCCCCGTGTGGGTGTGGCTCACTTCCTTCCTTTCACTTTGGGGGAGCTGAGGGAGTAGGTGGAGAGCTCGCTGGGAGCCAGGACAGGAGCTGCCATCTCCCTTCCCCATTCTGTTGGAGACGAACATGAGGTTGGCAAGTGTTTCTCACCGTGGACCCTGACAGCCCTTGCTGCTTACACGGGCGCCTCTGATCTGTCTCTCAGGCACATGGAAATCTGGCGGGCATGCATGAGTAGGCACAAGCACGCATACTGGAGCAGCACACAGATGAATGCATGTGTGCCCTGGGGACCTCCGCAGGGATTCTGAGCCCTCCAGCAGACTGTGGTTCCTGGCAGCCACCAGGCTCAGCCCCAGCACCCCAGGTTCAATCTGTCTATTCCTGGCTTTGGTTCCTGCTAGGCGCAGGCCCCCTCTCCTCCCCACCAAGAGGCCTGGAGTGGGGGGGCAGGGGCAGGCCAAGGCTGGCCCGGAGCTCATGGCTAATTTTCCCGGCCACAATCGATCCGGCAGCTTCTCCTGAGTCTATTAGCAGTCGGCAAGTGAAAATATCCCCCATCGCGAGCCCTGACCTGAGACAGGGAGGGATCCATAGCAATTTGTTCAAACAGAGGAGAGCGATTCCCTCTCATCTCTATTCCAATTTATTCCAGGGAGAAGAGGGTCAGGCTGGGAGGCCAGAGCTGGACCCAGGCCTTGTCCACTGGGTCTCCTGTGCCAGCCAGGGTGGCAGCTGGTGCCACCCGTAGTTCCTGGGGGGGCTCTGTCGGGAGCTGGGAGGGAGGCCTGCCAGCCTTCCCGGCAGGCTTTGCTTGGCTGCCGGGCTTGGTTGTGGGTTTGGTTTTCACAAAACACAAAGCCACCCTCCAGAGTCTCATTCCCAGGCACCGGGCCCTGTGCCAGGCGTGCGCTCACCCAGGACACCCTTGCCAGGAAGGAGGCTGGGCTGGTGCAAGACCACAGTGCCCCCAGCTGGGCCCAGCAGTAGGACAATAGAGGACAGGGAGAGGTGGGGGCTGCCTTCTCAAGCTCCATGGCCAACTGGCTGGGGACAGCCATGGCTTGAAGAGGACCCATCACCTTAGGGTTCCTCTGCACCTAACTTCCTGACTCAGGTTCCAATGTTGGGCCTGGTCAGAGCTGAAGGCCTAGTCAGGGAATCTCTCTCAAGCCTCCAGGGCTGAAAATGTAGGTAGTTAGGAGTGCTTGCCTAACCTGCTTGAGTTCCTGATTAGCTCCGCGACAGCACAAACTGGGTGTGTGGGCATTCCGGTGACCTCACCACTTGGGAGGTCTGCAGAAGATTCAGATCAGTCTGTCTTGGCTCCATAGTTAGCTCAAGGCCAGCTGGGCTATCTGAGAACCGACCCCAAGAGAGAAAAAGGCCTCCCTCCCCCAATATTTGCTAATTGCCTACTGTTTTCCATCTACCTCAGTTTCTCCCTGTCGTTCCTTTTCCTCTTGTGTACGCCTTATCCCCTCAGCCGTCTGCCTGGTCCCTTTCACAGCCCCCACAGCCCCTCTCTGAGTGAGGAGACCCTGATGACTGACTGTCCGGGAATGGGGCCACTGCAGCCCCTCTTCAGGGACTCCACGCCCGTCCCCATCAGACCCAGGCCTCTGAGGAGTGGTGCCATGGCAACCAAAGAGGAGAGTTGAACAAGTGGCCCCACAGGCATGGAGGCCCCCTCCCCCCTTCGCCACTTACTCCCCTCCTTCAGAGCCCTGGGAGGGCGGGGAGGGCGGGGAGGGCATGACTGGAGAAGCGCTTCACACTGAGGTGTCAGTGGCTCGCAGCTCTGAGGTCAGCTGTTGCACATGACTTGTCAGGCTCAGGTCTAATTTCAGCATCATGTAACTAAATATACCACAGCTGGTGGAGGATGTCTCTGGCTGGGAGTGGGGGCAGTGTAGGGGGCAGTGTGGGCTGAAGGGAAGCTGCAGAACCTTCTGGAATGGATCCTGGGTTCCAGACCTGCCTGAGCCGTGTGAAAACCTGGGTAGGATTTTAGTTCCCCTGTGCCTCAGTTTCCCCACCCATGAGGAGAATCGATGTGTGCTAAGGTGTCCTCAGCCCAGTATCTGGTCCAGGGAGGTTAATGACAGAGGTTGAGAGAGCACAGGAAGCAGCCACAGTCACACACGATGCCACCAGAGGACTGGCATAGCTGGCTTGTTGTGCAGGTGACACGGTATTAAGGAGGGAGAGGACGAGGCTGAGGCTGTGGCCCCGGAAGGGAGAAAGGTGGGAGGGTTCTTCGGGCTGCAATCTTCCCATCCAAACATAACCCACGGCATTCCCGTTCTTCCGCCTCTCCCAGACCCACCGGCCACCTCTGTGTCACCATAAATTCCACACTTCACCTTCCCTTCCTGAGAGCTGTCCCCTCCCATGTCATATCTGCAGCCTCCCCTGTGGAGCCCCCAGCTCTCGGGAGCAAAGCCTTTGCCCCTCGCCCACCCGTCACTTACAGGTTGTTCAGAGCATAGCATTATAATCGGATCCCACGGTTTGTGCCATTTACAGCCAAAAAAGGGAAGAGAAACTTTCCAGTAATGGAAGGAGAAAAAAAAAAAAACCAACAACAACTAATAAGAACATGCTTAAAGAAAGAGCAGGTATTGCATCTCCTGATCTACAAATACACTGGATGCTGAAGAGACTACATTCCCAGGCTCTGAGGTTTTTGAACTGACTCTTGAAAAAAGATGGCGTGTCCTTTTAGATATTCAATGTCTGTTCCTTCCCCAGCATTGTTTGCTTTGAAGGGATACAGAGAGGGAACAACAAAAAACAGCTGGGTTTGGGTGGACTTTATTTCTCTTTAAAATATTGTATGTATGAGTGTATGTGTGTATGTGTGTGTGCGCGTGTGCGTGTGCGTGTGTGTGTGTGTGTGTGTGTGTGTATGTGAGTTGTATGTAGGTATCCATGGAAGCCAGGAGAGGGTGTCAGATGCCTTGGAGCTGGAGGTCCAGGCAGTTGTGAGCCACCTGATGTGGGTGCTGGGAATTGAACTTGGGTCCTCTGCAAGATCATCAAGCGCTCTCAGATTCTGAGCCATGGCCCCAACCCCTGCTGAGCTTTATAAAGTAAATCTCACAGTCAGAGCAGGGATAGGTCTGTAAGTGGGGTGCCCAGGGAAGCATCTTGGAAGGAGGTGCTGGAGAGAGCTCTGGAGAGTTGGGGATGCCTACCCCAGCAGAGGTTGTGAGGTAAGAGGTATGGCTGGGCTCAGGAGGAGGGCGGTAGAACGTGAGGTGAGAGGGGGCAGATAACAGGACAGGGCAGGCGTGGAGGCTGATCTTCAGTGTCACCTAGGAGACATGCCTCTTGGGTGTGTCAGTGAAGATCTTTCCAGAAAGGTTTACCCGAGGAAGGAAGAGCCTCCCTGAAGGCAGGCAGGACTAACAGGGGCTGGAACCCAGAGCGAATGAAAAGGAGAAAGTGTGCACCTCTCTCTGCTCTGACTGTGGGCATCACGTGACCAGCTGCCGCATGCTCCCACTGCCATGACGCCCCCGCCGAAATGGACTGTGAGCCAGAATAAAGCGTTTCTCATCAGGTGTTTGGTCACAGCTGGGAGGAAAGCAACTACCCCAGCCGGTTGTTGAAAGTATTGGTCCGGTTTGAGTCAGGAATGGGTGAGCAGAGGAAAAGAGGGTGTTGTTAAAGATCGCTTCTGCTGCTGTGGTGCAGGCTAGGGGGCGAAGGATGAGGCTGGGCAGACCTGTCAGGAGGCCGCTTTAACCATCCAGGCAGGAACTGGTGATAGGGACCGAGAACAGGGTGGCAGACAGGAGGCGAGCTCCGGGAGACAGCTGGCTAGGCTCACTGGCGGGGCGGGTTGTGTGTAGGATGAGGGAGAAGGCGAGGTCTCTGATGACTCCCAGCTTCCTGATGGACAGTGATCACCGGGAGACTGTGTCCTGCGTGTGGGGGTGCTGACTCCAGAGGCCAGGGGCTGCATTGGTGTGAGTCAGTGTAACCTAGGTGTGAACCCACCCATGGGGCCAGGGGGGGCATCCTGGCATGCAGGAACACACCGGTGACAGTCTCAGGGAGGCTCCAGAAGCCTGGTTGTGGTTCCTTCCTGCAGCTGGCTCAGAGCATCCCAAGAGTGGGAGTTCCACTGGGGACCAACAGCAACCTGGGATAGGGGAAAGGCATCCCCAGACCTGCATCCTCCCTTCTTCTCCTCTCTTTCTTCCATCCTAGGAGTTGGGGCCCTGCCAGCTCCCAGGCTGCAAGATTGATTTTGCTTTCAGTGTTGTTATTGTTATTATCAGCCACTTAAACAACTTCACAGGAAGCAGCCGGCCCCTGTGCCCATCAAACATTAACCGTTCATCCGAGCTCTTTGCCCATACCTGTCGATACATTTTTACATAGCGGTAAACAGTCCTTCCTCCCAGGCTCTCTGCTGACTTTATCTCCCACACACGTCTCTCCCTATTGACGGAGCTCTCAGACCTGCCACTTTAATGGGCAGTAGCACCCTCTGCATTGATGGGCTGGGCTGGGGTTACCGTTTCTTTGGAGCCAGCTCCGGGGCAGGTGCCAATTTGGCTTTCTCTTGAAAAACGGACGCCACGGTGAATACCCTCATGTGGTCCTTTTTCCCTTTGCAATGGGTTCTTCAGAAGCCTCTTCCCCGAAGTGAGATCACCGTCTAGCTTTTGGCACAGGGGCAGTTGGATGGGTTCGTCATGCATGGCCCGGCTACGCCCATCTGATCACTTTCCTGCGTTTGTCTGCCCTGGTTCTGCAGATGTATGGTCTCACGCTTTTTCATCTCTGACTTCCCACACCCCGAGGCTGTGTCTGGACCTCTCGGCACCTGAAGATCTGCACAGGCTTTGCAGTTTACACCTCACTTTGTTAGATGTTGCGCTTAGCGTGACACTGTGAGCCTGATATTATTTTGTGGGGGGTTTAGTCAAGCCAAGAGCTCGCATGGAGCCTTCCCTCAGCGTCCACTCCCAGCAAATTCGGTGGAAAGTATTCCCAACCAGCCTTCACTGTCACCTTCTGTCTGAGGCTCAGGGTCTCAGACATTCACAGAAGCCCATGTGGAGCCCTGTGCTTTAGGGTTGGGTATCGGATCCGTGGGCTCATTAACCCATTAACCCCTCATAATTCTGGGCTTTGGGGTCAAAGCCTTCAGGGCCCCCTGGCTTCAACACGGTGCTGCTTTGTTCCTGGCCAGGGCCTGGCCCAGGCTCCACCTTCTAGGATGGGAATCTGGATGTGGTACTGTAGGAAAGGCCCGACTCCTAGGACCTGAGTCCCAGGCTTATGGGTACAGCAGCATTCAGGGGGATGTGAGGATCCACGTTGGAATAGCCAGGCCTGCAGTGCGGGTCTGGTTTGTTCTGCTCCCTCTGGCCAGTCCTAGAGTGTCTGTCCTGAGTCCAGTGCTGAGTCCAGGACACCCCATCCTTACATGTTTAACACTTACTGTTGATGGCCAGCCCATTTTATAGTCAGTAAAACTGAGGCTTCAAATGAGAGTATTATGATTTGCTTCAAGTCACACAGCAATTATTGTCACAGCTGGGACAGGAAACCTGTCCCTTGAGCCACCTGAGGGCACATCTGTATATGTATAATGATGGGGGCCTGGATTATAATTTGACTCTGGGCTACTGAATGAGGCCAGGGCTAAGGGAATCGTGAGAATGGGGGAGCATGTTGGTGCTAGATGATGAGGACCCAAGTTGGGTTATTGAATTAGTGAACCAATGAACATGGCCCCAAATCCCTGAGCCAGGCCAATAGGCAAAAGCCCCAGTTCCCCGCTAGCAGGAGGAGCTCTTTCATTGGTGACAGACGCAGCCTCCTTTGCTGCTCTGGGTTTTGTATCCTGCTAAAGTGTTCCACATTCAATTTTTTTGACTCCTCTTGCAGAACTTTGGGACTGTTTCCCAGGAATCCTGGGCTCTATTACCACCCGAAAAAGGAGCAGAACTGAGTGCCTACCAGGCACCAATCCCTGCACTTGGTGCCCAATGCCCAATCAGCTCAAGAGGCAGCTGAGCAGTGGAGTATAGGGAGCAGTGATTTCCCCATCCTGCAGATGAAGAAACTAAGGCTCAGAGGTTAACTTGCCCAAGGTCACATGACTGTGGAGTCCTGTCTCTGTCCCTCAGACCCATTTTGTACAGCCCAGGACTCACTGTCTGGGGTTGGGGCCCTCCTGCTTTCTCTTCCCTGAGTGACTGCCCTGTGCTGACAACCACTGTTCATTGTCCTCCTCAAATTTGGACTGGCGTCCCTGCACCCAGAGAAACCTGCAGGTTCTCACTTAGAGGTCTTCCCAGAGCCGCATTAACAGACACACGCAGCCTCTATGGCCGCTGGCTGGCAATGTGACCCTCGCCTGGCCCACCCCTAAAGAGGCACAGGTGTGGTGAGAGGGGGACAGACACACTGGCCACCACTTTCAGAAAGATAGGGTTCATAAGAGGACCAGCCTCTTCCAGAAGCTTCCGGCTCTGCCAACACGCTGTGCAGCTGCTGATGGAGAAGCAGGGCTTGGTGGTGGTGGGCAGACCACAGCCTTTCTCATCCTTAGCTACGGACCTGAGCCTTGCTCAGTACAGGGGCAGCGCCCTTTGACTTAGAGGCCAAGGATCCTTGTCGCTGAAGGGGGAGGTTAGCTAGGTGTGGGATTGGTCTTTGACTGTTTACTATTCACTTATTATTTGTTATTTTATTATTAGTGCGTGCATGTGACTGCATAATGTATAGGCAGACGCGTGTGTATGGAGGCCAGAGGTCAACTTTGGGTGTTGTTCCTCAGGAGACATCCACCTCTATAGACTGAGACAGTTCTCTCACTGGGCAGTGACTCACTGATCTGGCCAGGCTGCCTGTTCAGCAAGCCCCAGGGACCTGCCGGCCTCTCCCTTCTCAGCACTCACCACCACGCTCTGGCTTTTTTTCTGGGGGATGGCGGGGGTGGAACTCAGGTCATTGTTCTTGCAAGGCAAGTGCTTCACTGACCGAGCTATTCCTTCCATCCTGTGGGTTTGGTTTTGATCAGCAAAAGGCCTTGGGGTGGAGAACAAATTTTACCATAGTCAGAGCTGAGGAGCCCCGAGGCTCCTCACAGAAGAAGCTCTCTGTCTACGAGGCTCTGGATCCTGGCTCTGAGGGCAGAGATCACTCGTTTCTGAGGCTCGAGAAATGTTACAGAACCAATCAACACATAAGTGGAAAATTCAAAGGTGATTGTCTATGCCCTAGGAAGGCTTGGGAGTACAGAAAGAGAGGAAGGGTGAAGAGCAATGAACGTGGCCTTGGGGTGACTGGCCTGCGAGAGATGACCAGGGGTGTACAGGCCAAAAGTCTGCTGGAATTTCTCTGAAGATGGCTTGCACTGGGGTGAGGAGAGAGAAGATAGGCAGGGAGAAGTGCAATTGTTTCAAACTGGTTTCCCCAGCGTGGAACTGGAGGTGCCTCTAGTCTAGGCAGGTCCCCAGGAAGTCTGGGTCACCCCTGGCTAGCAATGTCCAGAGGGCAGGGTTACAGCAGCATGTGGCGATCTGGGCTATATGAAGGCTAGACCAGCCTCATTTCAGAGAGCAAGGAGGACAGGACCCAACTTCCTGGGACGCCCATGTCTGATAACCCATGGGCCGCAGGAGGGGCTCAGCGAGTCAATCCTGGTAAAGATGGTTCGGGAGGGCTGGCTGTCACCTGCCCCAGGAAGCCTCCTCCTAGGCCGTCGGTCACCATGCTCTGAGCAGCTAATTAAGGGGGAAAAGCCTGTTACTGTCTCAGCACTGTTAATTTCCCTCTAAGTTATTAAGTGTCTGTTTACATTACCTGCATAAAAGGATCAATAAACATGCTCGTGCCCAGAGATGGGAGGGCACGAGGGGTCTCAGGAAGGGAGGGATGTCAGGGAAGGGTGCTGCCCACATGACCTGACCGGAGCTGGAGTCCTGAGCTCAGTCCTTAGCACTGTGCTGGGCACCCAGCAAATGCAATGGCTTCCAGACCAGAGCAGTTAGTTTGTGAGGCTTAGGTAGCCTTGCTGAGCCTCATCTTTCTTATCTGAAAAATGGGAGCAATGATAGACTTGTTAAGGCAACAAATAAGATCAGATCTGACATGACGTGTCACCATCTGAGATGGCACACTCTGTAGAACTCTGCAGAACAAATGGCTTTCTTTGTATGCTATGGTGGTGAGGGTGTGGGGAGACCTGAGGTGTGACCCAGATCCCCAGCTCACAAAAGTTCCTCTCTGACTCTAGGCAGACATTCGGTCACAGATGGTGGCCTCCTGGGGAAACAAAATGGTGGGGAATTCCACAGGAGAGTGAGCTGAGTTGCAAGGTAGCAAGCCTGGATTTGAGTCCCGGCTCCACTATGGTCTC
Organism: Alexandromys fortis; assembly: GCF_014885135.2. Taxonomy (NCBI): domain Eukaryota; kingdom Metazoa; phylum Chordata; class Mammalia; order Rodentia; family Cricetidae; genus Alexandromys; species Alexandromys fortis. The sequence continues at coordinate 3,268,114 of NW_026067892.1, read as the reverse complement.
GGTGAGTGATCCAATCAAAGTGCTTTCTTCTCTGTGCCTCGGTTTCCCTCTTTGAGAAGGAGGCTAAATATTGACTTGCCCTTTCTGTCTTGGAACAGAGATAGGGATCTTGAACATATACAGGGCACAGCAGGACAATGCCACTACTCAGCACGTGTGACTGGGGCGGCGGGGTCTTCATTCAAATGTGTACCACCTCATAGAGAGGCCAGTGCCTGAGAGCTCGTGTTTGTGTTAGCCTCAGTGTGCTGGCCAATGGTCTAGGTGGCTTGCTGCGTGTCAGACACCATCCAATTTTATTTATTTAGTGTGTGCATTCCTGTTCACATACGTGTGTGTGTGTGTGTGTGTGTGTGTGAGAGAGAGAGAGAGAGAGAGAGAGAGAGAGAGAGAGAGAGAGAGACATCTGTACATGCATATGTGTGTTCCTGTGGAAGTCAGAGGAGGGGGAGTGAGGTGCCCTGTTATTCTCCACCTTATCCATTCAGAAAGACTCTCTGAGCTTGGAGCTAGGCCGGCAGCCAGCAAGCCCCAGCAATCCTCCCCCCCAACACACACCGAGGTCAGGCCCTAGGCTTTTACAGAGGTGCTGAGGATTTGAACTCAGGTCCTCAGGTTTGTACACCAAGTGCTCTTCTTCTCTGAGCCATCTCCCCAGATGCCTTAAACTTACTTAGGCATTGCTCACAGTCACTGCATTTTAAAAAGAAGACCTAGGCTCCCACAGCTTGAGGGGCACTGTACTGTAAGAGGGGGGTGCTCAGAAAAGCACCCCAGGTCCTCGGTCCCTATGACCCCCAGCATGAGTTCCTGGTGTGTTTATGAGACATCCCTTCCCGTTTCCTGTCGGCTTTGTGTGTTTCAACCTGGGGATGGTAGAGGACCACAGGAGGCAGTCTCCTGTCCCTCCTCTGTTTCACAGTCCCGGGAGCTGTCATTCATCATGAGAGCATGTGTGATTGAGGCCAGGTTTTGCATGCATTGCTTTGACTGATCCTGCTGGCTCTGAGGGACATCGCTGTTCTCATTTACAAGAGGCTAAGGCTCAGAAAGGTTAAGAAACTTAACAGTGTCCCCTAGCAGGTGGGTAACATACCTCGACATTCAGTCCTAGACACGGTGACTTCAGAAGTCGACTCCTTTCTCCAGCCTGTCCCTGCTGCTCTTTGTCACCTACCCCTGCTTTGGAGCTCTCGTTGCGATCCCTGAAGCCACCTTGGTCCTCTTTGCTTCCCTGTTTGATCATGCTCTTTGAGGGCAGCGAGCCCTGTTTACTTTTGGTGACAGGCTCTCCAGCACCTATCAGGGAACTGCTCAGAGCCTGCACTCAGCAGGGCACCGCTGACCTTGACTCTTTGTTGTTGGTCAGATGGAAGGCAGGATTATGACAGGCCCTGGCTTGGTGGCCTTTTGAAGCAGATGCTGCTCGCCACTCCTCGAGGCTCCTCAGGATGTGCAGAACTGGGGTCTGAGAAGTAGAGTCAGGGCAGAGTGAGCAGAGTTGGAGACTGTTGCCTGTGGAGGATAGTGCGCAAATCGGCATGCCCAGGCCAGGGGGCACGAGCTATGTGATACCAGGAGGAAAATGGAGGGCTGGAACCGAATCAACACTTTTTATTATTTTTTTGTTTCTTGAGACACTGTAGCCCTGGCTGTCTGGAACTTGCTCTGTAGACCAGGCTGGCCTTGAACTCACAGAGATCCCTTCTTGCCTCTGCCTCCCGAGTGCTGGATTAAAGGCATGTGCCACTACTGCCCACTCTCAGTAAACTCCTAACAAGTGGTTTTTCCTGGGTAGATGTACGTGGACATCTGTTCACCCACGTAAGGCGCCTAGTAAAACAGGGTTTATGGTGGTCACTTACAGCAGACTCAGTGACTCCAAGGCTCATGTGTCCCCGGAGCTCCCCAGCTCTTCCAGAGTCCTCTCTCCAGCAATGCTCCTGCCTGTATGACCTGTCCAGGGGCCCTGTGACCCCTGAGACCCTCGCAATTGCCTGGCAATCTACTGGAGTCTCTCTCCTCCCTCTCTCAGGGAAGAGATGACTACACAACCATCTCCAGTGTGGGGACTGAGGGGATGGTTCTGGGTTTTCTAGAACAATGACAATGATTAAGGCCAGCAGAAACAGGTAAATGGATGCTTTGTTTCTCTTTTTATTGTTTCTTAAATTGAAACATAGCTTAGTGTGTTGGTCACTCTGACAAAATACTTGAGAAGCTGAATCTAAGAGTTGAAGAAAGGTTTGATTTAGCTCATGGTTATTACAAATGCATACCTGCCATGTCTGACTCTCTCTTTCTCTTTCTTTCTTTACTGACTGATGTATGTTCTCAGCCCTACCCAGCCCCTTTTGAGACAGGATCTCACGTAGCCCAGGCTAGCCTCGAAGTCTGTGCAGCCACGAATGACCTTGAAGTGGTCCTCCTGCTTCAGCTTCATGAATGCTGGGATTACGGACGTGTACCCTCATGCCTGATTTTATGCTGTGACTGGGATCAAATCCAGGGTTCCATGCACACTAAGCAAGCACCCTGCAAATTGGGCTATAGCCTGAGCCCTCTTTATCAAAGGCCTTTGATGGATGAAGTTAGCACCCTCATGATCAAATCACCTCAACATAACTGGGGACACATGAGCCTTTGCTGGAGGGGCATGTTGTATACACACTGTAACAGACAGGGTGAACGCCCAAGCAGATAGATACCTGGGCATATGAACCTCACCACAACTGAACTGGCACACTCCAATGGAGGTTCTTCTGTCTCGCCTCCCTGGGACATCCTGGTGTAAACTGAGACTGCTTTCGTTTCCCGGCAGCCCAGACCCAAATAACCACACAGAAACTATATTAATTAAAACACTGTTTGGCCAATAGCTTAGGTGCATTTCTCTCTAGCTCTTATATCTTAAATATAACCTGATTTTATTATTTTTTATATTTTACAGTGAGGTTTGTGGTTTACTGGTAATCTTCTAGCATTACATGGCGTTTCCTTGACTCTACCTACTCTCTGTCTATATATCTCTGTTCAGATTTCCTGCCTAGCTTTACTCTGCTAAGGCATTGGCCGAAACAGCTTTATTCACCAACCAATAAAAGCAGCACGTATGCCGAAGTACATCTCCCATTATCCTGGCAGTCCCTTCCCAGCTATTAATACCCTGTCTACCCAAGGCAGTCACTGACAAGCCTCTGTCACTACAAGCTTAGCTTTTGCAGTTCTGAATTTTGAACATATGAAATCATGCATTATAGACACTTGCGAGCCTAGGTCCTGTCAAATCGTGCCTAGGAGGTTCGGCAGCGTTGGCGTGGCTATGTTTCATTTCCTTCACTTAGGTTGATATCGCACTGTGTAAAGACACCAGCGGGGGCTGGGGAGATGGCTCAGTGGGTTAGAGCACGTGCCGCGAAAGCCCAACGACTTCAGTTAGATCCTTAGAGTCCATGGAGAATTTGGGCACAGTAATGGAAGCAGCTGTAATCGCGATACACCCTTCCTGAGAGATGGGAAGTAGGGACAGGAGAGCCACCAGAAGCTCCATTCCATGGCCTATAACATGTAGCCGAGCAATCCTGCCGTTTGGGTTTTGTTTTTCATTTTGTCGTGAGACAGAGTCTCCTTGTGTAGCCCTGGCATCATAGGACTTGCTGTGTAGACCAGGCTGGCTTTGAACTCACAAGGCTCTGCCCATCTCTGCTTCTCCATCACCGTATGTGAGCGTGTGTCAGCACACTGGGCTCACTTTCACCACTCCTGACAGGCACATGGGTTGCTTCGGAGTTTTCGTTATTAGAAGAAAAACCACTCAGAAGATTCTCTCTCTCTCTCTCTCTCTCTTTAAAAGGTTTATTTGTGATTATGTGTATGTGTGTACGGGGGCAGGTATATGCACGTGGTGCGGGGAACTGGACTCAGGTCCTCTGCAAGAGAAGTCCATGCTCTTAACCACTGAGCCATCTCTCTAGCCCCCTTGGAGGATTCTTGGACCTGTTGTGTGATTGTCATAAGTGCTCATTTCTGTTGTATCTGTCCCCAAGAGAGGAACTATGGTACCATGGGGCACATGCATGTTTAGAGTCATAGATATGACTCAGATCTATTCCAGTGTACTCTACTACCTTAGAGTAGGATCGTCTTAATAGCTAGTATTGGCAGAGAGAGGTGTGCAATCTTAATGATGTCACCTGTGATGGCCGCCCCCTGCCCACCTCCATTGAGCAAGCTACAGGCCCTGCCTGTGTCTGCTTGCCATTCCCCCCTCACCGCCCCCATCCAGGCTTGCTGTGCCCTGAGCGTGTGAGGCTTTGTAGCGCTTTCCCATCATTCCTTATCTGTCACCAAAGCTTCTGTCATTACAACACTGCCTTGCTGTGGGCAAGCCACAGCGTCCAAGATTATAGCTTATCTTCCATTGAAGCCTGTTCAACCGATGTCTTCCTTGTCAAGAGGCACCCCGGGCTTCCTGCAGACATCCACACAGCCTTCTGGTCTTATCAGCAACCAACATGCATGACGTCTCTTGGTAGCTTGTTGCTTGGTTGAGGTTTCCCAGGGACCTGGGCCAAAGATGCCTATCTCTTCTGCGTATGGTGACGTTCGTGCATTTTTATGGCATGGTGACAGTGACAAGCCCAGTCCCTGGAGTGTGGTGTGCATTTTATACAGACGCTGTGTGCTGATTACAAAATCAATAGCAAGTTGAAAAGACCTCGGAGATCATCAGTCCACTTCCCTCCTACAGATGGGGAAACAGGCTCAGAGTGGTGGCTCACATTGTGTGAGGACACACAGCTTATCTTTTAACAGCTCAGCCCAGGCTCCTTCCTCTGTGGCAGACACGCAGTCAGGATGGCCACCTGGACAGCGTAGAAGTTTGCTGTGTTAGGCAGGGCTAGTGTCAGGCCGAGTGGCTGTACCACAATTTTTTCAGCCAATCTGGGGTTGGTGGCATGTGCCTGTCATCCCAGCACTTAGCAGGAGGCAGGAGGATCAGGAGTTCAAGTTCATCCCTGCTACAGAGGGTGCTGGGAGCCAGCCTGGGCTTGGTGAGCCTGTTTCAAACAGTTTCTTGAGCTGCTGGCTGGTTGCTTTTTGGGACAGTGGTCTGGTTATGTCTTGTTTGTCCCATTCGTGTTGATGGTGGACACTGCTTTGGATCGCCTGGCAATTCTATTTTTCATTCCTCATGCCCCTTCCGTGTAAGTTCTAGGAGTTGGCTGTATCCCCATTTCAGCCTAGGGAGAGCCCCCGAGAGTCTGAGAAACCACAGTCATCCCTCCCTCTGAGTGTGGTGTGTGTGTGTGTGTGTGTGTGTGTGTGTGTGGTGTGCCTGCATGGGTCACCTGAGAGCTGTGAACATCATTAGCAGAGGGAGATAGGCACACCTGTCGTATTATAAAGCTGGGTGTAGCACCAAGAGCACCCAAGTCTGGGATCCGCCAAGACAGTGAAACCAAGCTAACAGAGCAACTGGCTACCCCGCCTGCCATATTATTGAACTTGGGGGTCACAACCTGTAACCCAAGTCATGTCTGGCCACTGCCCTTGATAATCCAGTTAAAAGAGACAAATTAATAGTAGGATGCAGAAAAGGGCTTACTCAACATGGCCACGTTGAGAAGAGGGACAGAGATCCAGTGAACCCCCAGAGTCCACCTTTTGGGGTCCTGGAATGAGGTCAATGGCATGCACATCTAAGCAGCCTGTGAAGATGTGTCCAGGCCTACCATTGACCCATCATCCTCTGGGCTTGGGTCTCTTCCTATGAGGTAATCTGATACATTGTTGCAACTGTGTGAAATCTCTTGCCAGAAACAAGTTCTTCTTCTGTGTGGTCCTTTTCCTTCTCCCATAGTATCTCTGGGGAATTTCCCATTCTTCGGGGTCCTTTGTTTCAGTAGTCTGAAAGGATGGATTAAGAAACAGTGTCTCTTTAGAATTTCCTCACTTCTGCCATGCTTGGTGTGCAGAACACCGCCCATCTCCACCCCACTACACTTTTTCCTCACTGAAAAGCACGCATGGCGCCCACCACCTCTTTCCCAAATCCCAAGGTCTCCTGATTCTGCCCTAGGCCCAGAATCGATCCTGGCCTACTGGGGGTGAAGTCTGGACTCTTCTCCAGACACAAAGAGGCAGCCCTAGGCCCTGAGCTCTGTGAGTCTCCCCTACCCCTTTTTCTGTCCTCTCTCCACAGCTCCAGCCCAGGCCCAGATCGTGCACGCAGGGCAGGCCTGTGTGGTGAAGGAGGATAATATCAGCGAGCGAGTCTACACCATCCGGGAGAGCGACACCCTGGTCCTGCAATGCCTGGTCACTGGGCACCCTCGGCCCCAGGTAAGCTGGGCCTCGGCCTTGCCGGGTGCCTATCCTGCCCACACTCTCTTGCCTGGGATCAGAGTTGGAGAGGAAGCCAGAGGCGAGAAACTGCATACACTCCAGAGGGCAAGCAACATGGCAGGCTAGAAAGACTGGGCCAGATGACTAGCCTGGAGATGAACTCTTCAGGGAGGTGCTGGGTGCCGCGGGCGCTGTCACCGGAAAACACTGACAACGGAGAGGAAAAATGGAAGCCAGTTGCTCCATTCCACTCCATCCCTCTGTGGAGCAGACACATCCTTACACACACCCTCAAGAAATACTGGTGGGCAGACCATATGCCAAGAAGGCCCCTTGCCCAGTGTTTTTTTCTCTCTCTCTCTCTGACTCCTCCAAAGGCCCCATTTTACAGCTAAGAGAAAGCTAGGCCCCGGGAGGCTGGGCAAACTCCCAAGGTCCCACAGCACCTCTGAAAACAGAAGCAGAATTTGAGTCTAGAAGCCGTACCCTCTGTGGCTTGGCACGCTGCCCTCCTCTTTTGGGTTAGGAGCTGCACAGATGATACGGGCAACACTTCAGGCTTTTGGCAGGCCAGAGCAAGCTCTGGAGGTTCAAAGACACAAAGCAATTAGAAGGGGACGTAAGACAAGTGTCTGGAAATGCCAGGTGCGTTTTGCCATAGATCAAGTGCTCAGGTTCAGGCAGGAGGTGGGAGCCTGCTATTGCGGAAGGCTGATGGAGGAGGCGGGTGGGGAGGAGGGCTGGAGGAGCTGGCTGCCTGGCGAGCTGCTGTGACCTTTAATACTTGAATAGCAGCAACAAAGGTGGCAATTGGATTCTGGGAAGGACGCTGGAATACAGACTCCCCCCTTTTTTTTCTCCCTGATAATTTGGGGGAACGGAGACAGCTTTCATAGCGCTGCTGTGGAGATAGGCAGATATGCAAGAATCCCCTAAAGACTTCCTCCGTCTAAAGCCACCGTCGCAGCTCGCTCCCACTCAAAGGTTTGCTTGGCATTGACGACCCGTGCAGCTGCATTTCTGGGGATCTTTGTGTCACGTGTGGTGACTACAGCGGGGCTGTGGCTGGTGAGGCCAGTGGGGAAACTGCCAGGCTACACTGACCATCTCTGCCTGTGTCCCACATGTGACCACTGGTGGGCATGGCTGGGTGACAGGGGCTCATGTGACCGAGACAGGTGCCCAGTTTGCCACAATGACAAGGATAACTGAACGTCTGACCTTCCCACTTGTACTTACGTTGTGCTGGCATCAGAGATGTGAGTAACCACACCCAGCTTGTGCCATGCTGGGGGGTCGAACCCAGGCTTTGGGTGTAAGCTGAGCCTGCTAGCCAAGCACCCTCTGTCTTCCTGTTTTCATTAATGGCTTCATTGCTTGTCCTGTCTGGCAAGCTCACTTATTTGACTTTGCACTATTTCCCCAACGGTTGGCCAGCTCTGGCTTTTTGTGTCTTACACAGTCTCTTCTTTACTGCCTTCTAGCTCAGCTCTTCAGTCCCGACCCTGGACCACGATAGTAGATCGAAATTGATCCTCCAGGCTCTTTGCTTGTCCCCTACCTTCACTCCATTAGAATGAACACCCCAAAATCTGCTCCATTACTTCTTTCCCCCACTGTTTGCCATCTTGCTCAAGCCTCCGGGGTACAACTGGAGACTTTTTGTATCCTGACCCCGCTTGCCCCTACACAGCTGTGTCCCAGCCACATGGGCTGCCAATCATTCTCCAGGTGTGCCCTATTTATCCTGCTTCTGCCACTGTGGTGTCCTCTCCTGCTTGCTTCCTTACAGTGACACTGAGCATCTGTTCCAAACAGCAGCCAGGGCACCTATTCATCAGGCTGGCAAGGAGTGAGCCTCAAGGTCCTTGCCAACCAAGGTCAGGGAAGAAGCGTGAGTAGATACACACCATCAGTTCAAAGAAGAAAGAGCATGGGCATGCTAGGGTCTGCAACCTAGAGGGAATCTACACAAAAGGAGAAGCTGCAAATCACAAGATTTTGTTGCTGCTCAAGCAACTAGTGACTTAAGGACAAGTTGTTGGACAGGGAAAGGGAGTGATTTAGAGAGCTAGCAAGCTGCAAAAGATGGAGGCCTCGGGATGTATCTCAGCAGTAGGGTCGCTCGCCTAGCATGGGCTCTGGGTTCCATCTCCAGCACTATAAAATAAGGTGTGGTGGTGCACATGTCTAATCCCAGAACTCTGGAGATAGAGTCTGAAAAATCTGAGTTCACAGTCATCGTCAGGTATATATCGAATTCAAGGCCACCCTGGGCTCTCCTTGAGACCTTGCTTCAAAAATAAAAAAGAGGCTTTCTCCAGGTGGTGGGTGCCTGGTTTAAGGTAGGGAGCTGTGGGGAGGTACGGGACAGGCAGATGGGGTCCTCAGGGTGGGCACAGACTTTGGGTGCTTTGCCTTTCCGATGCCCAGGTGCTCTTCTCTGTGGGCCCCTGGAATAGTCTGGGTTCTTTAAGTCTAAGGAGATGTTATGGCTGACAGAGACTCCTGTTCTTTGGGCTTTTGGCTTGCTTTCCAAGGAATAATGAACCCGAAGGCTAATTACTAGGAGGCAAAGTCTCCTCTGGGAACAAGGAGAGAGTGAAAAGCCACTGTCCCAGAGTATGGGAGAACCAGAGGAAAGCAGCTGAAGAACATTTGCTGGGGGAGGGGGCAGTTTTAGAGCTGATCGGTGTCGACTATAGGGGGAGACACTGTATATAGCCCAGCGTGTGACCTCCCAAATTAGTGGATTTTAAGTCAGCTAAGAAAAAATGAATGGAGAGAGGGGACCCTCCCCCAGGCAGTGAGCAGAAGCTGAGAAGCCTGGGGCTGCACACACCTCAGGAGGAGCTGTGTTTACACACACAGGGCGAGTATTACAGTTTACATACACAGACGGCAGTGTTCCCGTTGCTGTGACAAAACGCCCGAGAAAGTGAACTTGTATCTCAGGGTTTCAAAGTCTCCCAAGCATGCCCCTGCAGTGACAAACTCCTTCAAACTAGTTCCCACGTCCCTGTTCCCACACTCCTCTGTGCTTTGATATGGGAAAAGGCAAATGGAAACCATAGAAATAAAAGTAGTCTTTTTTAAAAAAGGCCTTAATACCTCAGAGATAGCCAAAGAGAACTTTAGTAAATTGGGTGCTAGATCTGAGGATGTTAATCACAAGTCCGGAAAAGCATTAGAAATTATGAAAGAAAAAAATTATGAAAGGGAGGTTTGAGGATGTAGCTCAATTAATAGCGTGCCCAGCACATGTGAAGCCCTGGGCCTGACCCCAGCACTGCATTAGCAGACATGGCGCTACGTTCATGTAATACCAGCCACCAGCCACTGTGGATGTGGAGGCAGAGGAATCAGGCGTTCAGAGTTATCTTTCGGTTACATAGCATTTGAACCTAACCTGAGATAAGACAAAAAGAAGAACCATTTATAATTCCAGTTCCAGTGGGCCCAACACCCTCTTCTGGCCCCCAAAGGAGGCATGAACATTGTACACAGAAATAAACAAGACAAAAACCTACCCAAACCAAAATCTGAGTTTTGAGTTAAAATCCACATAGACAATGAAGGTAAAGCATCAGGAATTAACAGAGAGCACTGCTAATAACAGAAACCCGCGAGTGACTAATGTATTCGCGGCACCACATCTAAGTGCTTCACTTCCTAAGCCTCATAACTTGCAAAGTAGGCATTATGCTATATTAGTTATTGTTGACTGGCAAATACTTCAAAATGCAGGGACTTGGGTCCTGGAACGCTTCCTGGCTCCCAGCGCCAGTGGCAGGAATCCAGCAGCGGTTGATTCTGACGCAGGGTCTCTCTCAGGGCGGCGGATGGGTGTTAGTCATCTGAGCGTGACTAAGGCTGGAGAACTCTCCGCAGAGGGAAGAGGGTAGCTCATGGCTCCTCCTAGGCTCCTCTCCATCCGGCTACTTAGGGCAGAGGAGCTGGCAGAGGAACAACAGATGACGGCCATGGTGGGAATAGTTTCACACGCTATCCTAGTCTCTCTCCTGCTGAAGTCTGTCAGCCACACAGACCAGACCCTCCCTAGAACAATGGGCTGGGCATACAGAAGAGAGTGAAGCCCACCTTTGGAGACTGGCTTCCAGTGGAGACCAAGGGTTTGAGTAACTTATGAGGTCACTAAGCTAAGGGGTGGGTTAACAGTCTTCCCAGCGCTGAGTATATACTTACCCAACCAATCCTCCGTTAACTCTAGGTAACTTGGTCAGGCTCCCAACTTAGAGCTCCCTCCTTCTGACTTTGACCTCTGCCCTGTGACCCTTCTCCCTGTGGTGACCCTTCTCCCTGTGGTGTCCTAAGGGGGTCGGTCATCTTTGCCCTCCTGCCACCTGTTTGGGTCGGGCCTGCATCCTTCCTCTCCTGCGTCCTGGAGAGCATGGGGCAGGCAGGGGACTCTTGTGCGGGGCCCTTAGCCCGCTACCCTAACCTCAGTGCGGTGACCACCTGCCCAGGTGCGGTGGACCAAGACTGCTGGTAGCGCGTCGGACAAGTTCCAGGAGACGTCGGTGTTCAACGAGACGCTGCGGATCGAGCGCATCGCCCGCACGCAGGGCGGCCGCTACTACTGCAAGGCGGAGAACGGAGTGGGCGTGCCGGCCATCAAGTCCATCCGCGTGGACGTGCAGTGTGAGTCAAGACCCCATGAGACCCTGGACCTGACAGTCCGTGCCCCTACAGGGGACAGCTCCTGAAGTCTCAGGGGTGGGGAAGGGGTGGGATGGAGAAGTGACATCATGGTGGAGGAGGCAGGAGTCCTCGCTTTGGGAATGGGCAGCTGATCTCCCTAAACCTTTTCTCATTCCCATGTCACCCCCCTCCCATGGATTTGATGCAATCCTTTCAAGTGGACAGGGAAAGGCGAGGGACCAGCAAGCCTCCTGGATGATTGGAGGCCACAAGGGCAGGTCTGGCGTTTCCCCTCTCCACCACCCTGTGCAACTGAGGACTCTCCCCAACCCCTGCCCAGGTCACAGTGCTGGCTGTGTGCACTAGACTCTCTGATAAAAGTTTAAGGTTATATCTAATCTGTGTTGTGGGGGCGGGGCCACAGAACAGCTTGCAGGCGTTTGTTCTCTGCTACCTCCTGGGTCCTGGGGATCGAACTCCCGTCATCAGGCTGCGGGAGGTACTTTTACCCACGGAGCCAGCTCTCCTAGCCTCTGGAATCTTTTTAAAACTGCTGGTGGCTGGGCGGTGGTGGCGCACACCTTTAATCCCAGCACTTGAGAGGCAGAGGCAGGTGGTTTTCTGTGAGTTCAAGGCCAGCTTGGTCTACAAAGTGAGTTTCAAGACTTGAAAAACAAAACAACACGGAGATCCAGAAAGAAAAGGAGCTTAAGGGAGGTCACACTATAAAATTAGTCAAGGAGGGATTGAACTCAGCTTTCAGCTTGTTTCCAGTCAATGGCTGCCTGTTCTGTCCTATGAAAGGTACAGTACTAGGTCCCGTACAGGTCCCTGGGGAAGAACAGCTAAAAGGAAGCGACTGGAAGCCACTAGATCCAGTCACACACACACACACCCTGCCCCCGCCCCACCCCGCCTCTAACAGATTGGTCCAGTTTGTGGAACTGAGGGCAGGCATCAACATCCTGTGTCTTCTGAGAGTGGGTCTGCTCTTCCCAAGGGCTTCAAGGAGCCTGAGCTCCCAGCTCTGGGGTCACCTCATCTTGACATAGTGCTGGTGTCCTTGCAGACTTGGATGAGCCTGTGCTGACTGTGCACCAGACAGTGAGCGACGTCAGAGGCAACTTCTACCAGGAGAAGACGGTGTTCCTACGCTGCACTGTCAGCTCCAACCCACCTGCCCGCTTTATCTGGAAGAGGGGCTCCGACACCCTGTCCCACAGCCAGGACAATGGGGTTGACATCTACGAGCCTCTCTACACTCAGGTCAGGATGGGCAGCTGGCGCCCCACACTCTTGCACCCCACAAGGGTACCCTGTAAGGGGCTGAAGCCTGGTGGCCCGGACTCCTGGAGACTGACCTGAACTCAACAATTCAGTGCCTTGGTGGGAGGCACCTGGGCTAGCGTTCACACAGCCTGGGTGAAAAGTCAGAGAGCTGAGAGGTCAGAGGTCAGAGTGAGCCCCAGACAGGGGAGTCCCAAAAACAGCATGGCCGGATAGGAAAAACCATCTAAAGAACGAGTGAACCATCTGTGCCTGTTACGGTGGCTGAGATGGGGGCCCATGAGCGATGCAAATGGGGTTGGGGTAGAAAGGCCTCTCTCTCAGTCCATGCTTCCTGCATGCAGTTCCAGGAGACAGGGACAAAGCCATTCTGCCAGGGAGGGCTTCCAGAAGGGACTGCCAGCCCCTTGTGTGGCCTGCAGGCCAGTCCCATATTGTGTCCAGAATAGGGACACTGAGGCCTAATCCAGGGCAGTGTGGCCAGGACTACCTCTGCCCCAGAGAAACCACGGAAGCACTGGCAGGGGTGTGCAGGCTTCCAGGGAAGATGGTATGGCTAGGGCTTGAGGAGAGGAGAGCTAGAATAGGAATTGCCTGCTGACTGTGTTGTGGATGTAGATGAATCAATGTGGGGGACCCCAAGAGACCCAAGCAGGTCCTCACCCCAGCGGTCCACTGCCATCCAGGGGGAGACAAAGGTCTTGAAGCTGAAGAACCTGCGGCCCCAGGATTATGCCAGCTACACCTGCCAGGTGTCCGTGCGCAATGTGTGTGGCATCCCAGACAAGGCCATCACCTTCCAGCTCACCAACACCACAGGTACAGGCGCATCCCCTCTCACACCCACCCAGACCCACTCCCCACCCTAATGCCCAGAACTTCCTCTCCAGCATCCGTTCCTGGGTTGAGCGTCCCTGACCCCCCCCCCCAGGGTTCTCTATCCCCTCATCTCCCTCTCATTTAGCCCTGGAAGTCTCCTGAGACCCAACCTCCTTGTCCCCCTTAGCACCGCCAGCCTTGAAGCTGTCTGTGAACGAGACTCTGGTGGTGAACCCTGGGGACAATGTGACAGTGCAGTGTCTACTGACAGGCGGCGACCCCCTCCCCCAGCTGCACTGGTCCCACGGACCTGGCCCACTGCCCCTGGGTGCTCTGGCTCAGGGTGGCACCCTCAGCATCCCTTCAGTGCAGGCCCGGGACTCTGGCTACTACAACTGCACAGCCACCAACAATGTAGGCAACCCAGCCAAGAAGACGGTCAACCTGCTGGTGCGATGTACGTGACCTTGAGGGGCTGGTGGGAAGTTGTGCGGTGGACAGGGTCTCTGTCCTCCAGGGACTGCAGGTGAACTGGGAGAGGGAGCCATCTGTTTGCCATGGAGGATGGGGTGTGGCCGGGTGCCAGGGTGTGGCAGGATGCCACAGTCTGGGCAGTCTGCTTTCCCTGCAATTCAGCAGTCTACCACCAGGGGCAGAAAACTGCAATTTGTAATTTACAAGGACTGGTAACTGATGGCGTTTCTTTTAAACTGGTAAATGGGGGGCTGCAAAAAATTAAATGTGGATACTGTACGCTCCAAGAGAAATCTGGCTTTCTTTCTAACTGCAGATTGGCCAAATTTAAGTGACAATAACACACAGTTCTATGGAGCATATATACATTTTTTTTTTCAGACACTGTCTCACTATGTAGCTCTGGTTGGCCTGAGATTCACTATATAGACTTTTCCTCCAACTATCAGAGATCCATCTGCTTCTGCCTCCCAAGTGCTGGGTCTAAAGGTGTTCTGTATATGTGTAAATCCTCTTCCTCCTCCTCTTCTTCTTCCTCTTCCTCTTCTTTTTCACTTATGCAGTTAGGTGACTTTTAAAAAAAAAAAAAAAAAAAAAAAAACCCAAACTTTCAGATCATGGTGGTGCAGGCACGTCGTCTCAGCCCTTGAGAGGTAGAACCAGAAAGACCAGGAGTCAAGGTCATCCTAGGCTACATGGGAAGTCCAAGGCTAGCCTGGGATGCCTGAGACCCAGTGTCAAAAATCAAAAACATGCCTGCTCTACAGAGCTAGTTCCAGGACAGGCTCCAAAGCCACAGAGAAACCCTGTCTCGAAAAACCAAAAAAAAAAAAAATCAAAAACATGGACTGGAACGATGGAGCACTTTCTCCTCCTACAGGGGACCCAAATTCAGTTCCAAGCACACACACTGTGGCTTACACCCACCTGTAATTCCAGTTTCAAGGGAGAAGACCCTTTACTGGCCTCCATGGGCACTGTACACATACATGGTGCACATATATACGTGTAGGCAAACGCTAACACACACTTAAAATAATTTTTGAAACAACAAACAAGTGGGGGAAAAGAGCCAGGCTTGTTCCCAGGCCTTTAGGCTTGAAAGTCCAGTGCAGGTGCCAACAAACATAACGGAGCCTCAGGACTGGCTTCTGCGTTCATCTCCTTCTGGTCTCCTCCCAGCAAGAAGCCAATTCTCTTCAATTTGACTTGGATTGAGAAATAAATTAGCAAGATCGGAGCCCTCTGACCACAGCTTTCTCTTCCCCATCAAAGATGAGCTGTCTCCACCTGACCCCACTTGACCTTGAAAACCTGGGGTGGTGAGATCTTTCTGGACATCCACGGTTGTGGTCACCTCTCAGGGTGGCTCTGCAGCCTGTGTTATCCAGCCCAGTCCTGATCTCCAAGCCCTGATCTCCAAGCCAACCAGTGTTCTATCAAGTTAGCGCCTCGCCTAGGAAGGGCTTTGACTGACTTCAAACAAGACCCACATTCTAAAAAGCATCCCGACCTTAGTTTTCTAAACCAAGTGATGTCATGCAATCGCATGCAAGAGCATCATACTGGCTTTATATCATTAAAAAAAATCACACAGCCTTGTTGTAAAACAATCAGACCGTACAAAATAGGTTGGGGGAGTGCAATTAATTGCTCTTCAGTTTCCTTCCGGTCCATGCTAGATAGAGCAGTTGTTGAGTCCCATGTTTCCTTCTGTATCGGTACTTTGAATACACAAGGTTTAAAACACAAATGAGGCCGGGCGATGGTGGCGCACGCCTTTAATCCCAGCACTCGGGAGGCAGAGGTAGGCGGATCTCTGTGAGTTCGAGACCAGCCTGGTCTACAGAGCTAGTGCCAGGACAGGCTCCAAAGCCACAGAGAAACCCTGTCTCGAAAAAACNAAAAAAAAAAAAAAAAAAAAAAAAAACCACAAATGAAAACAAAGCAGTGTGTGGACAAGAAGGATTTGAGGGACTGAGTCACAAGTTAGACTGGTGGAGCCCCGGTTGCCTCTGGAGACAGTGGGACAGGTTGTAAGCGCTGATCCATGTGTGGAGTGTGCTCATTAATACTGCCTGCAGTCAGCACCAATCGCACGTTTCTGCACTGAGCTCTTTTAAAGCTATTAAAACACCTCTGAGCCATTGGAACCATTTCCAGGTTGGGGGGGGGGGGGTTGGATACGCAAGCGCGCGCACGTGCGCACGTTCAGGGGTAGGGTGCAGCCAACTTGATAGGAGAAGCTGCCGCGGGACGTGGATACCTGTTCTTGGGTCAGCCCCAGCCCTTCTCTCCCCATCTCCTTGCAGCCTTGAAGAATGCCACCTTCCAGATCACCCCCGATGTGATCAAAGAGAGCGAGAACATTCAGCTCGGCCAGGACCTGAAGCTATCTTGCCACGTGGATGCGGTGCCGCAGGAGAAGGTCACCTACCAGTGGTTCAAAAATGGCAAGCCCGCACGCATGTCCAAGCGACTGCTGGTGACCCGAAATGACCCTGAGCTGCCAGCCATCACCAGCAGCCTGGAGCTCATTGACCTGCACTTTAGTGACTACGGCACTTACTTGTGCATGGCGTCCTTCCCGGGATCACCGGTTCCCGACCTCAGCATTGAGGTCAACATCTCCTCTGAGACAGGTGGGGGCATTGGGAACTGTGGGGGAGCCCTAGAGGCCCAAAGTGGTGTGTGTGGTGGGGAGTGGGGGTGAGAGGGACACAGCAGTTTGCAAATGGGTGTCTAGCAGGAGGAGGATACCATTTGTTCATGCCATACACACATGTTGGGGCTCTGTGACAGCCAGGCCCCATGGCTGGTCTTGAGGTAGAGTGATGGGAAGAGGAGATGCTGTGTTCCTTGAACTTGGTAGGAAGATGAACCTATTTCAGACAGTTCATGAATAAATGTATCACTGCAAACTGTAATTTGAATGAGATCTGAGGGAGGAACAAGATTGTGCTAAGGAAAAGAGAGCCAGGGAGGTCACAGAATCAGCGTATGTAGAATCACTGTGGAGGAGGGAGAGTGCACTGGTCCTCTGGGGGTGGGAGAGAGAGATGGTGGCCAGGAGGGAGAGTGCACTATTCCTCTGGGGGTGGGAGAGGAACGGTGACCAGGAGAGTGGAATGGTACAAGCTCAGAGAGGCCACCCTGAAGACTTCTCAGCCATGGAGACTGGAGGTCTGAGGTCAAGGTGCCAGTAGAGTTGGGCTCCCTGGCTGACTTGTGGCATCTTCTCCCTGTTCGTGTCTATATCCTAGACTGGACTAGGGGGATCCCATTGGCTTCAGCCTTGAAAGGCCTGCCGACAATATAGCCACATTTTTTTTCATACACTGGCATTAGGATGACCACATATGGATTTTGAGGGGACAAAATGCATCCTTGACAGGCCATGGTGAAGAGTCAGGTCTTTATTCTTATAATAATTATTATAATACGGTGAGTTGATAATAGGAAATTGAGTGGATTCTTATAAGCCTGTGAGTTCTTCCTTTGCCTCTGTGACTTATTTTATAGTGACAGGGTTTCTCCCCCCCACCGTTTTACTCCTTTATTCGTGTGGATGTGCACGTGTGTAGACACGTACTGTGGGGCACGTGTGGAGGCCAGAGCACAACTTGCTGGAGCTGAGTTCTCTCCTTCTACCGTGTGGGTGCCAGGTATCAAACCCAGGTGGTCAGGTTTGGCAGCAAGTGCCTTTACCATGGAGTTACCTTGCCAGCTGGTCACGGGTAGCAATTTATCTTCCCATTTTACTGAGGAAGAAGCAAGCCTTAGAAACCTGAGTTTGAGACACTTAGCAAGCAGTGGAGCTGGGCGGGGGCGGGGGAGCCCGGCCAGAGGCCTTTGGAGTCTGTGCTTGGCACTGCAGGAAGATGGCATGAGGCCAGAGGGTGGTCGTTGGGAGAGGGCCCTAGGACCTTCTACTGAGAAGCCAGCTGAGCGTGGCTGGTGAGTCACGTGACCAACCAGTACACTGCCAACTCTGATCGTTATGAGTATTTATTTCTTCCTTTGACACTTAAGCTCTGGCCTCAATTTCTCTTGGTGGGCAATTAGACCCTCAGTGGACCCTCTCGCCCTGACATCTGCACACATGGAAACCCGATGAGACTGGAGAGTGCAGAAGAGGCTTCTAGAAGGAGATGGGCCCGAGCAGGACCTCAGCGTAGATGGGAACTCTACAAGGACCACAGATTGATTTTGCAGAGTCTTTTGTGCAAAGCTGTGGCAAACTAAGAACCCACCAGACCCTTCCTCAGAACTCGCTGTCTGGGCAGGGGAGCTAGATCCGTTAGGAGGAGGGAGAGGGCAGGGAAAATGCTGGAACTCTTGCTTAGGAGGCCAAGGAGGAGTCTGTAAAGGGGACACAAGCAAAGGAAGGCCAGGCTGCCTAGGAAGCCAGAGAAGGCTTTCTGCAGGAGGTGTGTTCCATGAGATTCTTGGAGGTGCTGTGGGCTCTGCTAGGTGAAGACATAAACCCAGAAGGGGTACAGAAAAAAAAAAAAAAAGAACAGAGGGCTGCCCAGTGTAGAAGAATCTGTGTCTCGGGTAGGTGAGCAGATTCCTCATAAAGTGAGTTACACAGCTGGGACACTGGGGCACAGATGGGAGCTGAGGCTGGGGGTCATGGGAGGCCAGAGTCGTCTGAGTATAGAGCTTTAGCCCTAGCACCCACTGAGAGGGGGGACTCTTTATCCTGGGGGAGCTTGGAAGTGTCTGACCTAGGGAAGCAGACTAGGGCTGGTTCTGCTTTGGGCTCATGGGTCCAATGTGCGCCTGGAGCACAGAAGCCTTGTAATCGCCTCTGGGAACAATTTAAACCTAGAGGGGGATGGGAAATGAACAAACTGGCTCCAAAATACCAAGAGAAAGCTGTGAAATGGAAGCCAATAGATGTACAGATGTTGGCACGGCACAACTTATATAAACCAGACAACTGGCCCTTCGCCTGGTTTGTATAGTCATTTACAAATAATTGCTTTATAGTTAATTATATTTAATGTTCAATACTTGACATTTAATGATAAACCTTTTGATGTGGGTTAAGACCCAGGGAGGTCTTCTCAGAGCCCCCCATTTGGCAGTGTGTTGGGGTGGAGTGGGTTTGACTGTGAACGACAGAACTCTAATAGTGATTTCAGCTCTAGGCTGTGGCTCAGCTGCGGTGCCACTGGCTTCGCATGTAGAAGGCTCCAGCCTGCGCGCCCTTCTGAAACCAAGTGTGCTTATTACTTTGGAAGGAGGGCTACAGGATGTTGGAAGTCGAGGGTAGAGTTAAGATGGTGTGCTAATACGGTAGGCAAGAAAAGCTGGAGGGATGGTTCAGTGGTTGAGGGCACTTGCAGAGGACAAGAATTTGGCTCCCAGCCTCTGCATGCTTTGGAAATTCAGGGTAGCTCACAACCCTCTGTAACTCCTGTTCCTGGGGATCCAGTGCCCTCTTCTGGCCTCCCTAGGCAATGTGTGCATGTGTGCATACACATGCTTACACACATAAATACACACAAACATAAATCTCTAAGAAACGCGGAAGGGCCGGAAGTAATGCTGGGAAGGGAGAGGCTAAAGGTGCTTGAGAGTCTGAAGCAGGAGGGTGAATTCAAAGCTAACTTCAGCTACATAACAAGTTCAAGGCCAGCTTGGGTGGACTAAAGGAGATCCTTTCTCACCCACCAACACGTGCAAGAAGAAAAAGAAAAATAGGACACCCCTGTGTGACTGTTAGGGAAGTAGACTTAGTTAGGCTGACTTCATGGCTCTTTCTGAGCTGGGAGAGCCTGAGGTGGAGATGCCTGAGGTGGAGAGGATTGGGGAAGGCCAGTCACTGAGTTGTGATCCGAGCATTCTTAGGGACCGTGGGACCCACGGGCTGGATAAGGGGGGGAAGCAGAGCCCCACATCAGGGACCAGGGATCCCTAACTACGTCCACCCCTCTCACCCTCCTCCAGTGCCGCCCACTATCAGTGTGCCCAAGGGCCGCTCAGTGGTGACCGTGCGCGAGGGCTCTCCTGCCGAGCTCCAGTGTGAAGTGCGGGGCAAGCCCCGGCCGCCAGTGCTGTGGTCTCGCGTGGACAAAGAGGTCGTCCTGCTGCCCTCAGGGCTGGCCCTGGAAGAGACTCCGGATGGGAAGCTGCGACTGGAGCGCGTGAGCCGTGACATGAGCGGCACCTACCGCTGCCAGACGGCTCGCTACAATGGCTTCAACGTACGATCCCGGGAGGCTCAGGTGCAGCTGACAGTGCACTGTGAGTCCCCTCCCCAGACACTCAGCCTAGGCCACCGCCACCCCTCCACCTACTGCTTGCACACCTGAAAACTCTGACGATTCCTCTACCGAGGCACAGAAAAGCTATAATTTGCCTCAGTTTGTACAGCAAGCCTTGAATTTGCACTAGGTCTAGCGATAGTGCTCTAAGTTTCGTGGCTGTGCGGTCTTTCGTTACGTGTTGGTCGAGGGCATGAAATGCCCAGTCTGGGAAGCATGGGTGGAGGGAACCGCCGGCAGTCTGAGCCTGGCTGTTGTATGAATGAGTTACGAGTGTGTATCGGCCCCGAGATCCTCCTAGGCCAGGGTCACGGGACTGGGGGACAAATAAGCCACCTCCTCCACGGTCCTACTGACCGCAGCCCTGGTTCCTAGTCCCACCAGAGGTGGAGCCCAGTTCCCAGGACGTGCGCCAGGCCCTGGGCCGGCCGGTGCTCCTGCGCTGCACGCTCCTGCGTGGCAGCCCCCAACGCATCGCCTCGGCCGTGTGGCGCTTCAAAGGACAGCTGCTGCCCCCTCCACCTGTTGTCCCCGCCGCCACCGAGGCCACCGATCACGCCGAGCTGCGCCTGGACGCCCTGACCCGTGACAGCAGCGGCAGCTACGAGTGCAGCGTCTCCAACGACGTGGGCTCAGCCACCTGCCTCTTCCAGGTCTCCGGTGAGCGTCCGGTTGGCCCCACCCCCGCCTTCCTGCCCACGCCCACCTGGAGCCAGGCTCCACCCGCTGTGGCCCTGCCACTCCTAGCTGGGCTTCCCTTTCAGTCCAGCTTCTGCCGTCTTAGGCATTCTTCTTCCAAGACCTGCCCATACCAGGTGTAGACCCCGCCCCGCGGAGCCCAGATCCAATCCTTGACCTCTTCTCGAAGGCCCGCCCCCTCAAGATCACGCCCCTCCATCCCTGTGCTTTTTCCCGGAGGTTCCCAGCTGGTGAGGGTTCGGTCCCTTTCTTTGGCTTCCTACAGCCACGTCCCTTTCAAGCCAGTCTCTGCAAACGACCATGATAGATTTAGACCCCTTCAGCCTCATCCATCGCAGTGCTTCTGTCGCTCCGACCCCGCTCACGCTCAAGACTCGGGTCCGGTCCCATCTCAGCCTCTAGCTCTTGCTTCCTCTAAGGTTCTTGGCCCCATGGTCCTTGCTTGACCTCAGAGGCTGCGGATGGGGAAACAATTGGGTATCCCGCTTGTAGCTTGAAGGGTAGAAGATGCCCCTAAAAATCTGAGGAATGTTGGAGTGAGGCTTGGCTGGCCCAACACAATCCTCCCCAGCCCTCCTCCCCCTCGCTCCCCCTAGTTGCCACCCTAGAGATGCAGGCTGTTGGGTGCTCAGACATCCTTCTCAGTCTCTCCTTTGCATCAGGCCTCTCCCCCATGAGCCCACAGGGCTGCTGATGGGCCAGGATGGGGGAACAGCATGGTGGGGATTGCTGAGAGAGCCTAGGGTAATAGACAGGCTGCCAGGGTGACCAGTGGCCTCTCATTCTCCTCTCCATTTTGAGAGCCACCTTCCTGCCAGATCTGGTGGCAGTGAGCCTGGGAGACCTGTTTTCCTATTGGTTGGCACCCCCAGATTTCTCAATAGCCCCTCCAAGGCACCGGGTGGCCCCTTTAATTGTTGAACCACTTAATCCTCTCCATAGCAGAGCTAGAGATGCAGGTCACTGGCCGCCTCCCAGGCCCCTCCCCATGCACTCAGCTTTGCCAGCCAGAGGCCCCTGTGACATTTCCCACCTCCTTCCCTTTCCCTGTTCCCCCATTTTCCCTGTCTCCCGACCTTTTGACCTCCACCCACCATTTCTTCTTTCTTCCCTCGCTATATGCCTGACCCTCGTCTTTACCAATCTTTCTGTTTCTTCCTTGGCCCTTCCTCGCTATTCTCACCAACAACCCCTCTTGGAATTTACAATCACCCTTCCATTCCCACCTCACCTGCATCCTCCCCATCCCCTCTCCTCCCAATGCCAACTCTCCTCACGACACCCCTTTCTCTTTGTCGCCTCCACCTCTGACCACCCCCTTCCCACGGCTCCTCTTCCCATCTCTCTCCCACCTCCACCCTCCACGGCCCCGTGCCCCCTCCCTGCCCTCTCAGCCAAAGCCTACAGCCCGGAGTTTTACTTCGACACCCCCAACCCCACCCGCAGCCACAAGCTGTCCAAGAACTACTCCTACGTGCTACAGTGGACACAGAGGGAGCCAGACGCTGTGGACCCCGTGCTCAACTACAGACTCAGCATCCGTCAGGTGGGCCAGGGGCGTGAGGCATGGCCAGTGGGGTGTGGTTATTATGGCGGATCCTGGAAACAGGGATGGGAGGAGTTCCTGGACACAGCCCTCCTGTCTAGGCAACTTCTCTGAAGCAGAGGAAGAGTCTGGATGTAGCAGGCAGAGCCGGGAGCCTCTGAGCACACTGTGTCCTCCGTACTGTCCCTGGGCACAGCTGAGAGCCACACACAAGATGGCTGGGTGCAGGACAAAGTCACTATGGCTCCTAGAGTGAGCATCTCCTCTGGGATGCTGAGAGCAGGAGCTCTGCGGGGACAGCGCCCCTTATGCCTGGCTGCTCTCACGCCTGTCTGGTCCAGTCTATGTGGTCCTGCCCTGCCCAGGCGGCAGTAGTGGGAGGGGAAGACTGTGTACTCCAGGGGACAGGGCCTGGGGACAGGAGCAGAGCGTGAAAAGAGTTTAGTAAGATTACAGCTCTTTTGACCTTCATTTGCTTATCTGTGAAGTGGGGTAGTGTGACTGCTTCATCTCAGAGCATTGTTGTTTTGAGTATTAGATGACTAATGATGCCTAAGCACTTTATAGTGCCCAGGACACACTAATTGTCCCTTACCTGTTGCTATAGTAACCATTATATATCCTTGTTAACATGGTGACAGCCCTGGGAGGGGGCCTGGGACAGCAAATTGCCCCATCTCAAAGATGGGGAAGCGGAGGGCCGATGTCCCAGACTTTTGCTCTTTCTGCTCCCCTGAAGCATTCCAGGGTCTGGGTTGTCCCTCCAGGGGAGACTATGGCCTGCTGGGCATCTGGGAACTCTCCTGTATCCACAGTTGAACCAGCACAATGCCATGGTCAAGGCCATCCCTGTGCGGCGCGTGGAGAAGGGGCAGCTGCTGGAGTACATCCTGACTGACCTTCGTGTGCCCCACAGCTATGAGATCCGCCTCACACCCTACACCACCTTCGGGGCTGGTGACATGGCTTCCCGAATCATCCACTACACAGAGCGTAGGTGATGGTGGCGGCGGCAGCTCTGGCGGTAGCAGGAGGGGTGGGCCCTTTAAATATACCCCTCCTGGATCGCCCTTGAACTTGGGTCACCCCATTGTGCAGGCTAACTGTGTCATTACAGACCAGGCCTACTGGTCCCCGGTCCTGGCTCTGAAGACCCTTCCCCTTGACCCCCAGCCTAGGCACACTTTGCACAGCCATGCACCTCAGTTCTGACTTGGTTTCCTTGCTTGCTTTTTCAGCCATCAACTCGCCCAACCTATCAGGTAAGACCCCAGTCCTTAACTTCCCCTACCTGTTAGGGACATAGAGGCTCTCCTGTTGGGATATAGGGACCTGGAGAGGATACTCAGAGAGAAAAATAGCTGCTTCCAGTGTTTCCATGGAGAAGAGCCAGCAGCAGAGGATGGGCCTGGAGATGCTTCTCAATCAGAGTTTACTCTGGGCTCAAAGACTGCACATTGGTGAGGGGCACTGACTGCCAAAGGGATGGAAAAGTCGGGCTGTCCTAATTTCATCTGTTCCTGCGATAAAAACCCCTAAACAAAAAGCAACTTGGGGAAGACAGGGAGCAGGGGGCTAGTCTGCGATGCCGGGCTCCTGCGAGGGACCTCTGTGCAGAACTCACAGGTTGTCTGAATCTGTAGAAGAGCATCGTTATTTCTTTATTTTCCCGGCTTCTGACAGAAATTTAACAGGCTCCTTAATGATGAGCGTAGACAACAAACCCCTGCAGAATAATCAGTACCTGTTACTTTATCATCCGCAGATACCCAGTGTTTCTGCGTCGCCTTACAGTTGTTGCAGACATCTGTAAATGTCACTTTCAGTCATTAGTATTACAGAACCATGGTAGTTATTAGACCTAGCTAGATCTTGTGATCTAATTATATAATAAAGAGGACCTGTTATTATATAGCGGATTACAAGAATATTTTGACAACTGTGTTTCAATATAATTGATTTCCTTTGAAGTCCCTGTGCATTTTATTGTATGTGTCTAGAATCATTATTCTGGAAGGCAGTCTTAAACCAGAAGACTGTGGCAGGAAGTCCTGTTCCTGAATAAATTTGTCCTGGACCCTACTGCCTGATCTCTCTGGCCCTGAAGCCCTGGACCCATTACTTAGATTATTTAAAGGTGGCTTAGGGATGTTAAGGGGAGGGCAGTATAGACAGGGGCTAAGGCTGAGTCTCTTTGTCCCATCCCTATGCAGACAACACCTGCCACTTTGAGGATGAGAAGATCTGTGGTTACACTCAGGACCTGACAGACAACTTTGACTGGACGCGGCAGAATGCTCTTACCCAGAACCCCAAGCGCTCTCCCAACACCGGTCCCCCTACTGACATCAGTGGCACCCCTGAAGGTGAGGACATGGTCTGTTGTATGGAATAGAGCATGGTCTCTGGAGGGAGTCGAGGCCTATGGACCCCCAAGAGTGGAAGGAGACACATACAATCCTCGGGGACCCTCCGAGGGAGACAGAGCTGTGGCCTGGTTGAAGGTCAGAAAGGTAGAAACTGTCCGCAGAGCTTGGCACTGCTGAGCTCTGAGCAGAGTCCTGCAAGGTTGGGTGAGGAGCCTCGGTGGGGATGGACTTCAGCAACTTGCAGTAGCTCTGAAGACCAAGCAGGGAGGAAATCAGCTGTAAGAGGCGGGGTGGCTGGGGAGAGGTTGCCAGTACACCCCCCACTTCCACTGCAGGCTATTACATGTTCATCGAGACATCCAGGCCCCGGGAGCTGGGGGATCGTGCAAGGTTGGTGAGTCCCCTGTACAATGCCAGCGCCAAGTTCTACTGCGTCTCTTTCTTCTACCACATGTACGGGAAACACATCGGTGAGTTGGAGACCGTGATATTCACTGTGTGAGCTGTCTGGGGAAGATGAGGGAGCCACACAAGGCTCGGGACTTCCCAAGGGGGCCTAAGCTTCTCAAGTCGGCTAACCTGGGAGTCTGGGTCGGGGGACTGTGGGCAAGTGGAGCTGAGGATGGAGAATACAGGTTAGCTGTTTTGGTTGTGCACCGGCTGCTTGCCAAGTACCGGGATCCATATAATTCAGAGAGGTTAAGCGTTTCCTCAAGACCACATTGCTCAGTGACGTGGGTCTGATTTCCCTGAAATCTTAAAACACAACATTGGAAAGGTGTTTCCTCCTGAGCTGTTGAGGAGAAGTGCTGCTTCCTAAGTGTGATGTAAGGACCACCAGATGGGGGGATAGGGCTGGGGGAAGCATCACTTTTCAGTCCTGAGCTCACCAGCACGGCTGCTGCTGCCATAGCTTCTGCAGGGTACCAGCATCCGTCCCTCTGTTGCAGGAGAAGGACAAGTCTCTGCTCCTCAGCCCAGGGGACAGGCAAATCTGACTGCTAATGGCATCTGATAGGAGTTAGTGACCACTGTGGTAGTGGAAGGACAGCAATTGACGAGGAAAACAGGGTCTGTGTTGAGGCTGGGCTTGGAGACTGACGAGAACGTGAAGGCTGTTTAATGAGCTGTTTGTGCTGGGTGTGGCCCTGCATGCTCTTGATCCCAGCCCTGCGAGGTTGAGGCAAGGGTCAGTTTGAGGCCTGGCCTACAGAGCCAGCCAAGCCAAGCCAGCCAGGACTACATAGTAAGACCCTGTCTTTATTTGTTTTTAAACCTACGGAAGAGCTAATGTATTTTACAGGGACTGACAATTGTAAAGGGTTCAGTAAATACCTCCTGCTCTTCTTGGTCCTGCCGCCACTACAGAAGGCAGTAGGCAGTACACGGAGCTTCTCTCCCGACTGTTCTATACTCTGTTTTTACACTCACCGCTTCCCTCTGGGCCATCCATCATCCTGGCACTCCTTCCTTATCGGTCCCTTGCATGCCCCCTCCCCCCTGCATGGCAGAGGGGTGGCTTGAAGGTTCACCCTGGAGAAGTTTCCACACAGCGGGAGGAGGGTCATGCCAAATGGACCCTCCAGGACGGGGTGAGATGGAGGATTCTGCACTCGTGGAACCCTGCCCCCACCCATCTCCTTAGACCAGCACTGTGGCAGGGTCTGGACTCTGTGAGAGGTTCCTCTGGGGTGAGGAAGATGGCTGACCCTGGCTGTTCGCCCTTGGTTCCATTTAGCTTCAGAGCAGTCAATTCATTCTGGCGTCCCTAGTCTTAGTGGTGAGCCACCTCAGTCCCAGGCAGATGCAGATGGTGGGTCACTGTCAGCGTGGAGTGGTCCAAGGCATCCAGGTGTCCGGGGGCGGGGCACAGAGAGTATAAGCCTGGCGGATTAGAGAGATGGAAGCCTGAGGGGACAGGCTCTGTGACCACAGACCTTGCTCCGGGCTTCCCAGGAGTGGAGCAAACCCCAGGCAGCTTTGAGGCCAGCTAAGGGTGACTCTCATCTTTAGACCTGTGGGTCAGGAGTGAGCTATTTGAGAGGTTGAACGCATCCAGCCCACAGACAGAACTATCCAACTGTGAGAGACTCCATCCCAGATCATGTTCCTCCTGTGCCCAGGACCCTCTGACCCTTCCTGTCACCATCTTCAGGTCTCCCGTCACCTGGCACAGCTCTAACCCCTCTCTGGCCTTATTTGCTGCCGCCTGACGCTGGCGCCCATCCCTTGCTTGAATCGTCCAGGCACATTCCTGCCTCTGAGGGCTTTGCTCAGAACCATCCCTGGCCTGGAATGTTATTTCCTCCTTTACTCAGGTCTCCTGGGGCAATCCTTCACTCCCCTGCCCTACACAGCTGCCCTTCCCGTTCATTGAATTGCTTTTGGTTTTGCCTGTTTGTTTGCAAGCACGTGTGTGTGCACCTGTGTGCGGAGTCAGAGATCGACCTTGGGCATTGCTTCTCTCTCAAGTTCCACCTGATTTTGCTTTTTGTTTTGTTTTGAGGTTGAGTCTTTTAATGTAGCCCTGGCTGGCCTTGAGCTCACTGTATAGACCAGGCTGGCCTCAAACTCACAGCGATCTACCTTTCTTTGTTTTCTGTTTACTGGGGTTAAAGGCGTGTGCCAGAATACCCTGCCCACCTTAATTTTTTTGAGAAAGGGTCTATCGCTGACCCTCAAGCTCACTGATTCCACTAAAGAGATGATGTCACAGTTAAAATATTGGCTCTTCTTGAAGAGCACCCTGAGACTCCTGTTTGGGGGCATCTGAAACCCTGTTCTGACTCTGTTGGGAGATGCATGTGTGGTGCACATGCATGTATGCAGGTCAACACTCATACACACAAAATAAAAATGAATCAATCTTTTGAAAAGATTGTTTTTGAGACAGGGTTTTATGTAGCCCAAGCTAAACTCAAAATTGTTCTGCAGTTGATGACTTGTAAGGACCCTGAAAAACGTTGGGTCTGGGCCTTGCTGAAGCCAGGGTAGCCATTTCCTGTTCTGCTGGTACAAGCAGCTGTCCTTTAGGGGCCCATGCCTAAGGGATGAGGTCTTGTCAGCCTCGAGAGCCTTTAGCATGTCCCCCAGGTCTAGCTTTGCTATGTAGCCCCCCACCCCCACCCCACACTCACTGTGCCTGGCAGCTTTGGGTACCAGCTGTCCCTAAACTTTGTGTCTCGTCAGCTCTCCTTGGTCCCAGCCAACTCCTTTCATCCAAGGCAGGTAACATTTGGTGACTCTCCCCGCAGTGTGGGGAGGGAGGTGTCGGTCTCTCTGGCATCACAGATGGTTCAGCTTTGTGAGCAATGCCACGGAAATGCCAGCCACCAAGTGCCTCTGAAGATGGATTTCCCTTTCCTGCAGAGCCAGGTCTCTTGTGCCATGGGAGTGGTCGAGAAAGGTTGAAAGAGAGACGTCCAGGGGACACTGTTGGCACCTGTGTGGCCTTCAGGACACTGCAACCCACTGCTGTCCGAGTGCCCCCAGCACTCCTGGGATCGCAGATCCCCAAGGCTGCAACAGATGGGTCAGCACCCCAGCTAGCTCTGAATCTCACCATAGCCATGCAGTCCTCGTTTATGTCTAAATAAACTCATTCTGTGTTGCAGTGTTGTGTTTTCACTTTGTCCTAGCATTAGTATTAGAGAGAGCGTGGCTCAGAAGGCTACATTTACCCAGTGTGTAAGACATCCAAATAAGGAGCTGGGGAGATGGCTCAGTGGGTAAAGTATTCACTGCTCAAGCATGAGGACCTGAGTTCAAATCCGCGGCACCCATGAGAAAGCTGAGTGGCGGTGTACAACTGTAACCTGACGGGACTGGAGAGGTGGGGGGCAAGACGGGCAAATCCCAGAGGCTTGCTACCAAGCCAGCTGTCAATCAGTGAGCTCCAGGGTCAGTGTACAAAAAGATGCTAGGAAGATGCCTAATGTTGACCTCTGGCCTGCACACACATGCACATGCACACGCATACACACACACATGCACACAAACACACACACAATAAATCTCTATATATAATTTTTAAAACTCTACAATAAATTAAAAATAGTAAGTCCCTTTCTTCACCCCAGTAACCATGTTCCGTCTAGGTGTGTACTTGTGCTCTGAGAATCTTGTCTAAGATGAGGTGAGGGGGGTGCCTGTTCTGGGATGGTTTCCCTCCTGGATGGGGATGGCAGTGTGTACGTGTGTGTGTGTGTGTGTGTGTGTGTGTGTGTGTGTGTGTGTGTGTGAGCGCGCGCACCTGCACATACACACTCCAGGCCTGATTCATTGATTACACGGAAGAGAAAGGAGAAAAGGAACTCTGCAGGCTGGTCTGGGCACAGGAACGGGCTCCATTATGCAGGGTAGCGCTGTGGGCATTGGTGAGGGAGGGAGAGGCTGGCTTAGGGGAGACATGGAAGCCAGGATGTCATTGCCAACCTCACCATGCTCTCTCTTCTCCTGCCACAGGCTCCCTCAACCTTCTGGTGCGGTCCAGGAACAAAGGCGCTCTAGATACACATGCCTGGTCCCTCAGTGGCAACAAGGGCAACGTGTGGCAGCAGGCCCATGTGCCCATCAACCCCAGTGGGCCCTTCCAGGTGAGTGGCTTGGCGAAGGTCCCGTGCAGGTTCCTGGGGGGTTAAGACAGGGGATGGGGACTTCCAGGTAGCCTGAGGTGGAGGGGTGGGGAAGCTCTGCTGCCAGGCCCAACTTCCCCAACCCTTCCCCCACTCTCTGACCCCACCCCAGATTATTTTTGAGGGGGTTCGAGGCTCGGGCTACCTGGGGGATATTGCCATAGATGATGTCACTCTGAAGAAGGGAGAGTGCCCCCGGAGGCAGATGGATCCCAATAAAGGTATGTGACTTGAAGTGGGATGGGGATGTGGGGCGGGGGCTGCTAGGGAGGGATTTAGGGGTGCCTGGGTGACAGGAACGTTCATGAGTACCCACTTGGGCACCACACTGAGTCAGGCTGTGAGGAAAATGGAGAACTGACAGGGGCTGCCGGCCCTGCCTCCCCTAAGCTTGCTGACTTGTCTGTAGTCTGTACCCATGGCCCAGGTGTCTCCAATACCAATAGCTCCCGTGGACTGAGCAGGACAGAAAGCATCAATAACAGGCTTCGCTTATTGCTCCTGGCAGCTCCCCGGGATATCAAATACTATTAGACCCATTTTGTAGGTAAAAAACTGAGACCCACTGAGGTCAAGTCCTTTGCTCTGTGTGTTAGTGAGCATGAACAGAAGCACACTGAGTTAACCCCCACGAATGTGTCTATGGGAACTGTGTGAGCTCCTCCTACCTTCAGGCTTCCTTCACCCCCTGAAGGGAAGAAGTAGAATCATGAGGCCTCTCATGGTCTAGCCCTCTGTCCCTCCCTGCCCCTGCTGGAACTAACCGGAGCTCTGGCCTGGTTCTTCTCTGTCTTGTGTCACAGTGGTGGTAATGCCAGGCAACGGAGCCCCCGGCCTGCCCAGCCTGCAGCTTTGGAGACCTCTGGCTATCTTCCTCTTGGCATTGCAGAGATGATGAGAGCTGTCTGGCCCCCACCCCACCCCGCCCCGGCACACCAAAGTGTCCACATCGTACCAAAGACTGACCCCTGCCAGCCGGGGTGCCCAGGGGCGGGGCTGGCCCGCCAGGGAGGGGGCCTTCATTGGCTACAAGGATGAGCGGAGAACACGGACAGTGGCCGGGCCAGGCTCTGATGGTTGTTCAACACACGCACACACTCACACACTCACGCTCACACACACAGATATATTAAAGCACAAGTTTCTAGCCAACCTGCCAGCACCTTCTTTACTACGGAGACAAGAGACTTAGCCGAACGATGTCCGGCACCTCCAAGGACCTCGGTGTGACACTGGCCTCGGTCTGGCTGCACTGCGCTGTTTCTGACCTTGCCCCGTCCCCCGATTCAAGGCCGAACTCCAGCCCAGAGGCTTGGCAGAGGGAGCCAGGTGTGGGCAGACCCATCAGGCTTGTGTGTCTGGAGGTCCCAGGGCTCACAGGCAGGCCAGGCGGGACTCTGTGAGCTCTCTGTCCCTCGTTCAGCACCTGCTGCAGGCAACTGTCCCCAGAGCGTGGCGACAGGCTGGATGGTTGAGGCGCCGGTCAACTCAGATCCCCTTGCCTGTCCCTGAGATGTCATATTCCGCCCCCCCCCACTGTGCCCACTTGGAAGGGACCCCACCACAGGACTTAGGGGTGGGCAGCGTGAGGACGGCTCCCCCATCCTTCCCCAGTTCAGATGGTGCCAGCTTGGGACTTCCAGGGAAGCTGGTGATACGAAAAGTGCCCATGCCAGTTTCCCGGGTGGGGCTTGGCTTCTGTGATTCCATGTTCCCACAGAGAACAGTGAACTCATAAACAGAGTGGGGCCCCTGTTTCTTAGGTATATAGTCTCCTGGGGGGGGATGGGTTTGGAAGGAGGGGGCCGCGGAGAGGACAGAACGCTGTCCAGTCAGCTGTGGAGCAAGGGGGTGATGGATGGAGGTGGTGGCTGTGTCTCCTTGTTCCCTGTGAGCTGGGAAGAGCACTTTGTCCTTGGAACTTGAAATTGATGGGATAGGATCTAGGACTTTCCTCTTGGGTTCCCTTTACCCCTTACCTAGTTTCTATGGGAGAGGGGAATCCTAGCCCTTTCTGCAATGAGTCTATGTACCCGTGCATGTGGTGTGACTGTGTGTCTGTGTCCAAGTGTGTCTGCATGCGTGTCTCTGCGTGTGTAAGAGTGTGTGTGCCCATCCGTGTCTGTGTAGCACTGTGCACAACTCTGGACAGGCGTGTACAGGAATATGAGGCTGGGTTCAAGCCCAGTCTCTGTGGGTGACTGACAGTGTGCATTTTTCATCTTAATGACGCTGTGTGTTTGTGGGTGCTGGCCCTATTTGCAATCTCAGACTGCCTGCTCCAGCCTAAATCTTGCATCTCCTGTGGTGACAAAGGACTTAGAGACGACCCTATTGAAGGCTAGCCCCTTTCCTGGAGGCACGGCACAGGGCTCTTCCTTGTGCATTCTGGGGGAACAGTTGCAGAGAAGAGGCTGGAAACCCCCGCCCCTGCCTCCCAGCAGCACCGTGGCACCAGGATGCACACTGAGGATCAGGACCCTTGCTGCCCAGCCCCCGTCATCAGCATCATAATGGCTGCTGGGTTGCCAGGCCAGGCTACAGCTGTACCTTCTGGTACCTGAGCAGCGTGTCTGCCTTCCTGGCCCCTTTGAGGCCTCTGTCTGAAGTGAGTTGCTCTGGCTTCCAGAACACGCTTCCATGGCATCTGCCTGGTATTGCTCCTTAATTGTCCCATCTGTGCGGAGTCTGTTGCCCCTATCTAGACTGTGAGCCCCTCCCTCTCTGAGCCCCTCCTCCATTCTTGCTGGTGTAAGGGAGACTAGGGTGGAAACCAGGTTGAATGGATCCCACAATCCAGTGGTCCCTTGCCCTGGCTTTAGAACTGACCTCCAGGGTCTTTCACAAGTACAAGTGCTTGGGCCTCAGCCCGGGGGTGGGGGTGTGATTCAATGGTGTCGGAATGCAGCCTGGTATTAGGAACATTGAGAAGTATCTTAGCATAACCCGAGACGGGAAGCTCGGATCCTCTCAACTCCAGGGCCATCCTGGAGAAACAGCTCCACTCCTTCCTCCTTGAGGTTCCCACCCCACCCTAAGCCTGCTCCCCCACATCTACCCATTGTCCTGACTGCTCTATATCTCAGAGCCGGGATACATGAATGCATAGTATGCATTCCCATATTCCAGAATCTTCCCTATGGTGAGAGCAGCCATGTCTGAGGGTGTGTGGCCTGAGATTACAAAGCCTGTCTGCTAAGAAACCTACCCTCTTGTGCAAGTGGGTAAGGCTGGGGTGTGCACGTCTGTGTGAGCCGTGGCGTGCAGGGCTTGTGGTGTCAGGTGTGTGTGTTGGAAGTGCTCAGGTGTGCGCAAGGCTGAGCGCCGCAGTGTAACTGTAGGGTAGGAGCTTTGTGCACGCGGTGCCTGTGAATCTGCTTTCCTGTATGTCCTATGGGTCAGTGTTGGGATAGGTGGCCTGCGACCACCCCAGGAGACCAGGCTGACGGGATCTGGCCTATCTCTTCGGTGGCAGCCTCACCCTCTGTGTTGGCTGACGGGATCTGGCCTATCTCTTCGGTGGCAGCCTCACCCTCTGTGTTGAGGGAACTGAGGAAAGTTGTGGCCTTAAAACAAGGATCCCAGAGTCATTTCTCAGGGGTTTGGGGCCCTTTTACCCCAGCCCCTGCAGATTAGTGTCTGGGGGAGAAAGGGATAAGGGACTGAATAGCAACCGATGGGGAGTCTCAGCTTGACCACCCTGCCCCTGGGACTACACCACAGGCAAGCTCCCGGGGTGCGGGGATGCACCATTCACCCGAAGACCAAGCCTGCTCCTGGCACATTCCTCCCCTCGGTCCTTTCTCGTTCACTCTTTCTCCTGTTCTCTGAGAGTACCTGTTCAGGCTAGCAGAGCCAGGGTGAGCCTCAGACAAGCCGGTCTTTCATGGCACAAATGCAGAAGCTGGAACAGAGAGGGCAGGGATGGCACAAGCCTTGGAAGCCTAGTGCTACAGCCCTGGGGGCATCGTCCCACTGGCCTCTGCTCCCGGGAACCTCTTACCTGACTGACTAGCTACAGGCGACTGAGCGGAACGGACCCTTCTCTGGGTGCCTTCAGTGCTGCTGGGCCTGTCACACATGCGACAGGTGTCGTGAGGATTTTTGAAGCGAGAAACCATCTCCCAGGCCACAGTCACTCCCAGCCCGTGGACAGCATGGGTACCACATGGAAGCTGTCATTCTCTGTCAACATTGGCTTCCGCCACTGCTCCTCCCACAGGCTGCAGACAGAGGAGACTCTGTTTCCCCACTGCCCGCTGCTGTCTGCACAGGAGGCTGGGCTGGCAGCCAAGGCTGGCAGATGCCAGCGTCCTCATCCTCCTGACGTCCTCCCCAAGACCAGGAAGGCTGCGGAGGATGTGCAGTATCCTTGGGTTTTCCTCTGCTTGGACAGCTCCATGGGGCAGGAAGGGTGGGTTTCCAGGGAACAGCCTAGGAGTGTGATGCATGAACCTGTACTAGAGAGTTCCTACGGGCTATTGGCTGAGCTTAGATTTTGGCTGCTTTCTGTCCTGTCAGTGCTGTGTGTGTGTGTGTGTGTGTGTGTGTGTGTGTGTGTGTGTGTGTGTGTACATGTGCGTGCGTGTGTGTGTACATGTGCGTGTGTGTGTGTGTACATGTGCGTGCGTGTGTGTGTGTATCTCTGTGTGTCTGTGTGTGTATGGGCAGAAGGACCACTCTTTTCTGGAGATCTCTTGACCTTTAGCACTGGAAGGGATCTGAGAGGCATCTCACCTGGTGTGCCCATTGTACAGGTGAGAAAACTGAGGTTCAGAGAGAAGGCACCTGCCCATCCCCATCCCTCTCCCTTCCATGTGTGGCCTGCCTTCATTGCCCAGGGGCCCTCTTAGAAATGCTCTCCCTCTCCTTGCAGCTTCCTACCCTCTACCCAAACACCTCACCCCCCCCCATCTCAGCCCAGTTGGGCAGGAGGTGGAATGCCCTAGGACATCCCCAAGCACCACCCCTTTCCTGCTCATCAAGCCCTTATCCCCAGCCCATAAGGGACAGGAAAGAGAGGACTGTTCCAGCCCTGGGGCCTCACAGATGCGAGGAAAGTCAGCCCTTCCTCAGATTCCCAGGTCCACGTCTGCCCCGCCCATCCTGCCACTGAGGTAAAAGCACAACAGGAGACCCCCCCATTCACGGGTGACATGCCTTGGGGTCGTCTTTGGTCTCACGACCCTGCCTCACCCCTTTGCCTTGCTCTGTCTCCACTCAGCCTCTGTTCCCCGTCGCCCATCTTTCTCTCTTCCACAAACCCCAAAATGTAACCTCTAGTCGCGGCCGCGATTGTTTCAATCAATAAAGACGCAGTGTTCTAGAACTCAGGGCCAGCCTGCGTGTGTTGGGCTTCAGGGAGGGAGAGCAGGGGGATTGGATGGGCAGGGGCAGTCTTTCCTCTCTTTGCCACCTGTCACTGTTCCCTAGACAGAGGACACCGTGTGCTGTCTGCCCACAGCGAATCCTTATTCTGGTCATTTGCTGCAGAGACAAACACTGCGTCCAACTAGTGGGAGAGACAGACACGGAGCTCAGACCGTCACCAGGAAGTGTATCATGGAAGCAGAAGGCTGTCAAAGAGTTTGGGTTTGGGGCTTCAGGGAAGACATACCTTTTTAAAAGAAGTATTTGTGAAGTGTGGAACAGTTTGCGATCCCAGAACATGGGAAGCTGAAGCAGTAGATCCTGAGCTTGAGGCCAGTATGGGCTACATCAGAATGAGTTCATGGCCAACCTTGGCAATTTAGTGAGACCTTGTCTTAAAATAAAATGTTTTTAAAAATAGCATGTGTTGGGGGATTGTGGAGTGAAGGTTCAGATGCAAGACTTCACATAGTTCTTGTCAAAGATGCAGGTTCAGGTCCCAAACCTGGGGTGGCTGATAAACCACCTGGAACTCTAGCTCCAAAGGATCTGGTGCCCTCTCCTGGACTCTGCAGGCACCTGCACTCACATGTGCATATACCCACACATAGACACACATGCATGTAATTAAAAATAATTTTTTAATGCTGGAATATAGCTCTGCGATAGAACACTTGCCCCAGATCATCACAGTAGCTTTTCCTATTGTTCTAGGACAGCAGAGCTGCGAGGTCTGTCAGTCCCGTCAGCTTCTCCCTCTGTTCTCCTCAGGAGAAGAGGCTTGCTGAGGTCACAGGACAGGCAGTGGCGAGCAAAACCCATACTGCCGTGAGTGAATGTCCACATCTGGAGGGGTGTCATGAATGTCCACATCTGGAGGGGTGTCATGAATGTCCACATCTGGAGGGGTGTCATGAATGTCCACATCTGGAGGGGTGTCATGATAAGGGCTGTAGTGAGACCAGGCAAGCAGTGAAAAGAGTCTGTCTTGTTAGTTATTTGCAATGGCTGGGGTGGGTAGAGTCGCCAGGCCCATGTTTCACACAGGGAAACTGAGGCCTCACAAGACAACAAGCTAAGGACTCTCCGCCTCTCTGGAGCTGTATCAGTGCTCACCATAGATGCCTTCTTGTGAACACACCTGGCTGGAGACTCACAAGGAGCTAGACGATGCAAACTCTCCTGAGAGTCTCACACACACACACACACACACACACACGCACACGCACAGACGCGCACACACACACAAGCACACATACAGATCAAGAGTGCCAGACACTGAAATGCCCACATAAGTTGGGTTGTGACAGAGAAGGTGTCCTGTGCTAAAGCCCAGGTAGAACTGAGAGTTGAGGCCATTGGCTATAGAAACTTCTGGCTCCTGTGGTGAGGTAAAGATGGTCAGAATCCCTCCTCACACTTCCAGTGGAGGCAGGGTCTGACTCCCTCCCCTCCAGTCTGCACTGGTCTTAGCAATTCTTTTGTACAACTGAATGTGACTTTCAAAGCTGCTTCAGCTTGGGTATCTTGGAATGTCCTGTCCCCGAGCCACCATGTACCCAACTCTCCTGAGGCTACCAGGAGGCATGGAGTCCCCATGCCTCCCACCCCAACCATCCCAGCTGGGACTGGCCTGCCAACCATTTCTGCCAAAGTACCAGGTGATGCGGGAGTGGCGGCTTCTTGGACTCCAAGACTATCACTCCAGAGGATGCAGTTAGGGACACATCTGCCTGAATTTCTGACCAGCTCGTCATGGAATAGAACGTGATGCTCCTGAGGTAGGGGCTCGCTCGCTTGTTACAAGCGCAAGAGTTAATCTGGCCTGTGTGTTTCGTCATCCGTACTCCATCACATCCCCCTCTGAGCATAACCCACCCACACAGTTCCTCTCCTGACTCATGTCAGCTCCCTCAGACTGGAGCCAACCAGGTACCAGGACCTCCGCTCCATTTCCCCCTCACACACGAGCGAGCTTCCTGGCATCTAACAGCACCCAGTGACTCAACCTCTCAAGAGAAATGGCTGCTGGCTGCCTGCTGTTTTACATCCGCCCCCCCACACACACACGCTCTGTTGAGCAACCTGTTGACTAGCTGCTGGCTGACATGTGCCACCTCTGATCTAATCAACAGGCTAAAGAAAGGGGTCATGGGTGTACAGCATGGCTAACATGGGGGGGGCTACCATTTTTAGAGAGCTCTTGGGTAGACCTTCTTAAAAAGGCAGGGGGCAGGTGGATCTCATAAATCCTTTCTTGTCCACCCTTCCTAAAGTGGCCATCCATTCCAGGGTCACTGTTGTGTGGTGTGTGCACTGTGAACGTCTTCCAGCTGACCTTGGCCAAGGCCCAGCAAGTCTCAATACCAGGATCCAGGCGGGTGAGGTCACTTGAAGCACAGCCCTGTTGGCTCATGCTAACTGTTGAGTGAGAGACTTCTGGGGAAGGGCGACATACACACACATCTGTTCACCTCAGAAAGGGAATCCATGACAGACCAAAGAAACAAAGGTATAAAACCCAATTTGGTGAAGGAATGGGGTTTCTGTTTGTTTGTTTTGGGGGGGAGGAGGAGCGTGGGTGAGAGGTTACTCAGAGGAGCAGGCATGACTCAAAAGCAGCTGCATCACCGAAATGCTCACCCCGAAACTGGTGATGACTCAAGAAAGTTGCCACCTGGGAACTCTCGGCACAGTGTGCGGGCAGCTTCACAGTCCAAGAAAATCTCCCCCTGCAGCCGCTGGGTAGTCTCCCCCTGTGGTTGTGCTGTTTCCCTAAAGCTGGGGACAGCCGTGGAGAATCTTCCAAGTTTCAGCTTTCCCATACACGCGCCCTCCCTTTCCTCCTGAACCTCGTGGGTCTCCCCATCCTTCCTGGAAAGAATGTTCTAGTTCTGAGGACCGTGCCACATGATCTACTCAACTGTTTTAGTTCTGTATTGCAGATAAGGCCTGCCAGGTTCAGAAAGGTGAGGTGGTTCCCAAGGTTCATAAAATTCCGGAGGGGAAGGGTCTGGAGAGACACCCAGAAGTTTGGCTTTCGGTATGGCGTTCCTCCTCAGCCTGATGCTCTGGCGCGTTCCCTCCCGGGGATTGTCATATCTTGCTAACCAGCTCCTCCCCAGGCGCAAGTGGGGGAGAGGGGAGGTGTGTTGGGGGGAGCTGAGTCCTTTCCCAGGGGCTTGGGCTCCAGCTTCTGCTGCTGATGGAACTGTCCCTACTCCTGCTTCTCTTTTTCCAGCGCCTGACCTTTTTTGCGTATGTCCTTTGTTGAGAGCTCCGCTAACACCTTTTTTAGAAAGAGGCTGGGTAAAAATAAATCCAAGGAAAAAGCCGACACACTTCTCCTTGAAGTCACCCCAAACCCAGGCAGAGGCCTCCCTCCAGCCAGCTTCTCGCGCGCCTCCAGCTTAGATCCATCTTTCCTGGGCATGCAGCCTGACGGCCCCCAGCATGGCTTTCTGCTCTGAGGTCAATTTGGCCGCTCCCTCAGATGCAAGTCCCTGAGTCCATCATGGCATGGACTCTGGCTGTTCAGGTCTCCTCTAAAGACGGGGGCGGGGGTGAGGGCGGCCGGCCGGCATGGATTCTGCACTTAGGAGCCTCACCCTTTGCCGAAGCTGCACCGAGCAGGGTCCACTCTCCTATCCGCTCCCATCCCCCACGGCCATCCACCTACTCACTCTCACCTGAGACGCAGGGAGAACAGAGTTGAACGTGAATGGGGCAGGCTGAGGTACAGCATCCGTGCAGTGGGTGCTTCCTATGCTGGTCAGAAGTGTGCACAATGTATGAGAGAGAATGGCCAACTGGAAAACAGCGTGCCCGTTGCTACTTCTTGCATGTGTGTAAATGTGTTCATGTGTGTGCAGGTGCACACATCTGTGCTTACACATGGGCTGGTGTACATGCGAGGCCAGAGGACAGCCTTGGGTGTCATTCCTCATGCACTGATCACCTTTTTGTCGTTGTAAGACAGGGTCTCTTGCTGGCTTGGAGCCTGCCCAGGAATGAGGCTGTATGACCAGAGAGCTGAGAGGTCCTCTGTCTCTGCCTCCCCAGGGAGAGGGTCACAGACTCACCCCACCACCCTAGGCTGGGGAGGGAATCCATGTCTGCATGGCTGCAGAACAAGAACTCAGCCATCTCCCCAGCTACTCTCTCATGTTTGTAAAAATGTACCCGAAGTGTTGTGTGCATGTGTGTGTGTGTGTGCATGCATGCATGTGTGTGCGAGTTCATGTGTGCCCCCTGAGATTCTCCCCTGGGATGGGAAGATTGGTGATTACAATAGTGAAAATTCAGAGACTCTGAGCCACCCCAGGCCTTCCGCACTATTTGAATATCTCTACATAAATGTGTATGATTTTTAATAACCAAGAAGAAAGCCTTATTTTCTTGAGAGAACAGAAGGCACACGTCATCAAGGACTATAGATGAAAAGTAAAGGTCACCTTCTGTTCTTCCTATGAGTTCCATAGCTTAGACATCTCAGAGTTTGGGAAGGGGCTTTGAACTTGGGGGTCTTTCCTTGCTGGTTTATTCAAAGAAAAATACTCATACAAGTGGAAGGGGAGACAGGAGGAGTAGGAGGAGCCGACCAGGGACAGGAAGTAAGGATATTGAGCCAGGTTTTTAATTAATTAGCTAATGAATTGTCTGTATGTATACAGATGGTCACAACACGCATGTGTAGATCAGAGGACACCTCTAGGGTGACAGTCTCTCCTCTCATATAGGAGGACCTGGGGATTGAACTCAGGACATCATGCATGGTGGCAAGCACTTTTACTCTCTGAGCCATCTCATAAACCCCCTTGAACCAAGTAAGAGAAACCTCAAAGAAAATTCCCAAATTCCAGGGAGAAATACTAACATGTAGTGTTCTGTCCAAAGTGGCGTACACGTGTGTATGAGACACAGAGGGACCGCAAAAGTGTGCATGTGCATGTATGCATGCACGCGGGCGAGTGTATTGCATGCCCTTTCCACTATAATTTGCTCTAAGGCAAGTGAGTAATTTAATGCCCTGGGTTGGTGGTGGCTGCCATCAGAGGAGAAGAGGTCTGGGAAGGAGTGGTGTGTGGGTTGCAGCTCCTACCCTTTCCCTACTCTTCATCTTCCCCATCAGCCTCTGGTCTCCTCTCCCAGAGTCGAGGCCCCAGAAGGGAGACTGAGGTCTGGGGCCTGGGGAGGAAGACAATGTGATCGGTCGGGCTCCTGTGCCCTGTGCACCTCACTGAAGCCTCCTTGTGCTCTCTCTCTTTTGGCTGAAGGGTACCAAAGCCCTTAGCTCCAAAAGGCAGGAATAAGAGGTAAGGATCAGTCAGCTGCTACTCTGGACCAGATGCCTGGGGAGGAAGACCCCACCATTGTGCTTTCCCTGGGAGGCTGAATTGTGCCCACTCTACAGACAGGACTCAGCTAGCAGGGCGGTTTGCAGAGAGGTTGCAGGGCTGTAGGGCCGGGCTTGGATCCTGGGTCAGGCTTCTCGTCCCACCACCTGCCCATCATTCCCTGGACAACTTCAGGCCCAAGGAAACAGGCTGTGAATGTAATAGAAGCCCATGTCCGGGGCTCCCTGAAGGGAGAGAAATGGAAATCACAGTGCTTGCTGATGGAATGTGCAGGGTGGGGGTGGGGAGGGCGTCTGGAGGGAAGTCTGAGGAGGGATGGAGAGCTCTTTGGGAACTTGTCTCCAGTCCGGGGAGGAGGAGCAGGTGGGGACAGCAGGTCCTGGGCATCTATTCGTGCGCGACAGAAAGGTGAAGAGGGAGGGTTCCTGAGACTCACAAAAAAGCTGAAAGAACTCAGGGAAAAAGTGGTACTGCCCATGAGACCTCATCTGCGGCACATAAGGCAGGCAGCACTGGGGAGGGAGGACTCTCCAGCGGGACAGGGAGCTCTTGTGAGCTGTCACCTGCTGGGGCGAGCTTCTCAGAGGTTTGTCAGCCAGCCATGTTCCAATCAACTCTGTCTACCGCATTAGATGCGGGTGGGACCGTTTCTTTGGTCTGTGGGCTGTGTCCTCACTGGAGTGAACAGACGTCTGTCCGCATCTCCCCAGGGACACTCACACAACAGCAGGTTTTAGGAGGGGGTGGAGATATTTCCAGAATGTTCCAGGTTTCCACACACATTTGTTTTGTCTTATGCCTGGTAGGAGTTCTTTTATTTTTTAATTTTTTTTTTATCAATCTCATATCATTATGTAGCTCGGCCACTATTATATTCGGTCAAACTCCCACCATAGCTGGGGAAGAAAGGCTGCTAGCCTCTCAGCCTGCCCACCCTATACAAAGCAGGCTCGGTGACTGCACGGACAGTGAGTGTTGCCGGCCACCACGGCCTCTACCACAAGGGGTCAGAGAGGGCATCTGGATTTCCTGAAGGAAGGCAGAAGAGAGGAGGCCAGGACTAAGACTGAACCCCGAGGGAGTGACTTGTCTGGTGTGAAGATGACTGAGCTGGACCCTCGAGGCCCAGTGTCCTGTGAATTAGGAAAAGATAGCGGAGGTTTGAGCCCAGGGAATAAAGATTCTTCCTGTTCAGATGACCAATGAAAGTAGAGAGTGGGGCATTCCCACGGAGTGCTGAGAAAGAGAAAAGACACTGTAGGTTTTGTTGTGGTTGTTGTGTGTGTGTTTTTTAACTCTTTGGGGGCCTGTCACCCAGTTCCCAAATATATATATGGAGACTTGTTCTTACTAATAGATGCCCAGCCTTAGCTTGGCTTGTTTCTAGCCAACTTTTCTAACTTAAATTATCCTGTTTCTCTTTCTTACTCCGTGGTCTCCTCCTCTCCTTCCCTTGCTCCTCCCTCCTCTCTCTCTCTCTCTCTCTCTCTCTCTCTCTCTCTCTCTCTCTCTCTTCTCTCTGCCTGGGAGCCTATTCCTCTCCTGCCTTGCTATTGGCCATTCAAGCTCTTTATTAGACCAATCAGGTGTTTCAGACAGGCAAAGTAACACAGTTGCACAGAGTGAAACAAATGCAACATAAAAGAATGCAACACATCTCTGCATCATTAAACAAATGTTCCACAGCACAAATGAATGTAATACATCTTAAACAAATATTCCACAACAGGACGGCTGCAAAAGGTCAAGGAGAACCCCAACATGCATGTCTGTTTCTATTGGTATGGCTGAGCCTGTTGTCTCCACCCTCTGTTGCAGATCCCCACAATCCAGGCCTAGGTGAGATCTAATTGACCTCCTCCTTCTTCCCTTGCTCACCCCTTGAATTGGGCCCCACCCACACTGGGAGGAGGGCAGGAGCTGTAAGACCAGGACACAGGACTTCAGTTGACTTGGCCTGGGGTGGGGTAGGGGGATGGTATGGGCCAGAGCAGCCAGCGTAGGGGGAGCATTGCACAAAGCAGGCTGAGCTCTGTGGGGCCCAGGGCTGGGCATCCGGCTCATACCAGCAGCACCAGAATAGAGAGGAGGAGCAGCCAGAGATTCGGCTGGGGTCTGAGACAGTAGGCCTTGGTGAAAATGAACTGCAGGAGTTCCAACCGGGGGAGAGCTGCCTTCATGAAGTCCCAGGGGCAGCAGGCCCTCTGTCGAGTATGAGGGAGCCTGGATCCCAAAGGTCATTGACCTTGCCCTGGACGCTTGTTCCTGGAGAAGGAAATAGGTTGGAGCTGGGAAGGGTCTGTCCTGGGACCCAGTGACGTATGCCATGCTCGCTGCTGTGCCAGGCGGCCTCCACGCTGTGCCAGCCACATGCCCTCCAACTTCCTGCATCCTGAAGATGCTGGGGTCAAGGGTCTAGACTCTAGGAGAATGGCTAGGAGCTCTGCTCTGCCCCTGCGTGTGCCGCAGACTCTAAGGAACCCCAGATTGTGGCTTCTGACTCACTCAGTGGAGACCACGGTTCTTCCTCGAGATCAATCTCCAATCCAATTTTGGAAACACAGCAGGCCGAAGAGTAAGGATCAAAAGACACTTGCTAACGGGTAAGTGATTCAGGGGAGTAGTTTGCGTCTTCAAAATCCTCGGGACTCTTTATAGCTGAGGGAAGACTCCAAATCCAGGATGGGAGATTGCAGAGGTGTATCTTCCT
This sequence comes from Alexandromys fortis, assembly GCF_014885135.2. Lineage (NCBI taxonomy): Eukaryota > Metazoa > Chordata > Mammalia > Rodentia > Cricetidae > Alexandromys > Alexandromys fortis. The sequence goes on along the minus strand of NW_026067892.1, from coordinate 3,225,564 downwards.
CCCACTAGCCAGGGTGTGCTGAGATCAAACCGTGTCTCCCTCATACTGCAGCTCCCTGAGGATTAGCCATGTCCCCCTGGTATGTTACCCTCTCAGCCTGGGACTCCCTAAGGCCATATCTCCTTCAGATTGAGGATGTGTCTTCTCCAAGTTGGGGTTCCCTGAGGATAGGCCATGTCTTCTCCAGAATGAGTCCTGTCTTCCTGGATCCCCCACCCCCCACCAGGACAAGGTATGTTATCCTCAGACTGGGAACCTCGTGGGACAATCCGTATCCCCCTCAGCCTGGGGTTCCTGCACGAAACACCTCCTGTGTATATTTCAGATGTAGAACACTCTCTTGGGCTTCCCGGTACAATGCTGGGTAAGCCTTGTTCTACCCCTCCCACCCCCATCTCCAGAGCACTGGCTGTGGCAAGGACTGCAGATGGCATCCCGTAATGCCCGTGGGTGTTTAGGCGCCTTGGGAGTAAAGTTTAGCCTCATTACAGCTTGTTTGAGAGAAGAGCCAATTAGAGAGGCAATTTCCCTTGAGCAGCCTGAAGAATGTGTTGATATGCTAGCCAGTGGGATGGGAAGCCAGTAACCTTTTTCCTCTCTGCAGGCCTAATGGTGGCCCTGACTGTCCCTCACACCTCTGCGAGTCTCCTAGCCACTGGATTTGGGCCAATGGTAGGGGAGGAGCCTTTTGACCTAGTTCTCCGGAGACCTCTGCTCTCCAGAGGTTACCCTGACCATCTCTCTCCATTAACTCCAGCTTCTTTCATCCTGGTGTGCTCCTTGTTGTGGGGAAACTTCATCGCTAATTACCTTCTTTGGGGCTGTCTTTCTATTGACTTCTTTGTGGCAAAGGAAAATGGGATGAGCCCTTAGAAGGAAGTCCCCTTTCCTTTCCCATCCTTTTCCATCTAAGCCGGCTATCACCAGATGGAGGTTGACAATGACCCTGTTCTAAAGCTCGGTGCTGGCTTGGGAGCTATAGATCCCGGCCTGGACTTTCTTTGACCCTTTGCCTACTGGAGTGAACTGAGCACGAGACCGGGCCTGCAGCTGCTCTGAGCACGAGACCTCGCTTACAGCTGCTCTGGGCACGAGACCCTGCCCGCAGCTGCTGAGCACGAGACCCTGCCCGCAGCTGCTCTGAGCACGAGACCCTGCCCGCAGCTGCTGAGCACGAGACCCTGCCCACAGCTGCTCTGAGCACGAGACCTCGCTTGCAGCTGCTCTGAGCACGAGACCCTGCCCGCAGCTGCTCTGAGCACGAGACCCTGCCCGCAGCTGCCCTGAGCACGAGACCCTGATGGTAGGCTGATGAGACCTACAGCTGAAAGATCCCGAGAGCTGGGTGGGCATGGCCAAGGATCCCTATTGGGCTGCTCCTGAACACAAATAAAGGGGGGGCATTTGGCATTCTTGTATCAAAGATGACCCGTGTCCGGGTCTCTATCTCTGTCTCTCTCTGTGTTGGTCTATGTGTTTTTAGTCTCAGCTTAGTTCCCGGCCCAAGGACCAGTCCTGTAGTGGCACGGGAGCTACAGGACCGTCTTGGTTTGGATTTTTACAGGCCAGGGTACAATGGGAAGCAAATGAACGAACCCTGACTACATCCACTGAGGTAACACAAAGGAAAGGACTTCAGATCTCTAGGAATCAAAGCTCAAAGCAAGGGTGGGGCTGGAGCCCAGAGCTCTGCACAAGCCAGAAGGTGCTCACTCTTTCCCTGGCTTGTTTTCTTCTTTCTTTCTTTCTTTCTTTCTTTCTTTCTTTCTTTCTTTCTTTCCTTCCTTCCTTCCTTCCTTCTTTCTTGCTGTTGGTTTTTTTTTTTTAATTTTTTCGAGACAGGGTTTCTCGGCTCCTCTAACTTTTTGAATTAGTGTGATCTCTAGGCCCCTCTCTCACACAGGGCAGCCACCTCTCTTCTCTACCTCTCCACTCATAGCCTTTCCACGAAGAAATAGCTAAGCCTTTGCTAGATTCCCAGGAAAGAATGCCGACTGACCCAACCTTGGGCACTTGATCATTGGGGATCCCTGAGAAAGGATGCTGGAGTCAGAGCTGGCCTGGGGAGCCCGTGCAGGAAGAGGACAGACTAAAGGGTGGCCATTCGTCATAGGGACAGATGCCGCCTTTCCTCACTGTGTCTGTCATCTTGTCACACAACACACTGAAGCAGGCACTAAAAAGTCCCGGTGGCCGGGTGGTCCCAAACCCGGGCACTCTACACCCAGATCTGAAGCTGGGAGCACAGAACTCAGAGGGCAGCTGGAGCTGAGCAGGGCCTCTCGAGACAAGTGGTCCCCCATCTGCTCTGGGTCCTCGGCAGGTGGCTCTGTTTGGGAAGACACTGGAGGAAGTGGGGCACAGGGCACAGATCTCTACTTTCTGCTTGCTCTCCTCTTGCTGACTGCAGACAGTGTGATCAGATGCCTCTCATTTCCGCTGCCTTGATGGAGTATTCCTTCTCCAACCTTGGACCAGAACAAGTCTGTCCACTTTTTTAAGGTTTATTTTGTGCGCATGAGTGCTTTTTTTGCGTGCATGTCTGTGCACCACATGCACGCCCAGTGTCTAAGGTAGTGGTGAGCCTCCATGTGGGTGCTGAGAATCGAACCTGGGTCCTTTGAAAGAACAAATGCTCTTTTTTAATTAGTTAATTTATTCCATGTCTTTTACATCATGTATCTTGATCCCATTCATTTCCCCATCCCTTTGCATCCTCTCTCTGCCTCTGCATACCCCCAAATAAAACAAAATTTAATAAAAAAGGAAAATAAACTAAAATTTAAAAAGGGGAAAACTTAAAAATCTCATCCACACCTGCACTGACAGGACAGCAAATGCTCTTAACCACTGAGCCAACTCTTTAGCCCAAGCCTATTCTTCTTGAGGTTGCTCCTTCTTGAGGTTTTGGTTAAAACAACTAATACAGCCAGCGGGCTTCCTGGAGGAGGCGCCATCTGTAAACAGCAGGTTCTGGCTGCCCTGAAGAAAGTGTGGCTGGAGGTTGGGCTGTTGACTACAAGAATAAATAGGAAGGGAAGGGTGGCTTTCTCAGCATCCTGGCCAGTGACCACAGGGAGAGGTTGGGAAAGTGGGCCAGAAAGGTGGACGTGGAGACCATAAGCAGGGCTGGCGTGAGTGCTGGCCCAAGGGCACTGGATTTTAAAAGATTTATTCCTTTAATTTTGGCCTCTGCGCACTCATGTGCACCAAGCTGGAAGGTGTACATGAGTGAAAGTACCCGCAGAAGCCAGGAGAGGGCGCTGGATCCCCTGGAACTGAAGTTAGGGGCCGTGTGCACTGCCTAGTGTGGATGCTAGGACCAGAACTCAGATCCTCCAGAAGAGAAGCCAAGAGCTCGTAATGACTGAGCCATCTCTTCAGCACCCCCCCCCACACACACACACACACTCACACACTCACACTGTGGTTTTTTTAATGGAAGTGTCGGCAGGAGAGAGGGTGGAACACAAATGTCTACAGCCCAGACTAAAAGTCGGGGCAGAGTAGTAAGAGTCAGGCTTTCTGCTGCCCCAGCCAGGGCAGAGCAGGGCTCACTACCTTAATGAAGTGGCTTGAATTACAGAAGTAGGCACACCACGGGTGCTCAGCAAAGGACATATCAGGAGCCTGTAGAGGACACATCAAGTTCAAATCAGAACAAGGAGGGACACTTGATTTGCCTGAGTGCAGCTATGTTAGTGTGGCCAGAACTCCTCTGGGTGTGGGTGTTGGTGGACACCCAAAGTTGATGGCAGAATCCTCCCCAGTAGCTCACTCACCGAGATAGGGTCTCTTAATCAAACCCAGAGTTCATGGATATAGGTAGTCTTGCTAGCCAGCTTGCTCTGGGACACCCCTGTCTCCAAGGCTACCAGGAATTTTATGTGGATTCTGGAGATTCAAACTCAGGACTTCATGCTTGCTCAGCAATCATTTTAATCGGAGAAATCGTCCTAGACCCTTTACCATCCCTTGAAGACAGTTATGAAGATGAATGCCTACTCTGTGCCAGACACTGTCATAAAAAAGGAATATTGTGGCCGGGCTGTGGTGGCGCACGCCTTTAATCCCAGCACTCGGGAGGCAGAGGCAGGTGGATCTCTGTGAGTTCAAGAACAGCCTGGTCTACAAAAGCTAGATCCAGGACAGGCTCCAAAGCTACAGAGAAACCCTGTCTCAACAAAAAAACAAACAAAAAGCAGTATTGTCTGGGTCATCAGTACATAGTATAACTTTCTATATTTTTAACAAATATGCAAAAGAAAAAGCCAACACCCTGAGAATTAAAGGGATGTATCCAAGGTCACACGGCTAGAAAATTAGAGAACTTGATTCTACTTCTACAGTATCTTCAACCATCAACCTCCAGAACCCCCTTGGCAGACCCCCAGGCAGAGGGTGGGGGTGGGTTGTGCCTCTGCCATTAGACTTGCTGACAGATATTTCATCTCTCCCGTCGCTTTTAGGGGGTTCTCGTTCAGGGTTCACACCCTTCAGCTCTGCACTGGGCCCTGCAGAGGCTGCCTCGGGAACCCGGGTTCACGCTGGGCACCAGTAGTTTCTGGGCGTCTCTGAGAGGCGCCCCCACTGCAGAGGAGAGCCCGCTAATTAGGACACGCTCTTTACGACTTTGTATTCCAAGATGTCATTTAGCAGACTCGGGGTTGGGGAGTGGGAGTGGAGAAGTCTTACACCCTTGTTTTTAATTACATTTGGTTTGCTAATTTCTGATAGAAAATAAATATTTACCGAGAGCCATATTTCTTCATTTCACGCCGGCTGACTCTCAGAGTTTATCGGGTGCCCAAACAGGCACGCCCGCTCACTTCCCCCCTCAAGTCCCCACCCCCTTGCTTGGAGTCACACTCTAGAGCCTGGAGAAGGGGTAGGAAGGGAGAGATGGGGGAATTGCACGGCGGAAAGGGGTCAAGTTCAAGTGTGGACAGCAAGTGAGGACGTGGAGGTGAGCCTCTTTCCTCGGTCTCTTGTGTGGTGGCCACAGCAGAGGTCAGAAGGCAAGGTGGCCTTAGCCCTCACGTGTCTTCCCGGGTCTGTCCACACTTTCGGGCCACCTCTAAGGATGTCCAGTCTAGCTGTGTGCTAGGATGCACTCGCTCTGGCTTCAAGGTGGTCCCTCTGAGGACCAGGCTCCATGATGGGTGGACAGAGCTTGCCAGGTAGCTTTGCCAGCTCCTCTCTCCAACTGGCCTTTGCAGGGCAATGGGAGAGCATGGGGGAGGGGAAAGGCTTGGGGGAGGGGGGAGCACCTCGTTGAGGGGCATAGGATGTGGCTAGAGGACAAGAACAGACGCTTCTGTGTGGTTATGTGCTCAGAGGCACATGTGTAAACGGATAAGTACACACGTGGATTTGTGGAGGTGCCAGGCAATCTCAGGTATCGTTCTTCCAAAGCCTCCTTGTTTTTAGATTGTGTTTGTGTGTGTGTGTGTGTGTGTGTGTGTGAGAGAGAGAGAGAGAGAGAGAGAGAGAGAGAGAGAGAGAGAGAGTTTACATACACTACAGAATTCAGAAGAAGCCATTGAATCCCCTGGAGAAGGAATTACGGGCTGTTGTTAGCCACCTTGCAGGTGCTGGGAACTGAACTTGGGTTCTCTGCTAGAGCGGTAAAGCTGTGCCTTACCCGCTTTTCCCAAGGTCCCAGTGACAAACTGAGGCATGACTCCACCAGAGTTCACTCTGGAGGACCAAGAATTGACCGGGCTTCCTTGCAAAGCCCAGGTGAGGGTTATTTAGAGGGTGTGGGCACGTCTCTCCCAATGGGCAGTGCCTGCAGAGCCTACCCAACAGGGACGTCTCCTGTAGCTGCATAAACGGAACTCTGTCCTGGGGCTTCTATATGAGCTAGTTCTGCCCAAGGCCCCTTGTTGGGTGGTAGGAGCAGCTAGGTACTTACAGGGGCGGGAGGAGGGGGATGGAAGGGAGAAGTGTAAACTACCACCCAGCCCAGCTGAGATGAGGCACAGCTGAATTCCTCAAGCCGCTGGTTGCTTGGCTCGGAGAACAACCACTCAGAACGTTGCTCTGAAACGCTGAATGCTCTCTCTCTCTCTCTCTCCCTGGGTTCCCCTTCCTGTTTTAAGACAGAATCTCTCTACTGCAACCTGGGGCTTGGACCCAGGGATCCTCCTGTCACCATGTCCCCAGCACTGGTGTTACAACCAAACACCACTATACCTGGCTTTTTAATGTGGCTTCTGGGGCTTGAACTCAAGTCCTTATGTAATTTACCAACTGAGCCAGTCCCCTGCAGTGCCCACAGCCCTCACAACCCTACACCCTTCCCTCTGCATTGTGGTCTTGGACTGATGCCTTCTTGGTACACACAGAGGGTCTGGAGCCTGTAAATAGACCAGGGAGAGCAGGATCTAAATCTCAGCAGGACTTATCTGGACTGTCGTTGGTACATGCGCTGTCGGATGGCATCCTGGCATCTTCACCCCCACTCACAATAGCCAAAGCTGCCTGTGGATAGAGTCATGTATGCATAGGGGGCCCTCACTGAGAAGCCCTGGTTGAGTACCAGGTGGGGAGGGGAAGGCTAGCTGGGGAGGGGGGAGCCTCAGGGAGACTGGGAGAGCCTGGCAGCTGGGAGGAGTCTCAATGGTGCCAGCAAAGGGATGGGGGAAGCGATAAGGAGAGCCGAGGGCATTAGAGTGGAGAGGTCCCTGCCCCCAGCCTGATTTCCAAATCCATGGTAAGCCAAGACTGTGGTTTTTTTTTTCCAATTACATTTCAATTTAGCTCAATTACTTTTCCATTATTGTTCAAGCGACTCGGTTTTAATTGAAGCTGGTGGTTCTTATCTTCTTCACCCCCTACACACGCACGCGCTCACACACACACACACAGGAAAAGGGGAGGAGGTGGAAGAAGAGAGTTTGAAAAAAGGCCTAGGAACAGTGGCCCCTTTAGGCGAAAGGACACCTGGACCTTTGGGATACCTAAATAAATCTGCACGGTGACAGGGAGAGACACCAAGAAGCAAAGTTGTTGGCCACCTCTGACCAGTACAGTGGGCCAGTCCTGCGCCTGGTTTTAATCCCTGCGGTTTCAGCAAACTGTGGTCCAAAAATACTCACCTGGACTCTTTTAGGAGGGAGCCGCCGCGCTCCAGGACTTTTATTGTGATGTGTTGCTACGATTGTTTTATTTACGATGGTGCATCCCTCCTGTGCCTGCTTCATAAAGCCAACTTTATGGTGGCGGGCATGCGCGTATGGGGATACCTGTCTCGACGTTCAGGGGCCTCACTTGGATCCTGGATGATCTCAAGAGACTTTTGGACCAGACTCAGTTACAGCCAGGATTCGTTTCATCCTGAGCACAAGCCCACGAAGTGCTTTGCAGAGGAGAGAACTGGAGCCTAGAGAAGTGAAGGGATTGGTCCTGAGTCTTACAAAGGAGAAATTGCTGAGGTGGGGGGTATCTCAGCAGCGTGGGTCTGAAGCTTGGGTACTGCCCCCAGAGTCCTGTTTTATACACACAATATTGCATCAACCCCAGTTCTCTGACACTTGCTCCTCTGCTTCCAAAGTCTGTTCCTTTGAGCTCTCCTCCTCTTTTGCCTTACCCTTCCCTTCCCCCTCTCTCCAGGGAAACAGAGCTTTTGGGTTGGATAGATCTGAATGAAATCACATGCAAGTTGATTCCGAGAGTCTCCATGTCCTTCTTAACTAGATATGAACAACATCCCCTTCCTGGGTAAGAGGCTCTGAGATGAAGGACGTTAGGAACCTTCCCTTCATTGTGTGGACCCTGGCACCCAACCACAGCAGGGTTAATCTCCCCGCTTGTCAACTCAAACCAACAGTCCAGAGATGTACTCAAGCTCAGGGAGGAGGTGCAGAGTCTCATTCTGGGGTCCACTTCTCCCTGAGTCACCTTCTATTGCTGTGACCAAGACACCATGCCAAAGGCAACTTATGGAAGACTTTATTGGGGGTTTACAGTTTCAGAGGGTGAGTCCATGGTCTCTACGGCAGCCGGCAAGCAGTGGGCAGGCAGCAGGTAAGAGCTGTGCTGGAACAGTAGCTGAGAATTTACATCCGTGTCCAAAAGCGGGAAGCAGAGAAAGTTAACCAGAAATGGCATGGGATTTTGAAACCTCAGAGCCCACGCCCAGTGTGACACACCATCTCTCACAAGATCACACCTCCTAATCCCATCCTTCCCATAGTTTCACCAGCTGACGGGGGCCATGCATTCAAATCATGAGCCTATGGGGGCCTTTCTCACTTACCTGCCATACTTCCTCACCTGAAATGATCTCAGCCCTGCAGAGAGGGGGTAAGGGAGAGGCAGTGTCGGTGACTTCAGCTTTACGAGCCCTTGGGGTGAGCAAATGCCTGTGCGCATCCTCTTTGCACACCTCCCTTGTTCTGCCCACTTCACCACCAGACTCCAAGGTGGGTGAGGGGTCAGCAAGCCTTTGGCCTTGTGGTTATGATACGTGTGTGGGTTTCTCCAAGGAAAGATGCCTTCTACTAGAAACAATGGAATATTAAGTCAAAGGGGGAGCTTTACATGTTTTCTTCAAGTAGCAAAGCCTGGAGGTGGGTGGCAATGGTGGTTTGAATGAGAATGGCCCCTATATAGGTTTGCTTGTTGCTTTTATAGAGGACCTGGGTTCAATTCCCAGCACCCACATGGCAACTATCACCTGTAAGTTCAGGCTGTACAGTAGCTTAAACTAGCTTGAACACATAAGATGTATCTCAGAAGAAATACACAGGTGCTGGACAGTGGCGCACGCCTTTAATCCCAGCACTCAGGAAGCAGAGGCAGGTGGATCTCTGTGAGTTCGAGGCCAGCCTGGTCTATAAAGCTAGTTCTAAGACAGCTAGAGCTGTTACACAGAGAAATCCTGTCTCAAAAAACCAGTCCAAACAAATAAAAAACAAAACAAAACAAAAAACACAGGCAGACGTGGTGACTCACACCTTTAATCCGAGCAGTTGGGAGGCAGAGACAGGTGAAGCTCTGTGAATTCAAGGCTAGCCTAGGCTACATACCAAGTTTCTTTTGGCTACATAGTGATACCCTGTCTCAGTCAATCAATCAATCAAACAATCAATGCTGTAATTGCCAAAATTAAAAAAAAAGAGCAACCCAATCCTGTATCTCTTAAGTAAATTAAAATTATTTTACAAACTGAAGTACCTAGGCCATATGTTTTCTCAGATGAAGCCTACCGAACATTAAAAGAATATGTTATACTTATCCTCCAATCTCTTCCTAAAAAACAGGAGCGATGGGAATACATTGCCACCAGTCTGAGGAGCTGAGATGGCCTTTATTTTTAAATAGGAGAAGAAACCTGCAGACCGCCATTCCTCAGGAGCCTAACAACTAAAATATTATGCAAAACACTAGGCAGGTGACTGCATCAATACACAGAAAGAATTACACACCACGCCGAGTGGGGCTCGTCCTGGGAATGTCAGGCTGGTTCAATATTCAAAAGTCAATCAATGTAATCCATCACATTAACAGCCCACATTCTCCTCTCAAACGGAGATAATAAGCACGTGTTGCTGTAAGCTGCTGGGCCGTGTGACAGTTTGATACTCAGCGATGGATTACGAACCCAGCACAGCTGATGTCCTGGGCACTCTCTCTATTCACTCGACACTCCCCAGGGGTAATCACTGGCCCAAATGTAGTGTGTGTTTGTTCTTTCTTCCTCCCTTTCTCTTTCTTTCTTTTCTGAGACAGTATCTCATCATGAACTCACAGAGTCTTCCTAATTCTGGTACCCAAATGCTGGGATTAAAGGTGTGTGCCACCATACCTGGCTATTCTATGTGTTTATTTACATTTTTACTCAAAATGCTGGGGATTGGATCCAGGGGCTTGTGCATGCTGGCAAGGATTTTGTCTCTGAGCTACACTACAGCCTGTCTTTACAGGTTTTTAAAACATACATAATTAATATCCACACCGTAGGCAATCCTGTTTGTACTGCACCCGGGCTGGCAATGTAACTCAGTTGGCAGGCATAGCCTGGACAAAGCCCTCGAGCCCATCTCCAGTGACATCTCTAGTCCATCCTAGATTAATCTATAAAACCGGGTATGGTGGCAGGTAGGTGATCGGGAGGTGGAGGCAGGAGGGTCAGAAGTTCAAGGTCATCCTTAGTTACGTAGCTAACAGAGGCCAGCCTGTGGTACAAGTGATTTGTCAGTAACAGCAGGAGTGTGTCCTGAGATTCACCGGTGTCCTGCAAGACTCTCACCTCTGTGTGGCCCTCCACTGCGGTGGGTTATTGATCCTTCATGGTGAAAGATTCGTTTGTCCCCAGACTTGTCATTTATCACAAAGTCTTAGCAGGAACCTTCCTGTGAGTGTCTCTAGGTGTGAAGGTGTCTGAGTTTCTCTGGGGAGATAGAGAGCTATCCGGTCCTTCTGTGTTCAAAAACTTCTCTGTCAGGGCCCACACGAAGGGGCCACAGTTGTGGTGTGTGTGTTTGCGTGTTTCAGAGGTTCGGAGGGAGAGGAGTAACAACTGTGAGGTGCCCACAGGTCCTGTCTATGTATGAAATGAACTCAGTGGAGCCCTCACGCCATCAAGAAATGTGCAAGGATTTTGGGCGCTATTCTTGCTCCTCCCGTCCTCCCTGATGGTCTCGTGTCCTCCCCCACCCCACCCCCCAGCTTCTGCCTGACCTGCTAAGCTCCTTTCTCCCTCCATATTCTCACCAGATCCCAACAACTTGCCAGGTTTCAGGAGGAGGCTTTATAGCACGAGATGGCAGGCACCCCTGCCTCTGGCACGAGCGAGGGACTGGGGGCTGCAATTAAGCGGGAAGACAGAGAGGAAAATGGAGGAGAGGTAGAAGTGGGGGAAGGGCCACTGCAGTAAAGATGCCCTTGTCTCAGCAAGCTCGAGAGCATTCCTGCCTGGAACAATGTTACCAGAGTATATCTGAGCATTGGGGGTGCCCTGGGACGTGATGACATGGCATGTTCTCGACGGTGTAAGCAAGGACACGTGAAAGCAGATACCTTGTGCACAACACTACACACACCTCATGTGCATGCGTGCACACACATACACACTCACACACTCACACACACTATTTGTGCTCCTTCTTAACCCAATAGGAGAGCAGGGGATGATTTATGCCCAAATTCTCTCACAAATTCTCAGGCTCCACTCAAGGCTTTAGGAAGTTCAGTCGTTAAGACTTTCATTTCCAGCTGAGGGCGGGTTGCTCATGCTTGTGACTACAGTACCCAGAAAATGGAAGTGGAAGGATCCAGAGTTCAAGACCAGCCTAAGCTACAAAGTGTGATCCTCTTTACTTTCAAAGAGAGGAGAATATGGCAATGCACACCTATAATCCCAGTCTGAGGAGGCTACGCAAGAGAAGTACTTTATGTTCCAGAGGCTAACCTGGGCTACATAGTTAGTTCCAGGTCAGCCTGGCTACAAAGTGAGACCCTATCTCAAAAGAAGAAAATGTTTCCTTCTATTTAGGGCTCTGGTTTTGTATCATTTTTTCCACTTAATTGCACTCTTTGGGCTGTTATTTGTTTTCCAGCAGAGAAACAGTTGACTTTTATTTTAAGTTAGAAAAGTAATCCCAGCTAGAGAGACAACTCAAGAGCACACACTGCTCCTGCAGAGGACCTGAGTTCAATTCCCAGCACCTGCATCAGGCTACTTTACAATTACCTGTAACTCCAGGTCCAGGGACCAGACACCATCTTCTGTCCTTCGTGAACAAATCCACCCACGCCCCCCCCACACACATACAAATATAAATATATGTAATCACACTAAACCACATACATACACACATCACACACTCCACACTACACTGCACTACATCACACNGGTCCAGGGACCAGACACCATCTTCTGTCCTTCGTGAACAAATCCACCCACGCCCCCCCCACACACATACAAATATAAATATATGTAATTAAAACTATAAGTAAATCTTAATTAAATGAAAATAATCATTTTCTTCTCAGGAGTTAGATAACATAAAATAACAAGAAGATAAAAACCACAGAGGAAACCTAATGCCATCTAAAAATAGGTCCTTCTAGAAGTTTCTTTCTTCTAAATAGATTCAACTATCTCCCTTTTCCTAAGTTACTCCTAATTTGTTTTTATTTGACAATAATTTTTTTTTTTTGGTTTTTCGAGACAGGGTTTCTCTGTGGCTTTGGAGCCTGTCCTGGAACTAGCTCTTGTAGACCAGGCTGGTCTCGAACTCACAGAGATCTGCCTGCCTCTGCCTCCCGAGTGCTGGGATTAAAGGCGTGCGCCACCATCGCCCGGCTGACAATAAATGTTTTAAAAAGCCTCTTTGATAATAAAATTAACCAGCTGATCCTATTTCTACAGTCTCTTCAAAAATGCATGGTGTTTCATGCTCTGGTCGGGGTACATTGTATTTTTTTTTTAAATACAATTGTGACAGTATCTCACAAGTTATTCTAGAACCATTGACCTCACTCGAGATAGGAGGCTCTGTGTCTCCTGTCTTCCCTGGGCTGACCTTTATGGCTGATTTGATCACTAAATACTGTGAAAATCTCATGTAGCATAGCCCAGGCTAGTCTACAATTCACTATGTAGCCAAAGACGACCTTTGAACTTCTGATCCCCCAGCCTCCACCTCCCCGGAGTGCTGAGATTATAGACAAGACCACGGCAGGTTTAAGGCCTCTGAATTCCATACAGCTCTTTGGGACACATGCGTGTGTGCACATGAACACACACAATAGATAGGTAGGTAGGTAAGTAGATAGGTAGGTAGGTAGGTAGATAGATAGATAGATAGATAGATAGATAGATAGATAGATAGATAGATGAATGAAATAACTTTTAAAATATGAAATAAATTAAATTTAAAAATCTCTTCCTCATGAGTTGTGGGGATTTTCCCATATACACAAACTACAGAAAACTGGCAGTGTTGTCCCTGCGGGCATCCTGGCACTCTCTCGGGCCCAGTGAGCTTTCCCTTGTGAAGTAATGAGAAAGGGGCAGGCGTGTCCCATACACTCTTTAAAAAAAGGGGGGCTTTTTAAATTTTTATTTTTGAGATTTTAATATAATTATATAATTTCTCCCCTTCTTTCCTCCAAAACCTCCTACTTACCCCTCCTTGGTCTCTTTCAAATTGATGGCCTCTTTTTTTCATTAATTACTGTCTCATTAATATGTATGTAGACATATAACCCTAAATACATAATACTGGTTTATTAGGTGGTGGCTGTGGGTTCTCCTCCAAGATCCACAACTTCACAAGCTCTAGCTGGTTGTTGGGTTTCCAGGGCTGGTGCCAACTCAGGGCAATAGCAGTAGCCTGGTCCCATCCAGTCCTCTTTCCCTTCAGTGTGCCCCATGCTCCAAACAGCTATAGCCAGCAAGCCAGGCATCAAGCTGGGATAAACAAAGCGTCAATTCCCTCTGGTCGATCTTGTGTCCAGTCCAGTTAGAAAACTGCTGGCTACTGTCGAGGTCTGTGTGCCTCGGCTGTGCCCGTAGGCTTGTCAAGCCATGCTGGTCCCTGTTGAGGCTCGGTTCACAGTCATTCCACCTGGGTAGGACTGTCGGTTTCTCCCTTCTTTGGGAGCTTGCATGACACCTTCTGGTACCGTGAAAGCTAGTCCTCAGGAAAAAGGCAATCAGGTCGGTTCCTGTGCAGGGGCTTCTGGGCCTTGTGTAGGAAGTACTTGGTGCCTCTGCGATAAGGCTTTCCTTGTACCTCTGGAGACAATCAAGGGCAGTAGCAATAGCCGGGTCCCATGCTTTTTTTTTATGTGCCATACGCATAAACAGCTTTGGTCACCAAGCCAGGCACTAGGCTAGGATGAACAAGGACTGCCATTGGCTCTGCCCCTCCCTCTATAAGAACAACAACAAGAAGGTTGTTGCCTGTTGCCAGGGGTGGGGTTCTCATACACTCTTAGCAAAGGAGAGAGACCAAGCGGGTCAGGCCACAGCTTCTGGGGATGAGGACGTGGGTCTCTATGGGATCTTTAGGAATTCTGCTGCACCACCCCCACCAGTACTGGGTCCGCAGACACACATGGCTACACCTGTGTTGGGGACCAAACTCAGGTCCTCTTGCTTGGGCAGCAAGCAGTTTTCTGAATCAGTCATCTTCCTAGACGAAGAACTTGGGCTTTAAGACATGCACAACCCTTAACAGTGGAAGGCTCTCCTTTAGAAAACGCATTGGGTCCCTCTGGGCCCAGACACACAAAATGCAGGAAACCTCAGTGGGTGGATGGTGGGGCCTGTGGAGATGTGTCCGTCTTTCACTCTGTCTTTCACTCCGCCGTTCCCCCGGGCCCAGGGTTGACAGCCCAGAAATCTGAGTGCTTGATAGTCCCTGTTCCTCTTTCAAGAAAAAAAAATCCGCACAACTCTATTAAAATAGCAGCATGATAGAGTTAATTATTCCCCCTAGAAAGTGAAAAGCGGCAGGAGCGCAGCTCATCCAGCTCCCCGCTGCCTCACCCAGTTTCCTGAGCCGGTGCCTGCCCCGGGAGCTGTAAGTGGTTCTAAAGACTGAGAGGGCTGGGACTTTCACCATCTGGACCCTCCCTACTCTCGAGCCTTGCTCCGCTGGCAGGATTCTGCATTCTGTATCAACTGGGCTGTCTGTATCGTACCCTTGTCTCTGCCTCTGTACGCTCTGGTGAGACCCTGATCGCCATCAGCTTCCTCCATGAAGGCGGCTTTGATGGCTGCAACCCAGAGTTTCTTCACGTGAACTCAAACCATCAGCACCGGGTCATACAGTGTGTGTGAGGCGTGTGGGGGAACGGGGTAAGATGCTGATGATCCAGAGACATTTTGTGGCAATCGCAGGAGTCTCCCCTTCATGTAGTACATGGTCCCTTTGTAACTGTAATGTTTAGCATTGTCAACTTAACAAAACCTGGGGAGAGAAATTCCCCGTGGGGTTGTCTACATTGGTTTGGCCTGTGTGCATCTGTGCAGATTGTCTTGATTACTAATATCAGTCAATGTGGGAAGGCCCGGCCCACTGTGGGCAGCACCATTCCCTAGGCCTTGGACTGTGTAAGAATGGAGAAGTGCGCACAAGCAGGCAACTGAGTGGTTGCGCGTTCATTGGTTTCTCTCTGCTCTTTACTGTGGCCGTTTGAAGCTCCTGCCTTGACTTCCCCATGGGGGCTGTAGCTTGCAGTAGTAAGCAGCAATAGAACCCGTTCTCTCCAACGTTGTCAGAGCATTTTAACACAGCAACTGAAACAAAACTGGACTAGTGGCCAGCAGCCCTTCTCTGACCCCCGGAGCAGAGCCTGGAGCTCTCACTTAGCCCCAGCTGATACTGGATGGAACCTGATGGGCCAGTCACTCCAAAGAGCCTTCTCTCTACTTAACACCCAATCCTCAACCAGCCATGCTTAATGACCTGGGATTCGGGAGCAGGTGGGGAACTCTTTGAGAGCCCCAAAGAGCACGTTAACATCAATGGGATTGTGTAGGGCAAACAGAACCCGCCTGAGATTCCTGTAAGCACTCAGATGACCGGTGTCCCTTGCCTTCCAAGAAAGCCCTCTTTAGAGGACAATGTTCCACTGTTGTCTCCGAGGAGCCTCTCAGGCACAGTTCGAACACAAACCCATGAACACGGGGCTGGGGAGATGGCTCAGTGGTCACGAGAACATCCTGCCCTTGCAGAGGGATTCAATTTGGTTCTCAGAACCATGTTAGGTGGCTCACAATTGTAACTCCAGCTCCAGGGAACCCAACAACTTCTGATCTCTTTGGGCAGCTGTATCCATGTGCACACACTATCATACCTTCACACATACACAGAATTTTAAAATAAAGATAAATCTTTTTTAAAAAGACCCTCATAATTGCAGTTGAAAAAAAAGCACTTAAGTTGAGCACAGTGGGTTAGAGCTAGCAGAGATCATAAATGACAGAGACAAATGTCCAAAGAATTCCAGGGCTATCAGGCCCTGACCATAAAATAATAATAATAATTATTATTATTATAATCATGAATAAAGCAATGGAAGATAGATGGTTGGTTGGATAGATAGATAGATAGATAGATAGATAGATAGATAGATAGATAGACAGACAGACAGACAGACAGATATATGTATCTATGTATATTTGAGGTAGAATCTCATGTAGCCCAGGTTGGCCTCATATCTACCATATGGCTAAAGCTGGCCTTGAACTCCTTTTCCATTTATTATTATGTGTGCATGTGCTGATGGAGTGGGCACTTGTGCCACAGTCTGCATATGTAGGTCAGAGGACACCTTGCAGCGGTCAGTTCTCTCCTTCCACCATGTGGGCCCTGGAGATCAGACTCAGGGCATCAGGCTTGTCTACAAGTGTCTACCTGTTGAGCCATCTCAGTGGCCTGAGTGCCGGCTTCAATATTCAGAAGACACCAGGATGTAGCATGGTCTCCTCCAACCCTCAGACACTCATTTCCCAAATGATAAACCTTCATGGATCCCAAACACTCGTGACTCCTACCAAGAGAAATTAATCCGTGCACAAAAGACATGATGTTCTTAGCACCTCCGCCCCGCACTTTTGAAATTTTGCACAGACTTTCGTGTAGTCCAGGCTAGCCTCAAATTTTCTGTGTAGCTGAGGACGAGCTTGCGTGCTCCTGCCTCCAGCGCTTTGGAGTTATAGGCCCCTGACTCCTGGTTTACTCAGTGCTGGGGGCTCAAGTCCAGGGCTTCATGTACCCTACCTGTTGGGCCCCATCACCAAACCACCCTCGGACCATTTTATTGCAAACGCTACCTGCTCTTCAGGCCACTCCCCCTTACTCTGCCCCTTGTGGCTTCTCTTAGGGTGGCCCCCGTGAGCTTTTGTACAGTCCCTGCTGTACTGAACTCCATCATGACGGCTGTGCCATCATCTCTTACAGCAACCAGGTGCCCGACAATCAATATTGCCTTGCTTGAACCTTTCCTTTGAGAGAGCTCTGGTAACATCCTTGGGCATGGGTCCTCTCTCCTGGGGGTGAGAGAGTGGATGTGAGGGTTGCCAACCTCCCTGTAGACTGGGGAGTCAGTTGCAGACTTCTTCAGGGAATGGGCCTGCATTAGGCCCCAACCAAAGCCACCTTCCTCCTTGGGACAGAGGGATCCACAGGAGTGCCACGGCTTCACTGTGGGGCATCCTTCCCCAACCAATGGGTATCTGGCCAACACAACATACACAACAACAGATCAGAATGGGAAAGGCGGCTGCTGAGAAAAATCCTCA
Source organism: Alexandromys fortis (assembly GCF_014885135.2). NCBI lineage: Eukaryota > Metazoa > Chordata > Mammalia > Rodentia > Cricetidae > Alexandromys > Alexandromys fortis. The sequence continues at coordinate 3,208,295 of NW_026067892.1, read as the reverse complement.
CAGAATCTAAGGACATGCTTCCATGCCCTGAGGTTTGGGTAATATCCAGCTTTTTCAAAGAAAAGCACAGAAGGGCTGAAGAGATGGCTCAGTGGTTAAGAGCAGTGCCTGCTCTTCCAGAGGTCCTGAGTTCAATTCCCGGCAACCACATGGTGGCTCACAACCATCTGAAATGAGGTCTGGTGCCCTCTTCTGGCCTGTAGACATATACACAGACAGAATATTGTATGCATAATAAATAAATAAATATTTAAAAGAAAAAGCACAGAAGAGCATGCATACAGTAGGCATGCAATAAATGCTGGAGGGATCTGTCCCACCTGATCCAGAAGAGAAAGGGCTTTCTGCAGAAGGCCACAGGCCTTTCTGATTCCACCATGCGGTGGGCAGGACGGACAGTCTTCCTGTGTTGTCAGAGTGGGGGAATGTGTCCAGCTGAGGAGTGGATTGCCTCTCTAAGATGGGCCACAGGGTCTGACAGGGGCAGGGCCACCCTGAAGTCTTACACCGGACAAAGGGGAGACTTGGACCAGGATGGGAGCGTGCACAGACTAGAGGCCAGGGGCTTCCTTCGTGTGAGTCTGTAACAAAGGGTGGGACCTGAAAGTGGCCACAGTTTGTCTCCTCCCCAGAACCATGGGCCCTGGATTTTTTTTCCAGGGGAGGGGAAGTACACGGGTTGCTGAAGGAAGTCAGCCCCTAGTGAGATGGGTGGAAGTGAGAGACTTAGCTTCAGGCCCTCCCTCTGCCTCAGCCCCACCCTGCCACCCCCTCAAAGGCATATCCAGTCTCCAAAATCCAGCAGGAGAGGGAAGGAGGAAAAAGATGTCACTGAAGGCATGGGGGGTGCGGACTCCGTGCTTGCCCTGCCCTCCTGCCTAGTTCAAGGGCTCTGTAAATGGGCCACCCAAGACACTAAGTGAGCACTCACCGTCTTCAGTCAGCACAGTAGCTGGTGAGACATGGTGCCACCAGGTCTCCTGACCCCCACCTTGAATATGAACAATCCTCTCTGGTCAGGGATTAAGGAAGGAGTAGGGGAAGGGCAGGCAGGGGCAGTTTTTCCAGCCCCCCCCCAACCCAGAGGTCAAGTTCAGTGCTACTCAGGAAGGAGAGACAGCCTCCGTATCCTCTTTCTCCTCACCTCTCACCCCAAACCCACGCTGACCCCCACTTCTCTGGCCCAGCAACCACAGCAGCTTCACACAGGCCCAGAAGGGGCCTTGCAGAAGGGGAGCGGGTGTGAGAGTGGACAGGGTTTGCAGCACCCTGTTGCCCATCTCTGAAGCGTGCCCCAGGCTACCCTTTCTGACCTCTTTGACTTTCTCCTGGACACTCTGGAGGCCCTCAAGGTCACGGTTAGCCGCCAGACTCTGCAGACTCTGCTCCGCAGGAAGGGAATTCAGATAGGTGAGCACTGACTGCCCTAGCTCTCACCACGCTTCTCAAATGTCCGCTGGATTTTTACACAGCACTAAATAAACTTTAACAACAGCCGGGTTTATCTGAATCCCGGTAGCTAGATCCTGTCAGGGTTCTGAGGCTCTGTGTACCCCTGCACGGACAGTACCCCACTCCCCCTCCATCCTCCACCAAAGCACCCCTTCTTTAGGTGTCCTCTCCAGCTCTTCACAGCGGAGCTGTGCCCCGCCCCCCTCACACCCTCCCACACCCCGCCTCGGTAACTACCACTGACACTCGGGCTCACAGATTGAATTCTGTCCCCTTGGATTCTCTCATTGCCTCTCTAACCACCCCTCCCAGCTCTTGCACCTCAGGAAACAGCCTTCCTGGAAGCAAGATGTTTGTGTGCTCAGTAACTTAGGAAAAGGTCACGCAGGAGTGGACTGGGCCTTTGAAAAGGATGACTGTGGGAAGAGAAGGACATTCAGGGGAAGTTGGTGTGCAAACAAATGTCCAAGATGGCAGCAAAGCGGACACTAGGAGAGAAGCGGCAGCTGCTGTCCTGCCACAGTCCACAGAAGTCCCGCCCTGCCACCCCCTCACCTCACCCACCTGAGCCATCCTGGGCTGGAAGGAGGTTTGCCGTTAAGCCAGTCTGGCGTTTCGTCTGTGAGCATTGTGCCATCCACCTGCGCAGGCTAGGGCATCACTCCTCACAAGGATGCCATGAACTCCATGCTACCACATTTACACTAGGGGAAACTGAGTCCCAGAGCTGGTTCAAGGGCAGAAGCTTCCTCTAGCCCAGTGGTCCTCAACCTTCCTAATGCTGTGACCCTTTAATACAGTTCCTCCTCCAACCATAAAATTATTTCTGTTGCTACTTCATAACTGTAATTTTGCTACTGTTATAAAAAGTGATGTGAATATCTATGCTTTACAAGGAGTGGAGACCCACAAGTTAAAAGTCACTGCTCTAGAGCGCTCCCCCACACGCCTTTCTTTTTTTCTGAGACAAGGTCAAATGTAGTCAATGTTGCCCTTCAACTTGCTCTGTAGCTGAGGATGCCCTTGAACTTCTTCGGATCCTCCTGCCTCCACCTCCCTCCCCGGTGGTAGAACTACAGGTGTATGTGACCACGCCCAGGTTATATGGTGCTTGGGATGGACCCCAGGGCTTCGTGCACGCTAGGCAAGTACTCTACCAACTGAGCCACATCCCAGTCCTCTGAGATCATGTTCTTAACCACTAGCCTGTATAGTCTTATAATTATATTCTAATAATCAGTAGTAACTAACAATAGTATCACAGAATGAACGACTACAAGTTCTGGACTCTGATGATCCCCACAGCATCAAGAGAGAGGAAGAATCTCACAACATCCTCAGGGACTGGTCCAGCTCCTAACCATAAAGAGGCAGGGCCGGGCTCAGCCCCTAGAAAAAGACACCCCATTACAGTGCCAGGCAGATGTGCACGGCTGTCTCCTGGCCCAGCTCCTGGCTGTCTCCTGACAGGGCTCTAGCTCAGGATGTGTGTCCTCAGCAGGGGTTCCACAAACGCCCGTGGGAAGAGACCCCACGTGTGCCTGGGATGTGACACCGCAGTCTCCTTGGCTCTCATAACCACATTTCATCCCCGGCTCTCCTGTATCGACAGACTCCTCATCTCAGCCTGCTAAATGCCTGCCTCATTTTCCACTCTATTGACAGACTCCATTGGACTTAACTGGCCCCCATCGTGCAGCGATTGGAAGGCTTCTTGTTGCTCTAAATGATGGGAAGAGCAGGTGCCAGGCCTGGGCTTCTGCGGGGGCAGGGTGGGTGTTTCCCCCAGAAACAGGGCTTTCCCCGTCACCAGGACCACCTGGACGGCTGGGGGAGGGTCGGAGACAGGTTTGAGGCTCTGTAGACATCACTCTGTCCCCACTCACCCTCCTGTTCTGCCGAGGATGAGCATGCCTGTCTGTGTTGATGCTGTGGAGGGGACAGGGACGGATGAAGTGCTCTGGAGACCAGCCCTGCTAACTTTCCCTGCCCTGCTCTGGCTTCCATGCTCTTCCTCCCACCTCCCCTCTTCCAATCCTTCTCCAAGGCAGAGGCTCTGGCTTCTTTCTGAATATTAACCCAGCATGGTCAACCTTACCCATCCTGCCTCACTGACCTTACACACCCACCTTACCCCCCTACCCCCGCTGACCTTACACACCAACCTTACCCATCCTGCCACTGTTGACCTTACACACCCACCTTACCCCCGCTGACCTTACACACCAACCTTACCCATCCTGCCACTGTTGACCTTACACACCCACCTTACCCCCCTCCCGCCCTTGCTGACCTTACACACCAACCTTACACACCCTGCCCACCGTCTCACTTTTCCCACTGTGCCCATCCCCTGACCTTACCACACTCCATCATACCCTGAATTTACCGTCTTGAAGCCTCTAGGACTGGGATGAAATTTGGGGAGCCATATGCTGGGGATTCAGTCATAAACTAAGGAGCTGATGCTCCTGAAAGGACAGAGAGGCAGACACACAGACAGAGGAGTCTGTCCCACAGGTGAATGGGCATCGTGGTAGCTGGAGAGGAGGGTGGGTGAGTTCAGTAAGGTGATCCAGGAATGCCTGTCTGGGAGGGGCACCTGAACAAAGAGAAGGATGTGGGCATGTGGGGACAGAACTTCCCACGCCAAGACAATCGTGAGTGTAAAAGGTCTTGAGACAGGAGGGGCAGGCATTCTCCAGCAATAGCAAGGAACCAATTTAGCCAGAGAGGGCAAGATGACACATGGGAGAGACTTCAGGACCTGCCTGGAATCTCTGCCTCCTAGACTGAACCACGTAAGTGAGTTCATAGAATGGGGCACACACTGGTTTACTGTCAAAGATCCCTCTGGCTGCTGTGAGTCTAGGATGGGCAGGGGAGGGGACCACAAAGGGGACAGAGGAGAAACAGATGTAATCATTCAGGCAAGGGACAGTGTAGCTTGGAACAGATGGTGACAATGGAGCCCGTGTGCACATTTAAGCACATGAATACACACACACACACACACACACACACACACACACACACAAAGCAGTCATTCCAGAGTGTTGTTCATTTGTTTGATTGAGACACGGCATCGCTATGTAGCCCAGGCTGGCCTGATGTTTACCACGTAGTTCTAGGCTGGCCTAGAACCTATCATGATCCTCCTGCCTCAGTCTCTCAATACTGGAATCTAAGGCTTCTCTTGAAGTTATTCTGGAGACCACTTCACGGGTGCCCAAACTGAGGCCCAGGGAAAGAAGGGACCATCCCAGCCACACCGAAGATCAGGTCATAGACCCCAAATCCAGTATCAGCCTTTCTGCGACTGGCTTCTGTCTCAATATCTCTTTACCCTTTAGTTTATGTTGTATGCCTCCCCTGGACATCTCCGTCCCCAGAGCTCCCCGCTGCTATGTCCTCTCTCCTGGCACTCACCCTGCAGATGCCTGGATGTTCATTTTCCCACTTGTCGGTCCCAGTTTGGAGCAACCCGGAACATTTACTGATGAATTATTAGCCACATGAATCTCAGACATTGTCACCCAGAGTCCATGGGCTCCTGGAAGGGGGCCTTGCCATCTGATCTCCACACCTCCTACCTCCTCTCCCAGGACAGCAGGAGGCTGTGTCCACCCCACCCCCACCCCCTAGCCCCATCAGGGCTCAGGACTAGTTCATCTTTACCAATTAATTATTGAACGGTTTATTTCGCACCCGGAGGTGATAGGAGACAGAAAAGCAGCCTGATGTTAAGTTGGCACCTTAATTACACGCACGCATGCACGCACACCACACACACACTCATGCACGCACACACCACGCTGGGTGGCATCGCGTGCCCCTGAGGGTGGGAAGAGGGAGCAAGGTTGTGACTTGACTGTGTGGCCCTGACTCTGGTCCCTCTGGATCGTGCTCCATGGACACACTCATACGGGGGTTTTCAGAGTCCATTTACAAACAGGGAAAGGGGAGGGGAGAAATAAATGGGGTCATAGGACACCATGGGTGAGGCTAGAGGTGTCCTCATAATTCTCCTGAACGTATGCATCTCTGAGTATACGCTATACTGTGTCTCAGGCCACCTGCCCCACCACCCCACCCACCCACCGCCGTTCATCTCAGGCCTATCTGCTCCCTCTTCTGCTTATCCTAAGCTCGCCGGTTCTCTGGCTACCCCTTAGCAATGCGGGCACTCCTTGGCCTCGGGGCTTTTGCACTAGAGGGTCTCTTTCTGTGTGGTACCTGCTCCGGCCTACTCTGGTCACTCCATCGCCCCCTGCAGGTAGAGATCCAGCATCGCCTTTCCAGAATGTACTCCGGAGAGTCTTTTTTTTAAATTGTAAACCTTCACCAGTTTCTCTTTCTAGTGTCCCTCCCCACCCCACCCTCCACGACAGTTCGTTATATTCAAAACCGTGTTTTACTCTCTTGTTATTATGTGTCTCTTGCCAGAGTATAGAGTTCACAAGGTTTAGGAATTGCTGTGCGTCTCGCTACTACCCACTTCTCCCTCCAATCCCCATATGTGCCACCAGCAATAAGACCTGTGCCTGGCGCAAAATAAACGCAGTTAATCATTGTCAAATCAATGAATGAACGAGAGAATGGATGAATGAATGAATGAATGAATGAATGAGGAGCTATTTATGTGCAATCTTCCAAATGCGAGAAGATCAGGGCTGATCCTTCCCCCCTGAACAGGGCTCACTCAGGGCCGGGAATTTGAGGGGGATTCTTGGTAGAAACAGGGGTCTCCCATCCAAAGAGGAAACTGCTGGAAAAGTCATTTTAAAAAGCGAGAGCTCCTGTTGATTTCATGTCTGCGCATGCCTCGGGGCTAGCAGGTCTGCTGTGCCCCTCCATCAGTCTCAGGCAGATTGGTCCCCACCCCCCTTCCGACTCTCCCCAGGGAGGGGACAGGAGCAGGAGAAGTTGCAGACACTTTGATTAACTCCCCAGCAAGAGTCCCCACGCCTGTGTCTCCCTCTCATCTCCCCCCCCCCCCCAGGCAGCAAACGGGGACCGTGCACTGACGGCGGGAGGATGGGCAGGGACGCTGCAGCGGGGAGGAGCACCGGGCGGGGGGACCGCGGCTATGAGTGGGTGAAGAGAAAGGACTTTAGTCCTCCGCTCTGCCCTCACTCCAGGCCTGAGGGTTTGTGGAACCTGACAGCCGTAGTGCGCCACAAAGCTCTAGCCTGCTGTCCCCTCCACGTCCCTTCACCCTCTCCTTCAAGCTGGGCTGTCTCTCCCCACCCCGAAACGAAGATGGTGATTTTTTTTTTTCTTTAGAGCCAGTTTTTCCCCAAATCTCTGGAGATGCTGGGAGCTGCTGTTTCCATGGAAACCTTCCCGCCAACCTTGCGGAGGTGGAGTTGGGCAGCCGCCCCCTCCCCTCCGCCTGCGCAGCCTGGTTCTAGCCCGCGGGGGGCCCAAGTTGCGAATCATCCCCTCCCCGCATCCCCAAAGGGGCCTGCAGTCTGAGCAAGGGGAAAGGTGGTGTGTTTGGCTTTGGCCTGGCCTGGGACCCGTACCAAGCAGGCCAGGGGCATGAGGCTGCTAGAAGCAAGGGGGGCAGGCTGCGGGTTACCACTGCAGCTTCCACCCCAAACAATTGACAAGAGCCACTTCAGCCAGGGACCGACCCTGGGGCTGGGTTTTTATTTTCTTTCGTTTTGTTTTTTTCTAAAATATACTTGAAAGCTCCCATTTATCTCTGATCTGGGGGTTCCCTCATTTCTCGCACCGCTCCATCCGAATTCCTCAGGGTCCAGGCATTCAGAATGTAAATGATAAAACCCACAAAAAAAAAAATAAGCAAAACTCTATGCACCTCAGGTGAGAAAGAAATTGATCCCGAGGAACAGAAAGAGGGAAGCTTTTAGAACGCCCCCCCCCCACAATCGGGGTGGGGGGAGTTCGGTTTGAAAAAGCAGGCTTGGAACCTGTCCAAGAAGACTGGCTGAGGAGGAGGCCAGGGAGTCTGTCCTCCTCTCCAGCCAGCGGACACTGCCCCCTCAGGAGGACACACAAGCCTTCTGTACAAACACTACATCTTTGCGAAGGTCCTGTTTGCACAGGGCTCCCTCCAGGCCCCCACCCTGGGCCAAGGGGTGGTGGAGGCAGCTTTCCTGGGTGACGAATATATTTTTGTCTGTCATGGTGGTGACATGAATCGATGACTATTAAAATTCATAAAATCACACAAAAATGAGATCGATTACTGTATGTTAATTTAAAATATAAGGTCCCAACTCCCCAAAACTATCCTCTAGTGGCCAAGATGGATCAGGTACCAACAAATCAGTGACCAAGCCAGGAACAGAGGACTCCTCCCTGTACCTCTTTGCCTCCAGAATGGGCAGTGGCTATGCCTCCCAGCCAGATTCACTGAGGCAGGAGGATTTCCAGTCTGAGGTCAGCCTAGGCTACAGGAAGTCTCTATCTCAGGAAAAAAAAAAAAAACCACAGGGACAGGGTTCTGGGTATGGGGTCCAGGCAGAGAGGGTCCCCTGCTTCATGGGAGGAGCTTTTGGGTGCCTCTGGGCTTCTGAGGAAAAGCTCAACCACCTGGAGACCCTGCTGCAGTCAGAGCATCGGTTCCCAGGCATAGAGGCAATGCTGGACTGTGGGCATGGTGGTGGGTACCCCAGTGTACACACACAATGCAGGGATGCTTGCTTTGGGGGTAAGGGTGCCATGAAGGGATGGAGGGAAGCTGTTCTGGAAAGGGCCCTCAGGAAGGGCTCTGTAACAAGGGACTTTGGACCGGTGACATTCATGTCTCTGCCTGTCCCTCGTCTCTTCCTCCTGTCTCTTGTCACTTCTCTAGGCTGGCTTCTCTGGGCATCTGTCTCCTGCCCCACCCTCGTTAGCTCATCTGTCTCCATCCCCTTGTGTGCCTTAGAATGGGGGCAGTAACCAGCCCAGGAGGGGAGCTTAGGGAGTCAAATCTGGCAACTAGTTAGGGGGTGTCAAAGAGATCTTTTTATTTTCTTTAATGTATTCGCATGCTCATGCCGTGTACACATGAAGGCCGGAAGTCGGAATTCAGTGTACCTTGATTGGTTTCCCTCTCATTTTTTGGAGACAAGATCTCTCACAAAACCCAGAGTTCACCATCTCAGGTAGGTTGGCTGGCCAGTCAGCTCCCAGAATCCTCCCGCCTGTGCCCCATCCCCCCCAGGGGTGACAGAGAAGAGCCACCATGCTAGCAGGTGCTAAGAATTACATTCAAGTCCCTACATTTGTGCAGCAGGCACTTTGCCCCTTGAACCATCTCCCCAGACGTTGTCAAGATCTTAGTGGCCCTTCATCCAGGCCCAGAAGAAGGACTCTACCAGGTGACAGTGAAAGTAGATGGGGGTCATTTGGGGCAAGACACCTGCCCTGAGAGCCACACGGCTCTGCAGGTCCCAGGATAACCCGGATGGCACCGTTCTCTCCATCCTGTCCTTCCTCTGTCAGGCTCTCTCTTAAGTAGACATGACAGTTGTGGGAGAAGGGAGATGGCTGAGACAAGGGGTCGTGGAGTTTCTGCTATGAGGAGGGGTGGGGGATTCTCCTACTGCTACCTCCACAAACTGGCGTGAAGTCACAAGTCAGTCCCTTGCTCTGTGAACTGGGAAGAGCAGTGACCTCGAAGCTTGCTTGTGCTGATCAGATGAGTTAGTAAACTACCAGGAGGACCCTGCGTGCTTGGGAGGGTTCTGTTAGGATGCAGGGATCCTGACCCACGTGAGCACTTTGGATGCCATGGCTGATTCCTGTGGTCGCACAGCCCTGGGACCAGCCCTAGGGAAAGCTCACCGACATTCCTGAAGTCGTGAAGGTCTCTGCCTACCCCACCCCTACCAAGGAGTTGTACAGTGTGACAGGAGGGCGAAGGCCTGTGGAAATGCAGAATGTTCTTTTCCTTTCTGGAAAGGAAATTTCTGAACATTCTTTCATAAGTGCTTACGCTAATAAATTACACCACACATCTGTGACCATCATTAGCGCAATCCAAGGCCAGGTTTTGCCATCTGGGCCTGCAGTGGCACCCACCTGCTCTCCTCCATCGCGGGGTCTTAGCGCTGGTTCTGGCCTTGGAACTGCGAGCAGAAGAGACAGCCTGTCTGACAGAGAAGAGACGGCTGCCTGTCAGGCAATGTCCCGAGGCCCCCCTTCCCATTCATAAGAAACGGTAAGAGTAAGAAAGAACTCACGTGACTGGGGCTGGGGTGATGACTCAACAGTTAGGAGCAAGCCCTGCTCTTGCAGAGGACCCTGATTCAGTTCCTAGCCCCTGTATGGATGTCTCACAACTGCCTATAACTCCAGCTCCAGGGGCTCCATCACCCTCTGCTAGCTCCTGCACACATAGACACAGAAAATAAAAATAAATATTAAAAAGAAATAAAAAGAGACGCACTTGGGTGACCTGAAGTCTCCGGGGTTTGGGGTGGGCCTTGCCAACAAAGCCTGGTCTGATGGATTCAGCAGCGGAACTAACCCGCAGAGGAGGAGAAAGACAGTTACTGACAGTAACAATCCCTTTCCCAGGCTATAACTTAAATAATCAGGATATCCATGTTTGTGTTATCTCTTCCTTGTATCATTTTTTGTCTCCCTGTGTGATTGCACCAGTCAGCATTTGGTGTGGCTGCAAATGTCAGATAATCCAAATTCACAAAGACTTCAACAGCCGAGTAACTTCAGTTTCTTGTGCTCCGGTATCCAGAAGTAGGCAGTCTGGAGCTAATGTAGTGATCCCATGATCCAGAACTCAGCCACCTTCTCGTGGGTGACTGTCATTTTCAACAGATGACTTCCTCCCAGTGACTCAAGATCGCTGCCAAGACCCAGATCGTGACATCTGCATCCCGGCCAGCTCCGAGGAGGAAGGCATCAGCAATTACAGTCTGCTTTGTCTCTGCTACTGACATAGGTCATGTGTGAACCGGACTGTCCCCTGGAGCCAGGACTTCATCCCAAGGCCACGCTTAGTTGCAAGGAAGGCTGGGAATTAGAATGCATATTCTGGGCAGCCGTGTGCCCTGCTGGTGCCTTTGCCAAGGAGGGGAGAGAGACCTAGGGAGGCAGCTGCTGGCTGCTGGCTGACGGGGCTCTGCTGCCTCCTCACGTGTAGGTTCTGTGCTGTAATGACTGGTTTGGACCCTTTCCAATTTATTTCACGTTCCGGGTAACCATATTAGTGAGAATTGCTTTTCTCCATTTGTGCTATTTCGTTGGGATTTATTTCCCAATGTGTGACAACCTGCCAGGTTGAAGGGTGTGAGGCGTTCTCTCTGGCAGGAGCTGCGGACTGGTCTCCGGAACACTGGGGCAGCGGAGAGTTTTGGAGCCTGTAGTTTTGTTTCCTCCCAAGGTTGTGTTGCCTTCCTCCTCCTTTCTATCTCCTCCCCCTCTCCTTTTTTCCCTTCCCTCTCCTTTCTTGCCTTCCTTTCTTTCTTTAAAAAATAATTTTATTGCCAGACAGTGGTGGCCAATGCCTTTAATCCCAGCACTCGGGAGGCAGAGGCAGGTGGATCTCTGTGAGTTCAAAGCCAGCAGGGTTTACAGAGCTGCAGAGTTGTGGGACAGGCTCCAAAACTACACATAGAAACCCTGTCTCTACACACACACACACACACACACACACACACACACACACACGTGTGTGTGTGTATGTATGTAAATTTGTGTGCACAGATATTTTACTTGCCTGCATGTCTGTGCACCACGTACATGCAGTGCCCACTGAGGTCAGAAGGGAGTGTTGGATTCTTGGGAACTGGAGTTACAGATCCATGTAGGTGCTGGAAACTGAGCCCAGGTCCTCTGCAAGAGCCGCCAGTGCTCCTAACTACTTAGCCATCTTTCCAACTCTGCCCCCGCTACTTTTCTTTTTGAAACAGGTCTCACTTTGTAGCCTAGGCTAGCCTCAGGCTGGCAGCACAGACCTCCTGCCTCAGAATCCAGAAGTCCAGGATCACAGGAGTGAGCCTCCATGCCCAACTACTTTTATCTATTCTGTTTGCTTATGTTTTTGTTTGTTTGTCTGTTTGGTTTTGTTTGGTTTTGGATCAGTCTGGTGTAGCTCAGACTGGACTGGAACTTGCTATGTAGGCAAGGATAACTTTGAATTCCTGATTCTCCTGCCTCCACCTCCCAAGTTATAGAATTTCAAATATGTTCTACTGTTCCCAGCTCATTTGCATGTCTTTTTTTTTTTCAATTTAAAAGATTGTGAAGGCTGTTTAATTTTTTAAAGTTTAAAGTTACATTTTTTTATTTGGGGGGGGCGTGCCCGATCTGTGGACTATAGTTGGTGGTCAGAGGACAGTTTTGGGGAGTTTGTTCTCTTTCACTCTTACGGGTCCCAGGGATTGAACTCAGCTACTCAGACTCTGCAGCAAGGGCCTTTACCTGCTCAGCCACCTCACCCTACTGAATCTCCGATTTTGTATCCGTTGATAGCTAGCTGAGAGTTTTGACCTGGGCTAATTTCCAATCTATATATTCTCAAAGAATAACTAATTTTGTTTCCAATTAGAAGGAAAATTCAAAGCTGAGAAAGCTAAGGCTTGGAAGATGGAGCCACAGGGCAGTTGGGCCAGAGCCCATACTGGAACTAGCTGACCCCTAAGCCGGGGTTCACATACACAGGGCTAGTTTAAATGATGAAGCACAGATGCGCCAATGCGGCTGCCAGCAAGAAGATTGCTGCATGGGAACCTGAGGACCTCCTAGATGAGGTTTGGTCCTACTGAGCCCCTCCGCTTATGCAGGAACCCCTTCCTCTCCAAATCCCTGCATGTGCTCCCCTGAACCCAGACATGAACCCAGAAAACAGACAAGATGGGCAAGAGGGGAGAAGATGCCCGGCAGGCCTGAGTCCACGCCCTCTTCTCACCTACAAGACTGAATGATGCAATAACTCCAAGAGAGGACAGGGAGGTGCTTAGAGGTGTAAAGACCATCCGCCCTCCCTCCCCAAGCTCAGCTCACCTGTGTCCACACCCCTGTTCCACCCTGTATCTGCCTAGGGACTCACGGGGACTCGGCCACACCCCGGCAGCAAGGAATAGGTTTATCTTCATTTCTCTCAGGGAATGGGTATTGGGGTCTCTTGTGACATCCAACGCTCCTGTCGCTTTATCAGTGTGAGCACAGATGCACAAAGAGGCTGTCACTCTCTCAGGGTCCCCTGTGGCTAGTGGCAGAGCCAACCACAGAGTCCGGACTGCAGTTCTATTCTACTCTATATTGTTTGGGTTTTGCTTGATTGATTTGTTTATGAGGCAGGGTCCCATGTGTCCCAGAATTCCCTTGAACTTGCCACCTAACTTGTAGCTGAGGTTGACCTTGAACTCCTGATCTTTGTGCAGTAATTTATACTTTTGTATAAATTGTACAGTCACACCCAGGATGCAAGGCCACTTTGTCAGACTCCCATGGGACCTTGGTTATTAGCTGGAGAGACGTGACTCTTTGGGCCCTCCTAAGGGCTCCAGCTAGTGAGCCTGAGCCACACAGGGCTGCCTTGCAGCTATTTCTCTCCTATGTGTGTCTGAAAGGAAACTGGGGGACTAGGAAGGGACCCTCAGTGGCTTGCCATGAACGAGCAGTGCATGAGATATTATAACCAAGGTACCAACTGAGTTCTTAACTTTCAGCAGGGGTGAAAGTCCAGTAGGCTTGCATTTTTCTGGAATTTTCCACAGGAATGTTCCTGAGCTGGTTTGAGAACTCAGGGCACCCTCCACTAAGTCAAGGATATATAAAGAGGGAGGGGGAAAGTGGCACAGAGGGCTGAGGCAGGGGGAGACCGCTTTAAGCTTTAAAGAGAGCTAGATAGATAGATAGATAGATAGATAGATAGATAGATAGATAGATAGATAGATAGATAGATAAAGAGAGCTCTAGCCACCCCACAGACCCAGACTTCTACCTACAAGAAACACCATGGTGAAAGAGACGGGTGTAACATGAGTGGGTGAGGATGGGGAGAGCTACAAACCTCCAGCAAGCATAGCACACACTTGGCATCTCAGCCCTCAGAAGGTGGACACAGGATCAGGATGGCAAGGCCAGCCTGGGCTACATGAGAACCTATCTGTGTCAGTTACTTTTCCTGTGGCTGTGATAAACTCTTGGGGAGCAAAAGCAACTTAAGGGAGAAAGGATTTGTCATGGCTCACAGTTTAGGATACAATGTATCACGGTGGAGAAGCCATGACAGCAGATACCTGAGATGGGTGGTCACGTGGCACTGGTAGTCACGTCACCTGCACAGTCAGAAACCAGAGCGAGATGAATGCCCAGCTCACTTTGTCCTTTTATACAGTCAAGGAGTCCAGCCCAGGGAATGGTGCCGCCCACGGTGGGCAGGTCTCCCATCTCAATTAAGCTAACCAAGATAACCCTCCACAGGTGTGCTGAGATGTCTACCCCTCGCGTGACTGGGGTAAGAAGTGAAGATTGGTGTCCGCATGACAAGCTGTAGCAGGATTGCCCATACAGGCTCTGTTCCCAGCAGCCAAAAGTGGAAACAGCCCAGGTTTCCACCAGGCGTCATGAGCCAATCATAGATGCAATAGTTTAGCCACTAAAATTAGCAACTGAGTGTGGCAAGAGGGCAGGTCTGTAGGGCAGAGCATCAATTAAGAGCTCCTAGGAGTGGGTGGGCGTGGGCGTTGGGGAATAGAGACTAATAGGTACAGGATTTCTTCGGGGAAGTAATAAAAATGTTCAAAAATTAATAGTGGTGGAGTTTGCCACTGCTCCAAATATAGTTTTAAAAGTAACCGATAGTGTGCTACAGCACACAACATCCGACTGTGCTCTATGCGCTACCACACAGTTCGCGAGCTTCTGGCAAGGGGCTGGAGATTGAAACACACAGAGACTCACAGACAAAGACAGAGACACGGACCCCTAGTCATTGGTAAGAAGCCCCTTATTCAATAGCACCATGGAGGCTTATATACCCAACAGTCAGGTGGGCCCACAGGTGAAAACCTTATCCTCTGATCCTCAAGGCCAAGGCAACACGTGCTCGTGAAGCAGAGCTGGTAAACAACTTTGACACAGACTTTAGTAACTCAAATCAGAAGGAAAGTAAAGATCTCTAGCAGGGAAGAGCAGCTGGAGGCCAGGACTCCAAATGGTCCCAACAGTGTGCTTTAGGACGGTGACATTTATGGTCTGTAAAGTCCAAAGCCGCTGCATTCTTTGAGAGGCCACAGCAGCAGGGCTTCTCTGAGACAACAGGAGACAGTCACAACCTTCTGTTTCTGCTGGGTCGGGGGATACTGTCTCAGTTTCTGTTCCTGTCACTGAAATAAAATACCTTCACAAGAGCAACTTAGTGGATGGCTTCGTTTTAGCTTGAGATCCAAAGTATAGTCAGTTCATTATGTCAGGACAATGGGGGGAGGGGGGGGCTGCTGGTCACATCCACAACCAGGAAGAGCGGTGAATGCCTGCTGTTCCTGCTGTTCGGGAGGAGGGGAAGAGCAAAGGAGAGGGGAGGGGTATGGAGTGGAGGGGAGGGGAGGCTTTCTCCACTTACACAGTTCAGGATCCCACCCAGGGAACTGTCCCACCCACAATAGGTGAGTCCGCCTACCTCAATTACCATAATCCAGGCAACCCCACCACGGGCAGAGGCCCATCTCCTGGATTCTGTAAAGTTGACAGTTCACATCATCCGACACCAAATCCTTACCTACAGAGAAACCCTGTCTCGAAAAAACAAAACAAAAAACCAACAACAACAACAACAACAAAAAACAAATCCTCACCTAACACACGTGAAGGCAAGGATGGGCACACTTGTTTGAAAGTCTTGTCTAATCTTGCCCCGCCTGCTGGTGACTCAGTTTACAGAAATCAGTTTGGAAAAGACCCTGTCAGGTCAAAGTATAGAACCAGGGTAAAACTTGGAAGAAATCTTGTCTTTACCATCTGCAAACATTCAGAAGATAGTGGGGGGGGGGGGGGTTGAGAAGGAAGAGAAGTTTGCGGAGAAAGACCTGGCTTAGTCATCAACATGTATCTACTTTAGAAGGAGGCCATTGAGATGGCTCATCAGAAGACCCAGGTTGGGTTCCCTGCACCCACATCAGGTAGCTCGCAACCACCTGTAACTCCAACCCCAGAGAACTGGACTCCCTCTGCTGGCCATGAAGAACACTGCACTCTTGTGCATAAACCTACACACTGGCACACACCTCTACGTTTAAAAAAAAATTAAAAAAAAAACTTTTCTAAAAAGCAAAACCACTGCATCACGGGAGGCGACAGTCCCCATCGGTAAAGAACCGATTCCCTCACTGTGTTCTGCTCTCGGCAGCATGAAGACACCACGCTCAGGAGAGATTGGCGAGGAACGTTAACAGCGTGAGCGCTATGTCAGACGAGAACAACACGAGTAGCTGAGGCCATTATAGCTGTCGCGTGGAAGGCTAACTGGATGTGTTCTCTGCTCTTCAGGGACAAGCCAGGACACACGTGGAAGGGAGGGGCGGGGCTCAGCCTTCACCTAGGAAAGTGAACCAGAGTGGACTGCTGTCAAAATAGACCGCCTGGGGTAGGAATCACACCAGCTAACGTTTATTGAAAAACAAGTGAAAGACCCTGGGTTTTGTTTGCTTATTTTGAATTTGTGATACATCCCACAGCTTTAAATACAAAACCATACAAAAGAGTGTGTGGCGATAGGCTGTGTCCCCTGCTCAAGCTTCTCCTCCATGTCTGATTTCCACATAAGAGAACACTTTTTTTAAGTACTTCCAAAGTTTCTAGAGGCAAATGCAAACACATTTCTACACCCTCCCCTTTAAAGATTTATTTCTATTATTTGTATGTGTGTGTGTGTTGGTATTTGTGTGTGTGTTGGTGTGTGTGTGTTGGTATGTGCGCATGAGTGCAGGGGTCTGCAGACCCCAACAGTCAGATTCCTCTGGATCTGGATCTTCAGGCGTTTGTGATCCCCTGACGTGGGTGCTAGGAACTGAACTCATAGCCTTCGTAAGAGCGGTGCACGCTCTTAATGGCCGAGCCATCTTTCCAGTCCCCCTTCCTTTTTTATAGATGAGACAATACAACACACTGTGTCTTTGCTTCAAGCTGGGTATTTTTTTTCTTTTCTTTTTTAAGGCTTGATTTTCCTCCTGTGTTAGCCTTGCAAACAGCAGACATCAGGGGAATGAAAACGGAAGCAAATAACATGGGGATGAAAAGGCAGAGTACTTGAAAGCAGGAGTAAGACATCTAGAACACGTTCTCCGTTTGAACTCCTAACGAAGGTCCCGTGGAGCCGTCACAGGACCTCCGAAAATTGATTAGGATCTTGTTTATTGATACAAATTTATAAGCTGGATATTTTCTATGTACTTAGCATGATCCTCTTTTCTGTTGGCCTGATAGTCTCTTAAACCCATATAGTTAGTTAACTAGTAGCCCAGGCTAGCTTTTTTGAACTCCACTCCCTCACACCTTTGAGACAGGGATTTCATGTAACCTAAACTAGTTTCCAACTACTAAGTAGTTGAAGATTACCTGGAACTCCAAATCCTGTTTACTCCACCTGGGATTACATGTGTGCCACCATGCCCAATGCTGCAGTAATGGTGGGATTACATGTGTGTGCCACCATGCCCAGTGTATACAGTAATGGTGGATTACATGTGTGTACCACCATGCTCAGTGTATGCTTTAAATGTGGGATTACATGTGTGTGCCACCATGTCCAGTGTGTGCAGTGCTAGTGGGATTACATGTGTGAGAATCCATGCCCAGTGTGTGCAGGATGGGGACAGAAGCCAGGGCCTTTTGCAGAAAAGGAAGCGCTCTGCCAATCAAGCTACATCTCCCAGTGCAGGGCTTGTTAGATTCTTAATTTTGTTACTTTCATTTTCAGTTTTACAATTTCCATTTGATTCTTTTTAAAAAGTCTAATTCTCTGATGGAAGATGGCATTCATGTATTTTCACCCATTTTTTTCTGGTTTCTCGAACATATAAATCATAGTTAATTAAAATCCTTAAAATCTAGATCACGGTGGGTCTGTTTCTATTATCTTTTTTTTTTTTTACTGAGTGCTAGACATTTTACGCTTTATATGTCTAGGTTCTGGGGGTTGAACTCAGGTCTTCAGGCCCATGCAGCAAGCACCTGTACCCACTAAGCCATAAGCTTTTCCATTGGTATATTGAAATAGATATTGATAACTGGAAAACTTTTATTCACTAGACGGGCATTATTATAAGCTGCTATCTCTAATCCATACACCAATTCTGGATGTATATATAGTTTCCTTTTTGTGTTTCTATGTGGTTTGACTTATTTTCTCTTTAAAAGAACAAATTGTATATATTATTAGTGTGTATGAAGTGGCAGTGGGGCTGGGGGGGGGTGCTTGACACAGCTCACATGTGGAGGTATTGCTAAAATTCCTTCCCAGGAGGATCCTAAACCATGTCTACCCCTCCTCCCAAGGTCCCAGTGACAAGATCCCACCAAAGTTTATAAGCCAATGAGTTTATTGGGTTCCCTTACAGAGCACAGGGGAGGGGCTACTCACAGGGGTGTGGGATGAAGGCCCCCCAATAGCTGCAGAGATGGAGCCTAGTCTTCCCGGCCTGTACACTCCCAGAGGCCGTGTGCAATCAAGGCAGTTACATAACAGATGGTTGGAGCAGCTCAGGTGAGGGTCTCGTGACTCTCCTGCCCTGTCATGAGGAGTTTAAATGGCCAGAAAGCCCAGCTGGGATGATCCTTTTGCAAGGGGGTACAGCTGAACTCCCCAAGATGGTGGTTGCTCGGCTCAAAGGATAAGGCATGCTCAACAGGAGGTCGGAGGACAACTCTGTGGAGTTGGTTCTCTCCCTTTATGAGGGTGAGGTTCAAATTCTGGTCGTATGGCTATCAGGGCAAGCACTTTGCACACTGGCCATCATCTTGCTGGCCCTGGTTTTATTTCTTGTCATGGGATCTGTGACGGCAATTCTCGGTTGTCAGCTTGACTACACCTGGAAGTAACCAAAATCCAAAGCAATTGAGGGGCACACTGGGAGGGACTTTTGCTTAACTCGAAGTGGGCAGATCCACTTCTAATCTGGTTCTTTGAGGTTGGAAGACAAGCCTTTAATCCAGACCGCTTGAGCTGGGAAAACCCACTTCTGACATGGACCGTGCCTTCTGCTGGAAGTCTGTATAAGGACGTGGAAGAAGGAAGCTTTTGCTCTTTGCCTGCTTGCCCTTGCCTTGCTAACACATCCATTCCGTCGCTGGCATTAGAGCCTCCTTCTTCAGAATTCCCATGCATACGGAAGACCAGCTGAGACATCCATCCTCATGGGCTGAACTACTGGATTCTTGGACTTTCCGTTCCCAGCCAGCCATTGTTGGATGAGCTGGACCACAGCCCGTAAGTCATTCTAATGAATCCCTTTCTATATAGAGAGATTTGGTCTGTAAGTCCTGTTACTATAGCAAACGCTGACTAATACAGGGCTTCATGGAGTTCAGACGGGCCTGACCTTACTACATAGCTGAGGATGGCTTTGAACTCTGATCCCCTCTGCTGCTTCACCTCCTAAACATTAGGATTACAGGAGTACACCACCACCATGCCTGGCAAGTGTGTGTTCTGCGTGTTTTACAACAATAAGTGTAGAATCCAGAGCATCTGGGGGAAATCCCAGCAGGCATGAGATTAATTTCCAAGAGCAAGGGTGCCCTCCCAACCCTGTGGCCATCATCCACAGGCTTTGCCTGAGGGCCAGCTACTACAGCGTTCTAAAACCGTTTCTGTTGTGAGGCTTGCTCATCTGTGAGGAGCCAAGTTGGCTATAGATGTCGGCAGGGACTGTGTTGGTTCATTTTCTGTTGCTGTAAGAGACTAGATTATAAAGAATGGAGGTTCCCGTGGCATGTGGTGGCTCTGGTGACTACCCTCAGGGTGATGGGTTTTTTTAACCTTCAGGGTAGTTGCTTTCTGGTCACAAGATAACGGCACAGCTCTGGGTGCGTCACCTGCATGCCGCTGTATTGCAGGCAGAAAGAAGGAGCAGGCTTCGATCCTGGATGTACTCTCCAGGAATCACTATGTTTCCCTGCAGCTCTTTGGCCTAAACTGGGTCAAACCAGTTTAGGTGAACCGATCTCTAGTCAAGATAGACAGCATTTCTCTGGCTAGCTTAGACCAGGCATGTTTGGTTTCCCGGGGCCTGAGAGTCTATCCACTTCCTTCAACTCCTGTCTCTTTCTCAGAAGAGCCCGAGGAAGAGAGGGTCTGCCATCAGGTACATGACTGGCCATGCCTGCAACAGGAAGCCCCAGGCATCCAGACACCCAGCTAAGGTGGCTCAGGGCCTCTGGGACAGCCGTGCCCCTCCTCTATGGCTGTTCTTCAGCCTCCTCCAGGTTCCTCCTCTGCACACTTCTCTCTTGTGCCCAGACAGCTGCCTCAGGGAAAGCCCTCACACTGCAAGCCCTCTGCTGTGCCCTTCGTTCAAGCTCAGAATTCCCACAGGTCCCTGGCAGCTTGGGTGCTGTCCTGAGGTGGGGGGGGGGGCAGCTCTTTCTCCAGTGCAGAGGCCAGTGGGGGCGGATGCTGGGAGTGGATGATGCCAGGGAGGGCAACAGAGGGCAGGCAGTGGCCACACGGGATAAACATGCCCTGAACCAGGTTGCTATGGACTAAGGGTCTGAGTCCCCTGAGATACCGCTGATAAAACCTGGTCCCTGGTGTGACCGGAATTACAAGATGAGGCCTTTAGGCTATGACTGGATCGTGAGGGCTTCACCCAGAAGTGGAGTCTATGCTCTTAATAAAAGGCACAATGGCTGGACATGGGATCACACCTGGGATCCAGCCATGGAAGGCAGAGGAGGAAGGATGAAGCTATCCTCACCAGACCCTAGATTTGCTGGTGGCTTGCTCTTGCCCTTCCCTGCTTCAGTGGGTGACATGTTTCTCTTGTGTATCTGTGTGTTGGCAGGGCTTTTGTTCTAGTAACTCAACAGATTAAGACAGCAAATATGCTCACATTAGAATAACCTGCGCTCAATGCAGAATTGAGACGAGGCCTCTCGCAGCCCTAGCATTGCCTTTCCTCATTTCTTAGGCAGGTTCAGAAGTTCTACCTAGTATGACAAGGACCCTGAGCTGCCTCTGCTCTAGAGAACTCAGCCACCTTGTCCCATGCCCCCGTCCTTGGCTCCTGTGAAGGAGGGGTGAAAAAAAAAAGCCAGTCCCCTGACCTCCAAGGACCCGTGCCTTTTGCCAATCATGCTTCCTGTGGTCAAGTCTTAGCCATGCCTAGCCTTCCTGGAGACTACCCTGTCTTCTCTTTGTTTCCATCCAAACAAGCAGTTACTCCCATGTTGACTCTGCTGTCAGGGAAAATGTGTCAAGATAGCACCTAGGGACTGTACATGCTGAGAGCCTGAGGCAGGATGTGGGTGTCCCTTCTACCTCCCTGAGGCTCCCATGGGTGACTCTATCACCTTCCTGTGGCTCCCCATACTGAGCAGACCACGTGCTGGGCTCAGCACAGGCATGAAGCATAGTATTTGGCATAAAAAGATTTCCCCCTTTTTAAAGATTTAAGTGTGTGTGTGTGTGTGTGTGTGTGTGATGTGTCAGTGTGTATGTGCATGTGCCCACAAGTGCCCAAGGTAGCCCCTGGAACCACCCAATGTGGGTGCTTGAAGCCGAGCTCTGGTCCTTGAGTGCTCTTAAACCGCTGAGCTATCTCCCTAGTCTTCTGGTGCCTGCCTGTCTGAGGAGGCAGCCTGGCAAAGAGAAGGGTTCTGTGTGCCTTCAGGAGAGGGGACAAAGCAGCCAGAGTCGAGCTGAGCCCGGAAGGACAGTGAGAAGGTTGGAGTGGAGGTTTGGAAGCAGAGTGACCATGGGACTGGGAAGCCTGTTATCCTGCTCAATTCTCACCCCACCTCCCCTGGGGAAGTCCTGCACGTTATGCCACACATAGTAGGTGTGTTGCATTTGGGGAGCAGGAGTCCTGCCCGTGGGATCCCTCAGCACCCCTTCCCTCTTTCCTTCCAGACTTCGAGCAGGAGCACTAACTATATAGAGAAGGGGAGGTGCCTTCCAAGACTGCACTACCTGGTCTCCAGAGCATCAGAAAAAACGAGCCCTCCCCTCTCTCCAGCGGGGATTTAATTAGATGCACTAATTAGTCGCTGGGTGTGAGAGATGGAGATGCAGGCGCCTGTGTGCTTGCAAGCTGAGGATGGCTTCGGGCTGGTGGTGCACAGGGAGAGCCGCCAAGGGAGACTTGGCTGTACTTCGAGGGGCAGCACGAGGAACTAGATTCTGCTGGTGCTGTCCCCAACCCCACCCACCAGGGATGGGCAGGTCAGAGAAGGGAGGGACCCCGGAGCACACTTCACTCATGTACACTCAGACACATTCACACACATACACAATCACACACTTGTCTATGACCATATCACCATTCTATTTGCACACATTTGTACTACATATACTTACCCAATTTACACACAACTGCTCACTTCAGCATACACACACACATATACACTCACAGCCACACACACACACACACACACACACACACCTGCATTCACCCACTCTCACAATAATTCATAGACATACCCATATTTTCCTGTCTACATGTGTATGCTTGAGCACACATACACACACACACACACACACACACACACACACACACACACTTGGGTGCAGGGTTTTGCACTTTGTGGGGTTTTCTTTGTTTCATTGCTTTTTCTTGCTTTCATCTTAAGACAAGATCTCACAGCCCAAGATGGCCTCGAACTTACTGTATAGCCAAGGATGCCCTTAAAACCCTGATCCTTCTCACTTCTGCTCCCAAGTCCTGGGATCAATAGGCATGCATCACCAGTCTGGCTCAGGAAAAGCAGTGTTGACTTTCACATTCAACCAATCTGAACTGAGCTAGAATCTTCTTTTCGGCTAAATTCCAGGGCTATCCCCAGAGCCCCCACCCCACTCCATATCGTTGCTCCACCTCATACTGGTCTTCTAGCAGTGTCTCTCCAACCCTTTGGCTTTTTCAAAGGGAGAAGAGACTCCTTGAAGCAGAGGTCCTAGTACCCCTGCTGTGGTGGCCAGAGTGACCTGGGGAGGGAAGTTCTTCCTCCAGTGGCCATGTGTCCTCCACAGCATTAGCATGGGCCACTCTCAGGGGACATGGATGTCCTGAGAGAGCTCTGCAACCACATATCGGGGTCAACTAACACAACAAGATCAGAGTGATCTTGAGGGAGTTAAAAAGCCTCTCTGAGGGCTGAGTGTGGTGGTGCACACCTTTAATCCCAGCACTCAGGAGGCAGGGGAAGGCGCAGGCAGATATTTGTGAGTTTGAGGCCAGCCTAGTCTACATATTCAGGACAGCCAGGGCCTTGTAGAGACTCTCTCAAAAGAACACAAAGGAAAGAAAAGAAATCTCTGCACCTCCATCCGTGTGACAAGTTCAGGTTGTGAGAGGAACAAGTCAAATCTCATGTCATGCTTGCAACCTGCTGAGTCCAGGGTCTGGCGTGCAGGACGTGCTCAGCCAAGCTAACCCTCCCACAGCTGGGACAAAGCCGGCATTCCCAGAACAGGGTCCTGCCTGGCCTTCGGGCATGACTGCCTCTTGCCTGGCTTCCCTGTCTCAGAAGAAGACAGGCTATTAGGACAAATTTGATCGAAATGACGCATGGATTAGCATGTGCGAGGCGAAGTCTAATTCTGTTTACTGTTCTGGGGTAGCACACAATTATTACAGGAGCTGGGACAGAGTGTTTTTAATAACATTCCTTGTTAAGATTTAATTACAGGAAATTGCATTTTCTTAATCACTGAAAACTCAACTGGCTAGGAAAAGAATCGTGATAATTTTGTGTGTGGCTTATTAAGTTCTTAGGATATTCTTTCTCTTACATTTTTCCTTTATTATATGCTTCTGCTAAGTGCTTTTTAACCCTTGGAGCTGCAGACACCTCTGCCTCTCCCACCCCAGGTTCTAAACTCAATTTGTAAGCTTGGTGCCACAAGCCCAGAACCAAAGTGAGAGCATGCATTGCTGGAGTCCAGCCGCTGGGTGGACAGGCTTGGCCACCCTCTGCTCTCGCAGAGGACCAGCGTTCAATTCCTATACCCATGTCAGATGCCCACAACTGCCTCTCCCTCCAGCTCCAAGGGATCTGATACCTTCTTCTGGTCTCTGCAGGTACCTACACACACACACACATCAGATAGATAGATAGATAGATAGATAGATAGATAGATAGATAGATAGATAGATAGATAGATAGATAGATAGATAATAGAACCAGGTTTTTTAAAACAGAATCCCC
This sequence comes from Alexandromys fortis, assembly GCF_014885135.2. NCBI lineage: Eukaryota > Metazoa > Chordata > Mammalia > Rodentia > Cricetidae > Alexandromys > Alexandromys fortis. The sequence continues at coordinate 3,184,490 of NW_026067892.1, read as the reverse complement.
CTGGACTCAGGTTACAATCCTGGCGGTCTTTCCCTCTCTCACAGATACTGACATTACTGACATTGTCAGTGAGTCCCTGGATAACAGACTTCCGAGTGTCAGGGTTTCTTACCTAGGGAAGGGAGTTGACACCAAAGCAGGTACTGGTGGCCACATGTCTGTGCCCCCCCCACGCACACACACACCTGGGATTCAGAAAGTTTGGCTGCAACTGTGCTGTGAACCCTCCTCCATCCTCAGAAAGCTATGAGAGACCCCACTTCTGTCATATGGGCCCAACTCTCCTCTCTTGGCACCCCCAACATGCTGTTCTCCGCCTGCTTGTATGTCCATAGTGTTAGTGATTCATCTAGTAAAGCCCTTACCCCCAACAGTCCATCTCAGGGTCCCCTTGGACCCTCACCCCAGACTTTTCACAAATTACCCAAGGAAGTATGTTGGAGAAAGAGCCACCGCATTCCCTCAGCCCTTAGCACCTGGGCCCCTCTCTGACCTTTCTGGGAACCCAGCTCCTTAGAAGGTCTGCCTCCTGCTAGAAGCCCGCAGGAGATCTCAGAAATGACCTTCTCACTCATGGGCACAGCTTCGGAGTCTGGGGCCCACAGCTGTGTTCCGAGTGTGAGGGCACACTGCCGGAGCTCTGTGTCTCCTGTCTGCTGCTGTCTCTTCGGGGCAGGAAGAACCAACCGCAGGGCGTTTCCTCTTAATTGGCCATATAGCAGACTTCGCTACTGCTTGACTATGCTTCAGATGTGGGATTCTGAAGCAGGCACAGAGCTCTGCCCTGGGTGCCAGGGCCCTTCCTGTTTCTCTTCTGCTGTGTCTGTGTGAGGGGCACAGGGAGACGAGGACCATCGAGAGGAGCTGCCACTGTAGGAGAGAAAGACCCCGAAAGTGTAAAGAGCCGTAGCCCATGAGTCCCTCCAGGAAACTGTGCTGGAGGGATGCTGGCAAGCTGGCCACTGTGCCAGCACCGTGAGGAGCAGAACCTGTAAAACCAGTGCAAGGTCGGGGGTGACTTGTGATCGCTGAGCAAGAATTTGTCGGCTAGAGAATGCCTCCCTGGCTCTAAATAGCGACTTTTCATGGTGCATGAATGCATGCATGTTTTGGAAGGGCCCTTGGCTTTAGTCACAGCTCCATCCCTGTCTCCTGGCCCCACAATTCTCACATCCTCTCCTTCAGAGACATCACCCCTTTGGCAGACACATCTCGCTGGTTTCTAGCTTAATAAGGCTCCCTGGCGTCAAACACGCCCATGTCCTCTTGCTCTTTGGGCCGGTAGGAGAGAAGAGTCGTGGAGACACTAAGTTCTGGGTGGAAGGGGCGGATCAGACACGTCTCTGAGTCTTTCCACTCTCCTCTAAACTTGAACCCCCCCGCTGTCTTAATCCCCTCAGCCCCCAGTGGCCTCTCTGTTCGCTCTAAGTCGCTTTGGTGTCTTTGTTCTCCCAGCTGGGGAAAGCAGGCTTGACAGCGTTAACCCCGGTGGCAAAGTGCGGGACTTCAAAGGGGCTTCGAGAAGCTGATGGATAATAGATGTCTGGAAGCATGAATGATACATATGTAGATAAATGATGAATAATAGGGCTTGCATGATATATAGGCGGCTGCCAGGTAATGGGTGTGTGGATACACGGAGTGGGGGGTCGGGGGGACAACAGACATGGGACAGCAGGAAGGGCTGAGTCCGGACCATGATAAATACCTTGAGATAGGCAGGGAGACAAGATGGAAGACCCTCAAAGGGAACTTCCTGGACCCAGGGCCGGCAGAAGGAACCCTCAGTGACAGCTAGGAGCTGTCCAGGTATCCATGGCAGATGGGTCTGATCTGAAAGAGCACCATCTCATGGATTGAGGGTAATGGTGATGGATGTGTCCGGAGATAATGAATGCTGGACCCGCTGACAGATCAAGTTGCCTCCCTCCACGCTCCACCCTCCACCCTCCACCCTCCACGCCATTAGCACCCATGGCTAAGCCTCCCAGCGGTGGGTGCTGCTCAGCTGGTAGCCACACAGGGGCGCTCACGGTCGAGGCCCTCTAGGAGGGGCGGGAGAAAGGGGCTTCGGCCGTGATGGTTTCCATGACAGCAGGACCACGTGATCCTCCTCTCTTCCCTCCTACTCCTCTGGTTCATAAATAATGTTCCTGATTGAAAACTTCTCCCCAAGGAAGGGCAAGAGAGCTGCTTCGTGCTAAGTTGCTTGTCCTGGGCATCTGAGCTCTTCCCCCATCACTCCTCTGCGGCCCTGGCTATGCTTTAAATCCTTCCCTTCTCTCTACCCTGCCTCTGCCTACTCTTCGCAGTCTTCTTGACTCCGGTTCCTCTCTCAAACAGCTGAGTTATCGTGCTAGAGAGAGCACAGGCCAATTCCAGGAAAAGTGGCGCTGGAGTTGGGTGGGTGGAGTTGATGGGCTCTTCTGCCGGCTGAACCCAGCACGAGGGTACAAGTCTGCTCCAGCTGAGCGCACACTTGGGCCGCCCCTCCACCAGCGGATTGGAAGAGTAGCATCCAGGATGGACATCCTTGGGGGCTTTTCTTGGGATTCAGATGGGGTGCAAAGGGACAGACACTAGTGGATCCTGGGAGGGTGACTTCAGAGAATTCTGTGGGTGGGGTTGTCACCTGGAACCTAAGTCTGTGGTTCCCTGGTAGCTCCTGGAAGCTGGATGTACGGACCTGCAGTCCTGCAGCTGAGATGAAGTCGTTGTCTGAGAGAAATACATTCCCAGGACCATGGTAACGGGGAACTTTCTGCAGAGAGACCCTGAGAGGTGCATCAGCTAGCTCAGCATCCCACTGCCTGGCAGCCACAGGCCTGCGGCTATCATCAAGCCTGGGGGCAAAAAACGAAAACCAGTGCCAGCAGGAAGGGGGGAAGACTGTTGGAGAACACTTAGAAGAGGAGGTTGACCGTGGAGAGAGGCAGCGCACTGTAGAAACTGCTTCCCTTCCTCTGCTTTCCTTTTCTCCCCTTACTCCTCTGGAGGGTAAAACACACTTTTTTTTTTCATTTGGCTCTTCTGCCCCTGCCTGGAGGAAATGCCACCAAAGTGGCTTTAAGCAAGCCAGATGCCAGGCATCGTGATACACGCCTTTAATTCCAGCACTTGGGAGTCAGGGACAGCCAGATCTCTGTGACTTTGAAGCCAGCCTTTTCTACATAGTAAGAACCTGTCTCAAAAAAGCACAGGGGTAGGGGAGAGAGACTTAGATGGAAGGAGAGATGGAGACATGGACCAAGGTTGACCAGGTTGGGCCAAAGGTTGAGAGACAGCATTCTGGGAAGCACACTGCTCAGAAGGGCCAGGGTGGCTAGGCAGGGTGGGGCAGTGGGGTGCTGGAGATGGCTTCATGTTCCCGGGGTAAAAACGCTGAAGAAGCCACCTAGGAGAAGGATACTAGGGAGGTCACAGAGGGTCCAGTTTGTCATGGAAGGGTTTGAGTAGGGGAGACGCAGGCTCAGATCTGTAACTTGGCTTCAGGCGTGTGGGAGCCTGCAGGGCTACTGAAGGAGCTTCAGTAAGGAGAAGGGGTTGGCAGTGAGCCATGCCAACCAGCATGGTGAGGACTGCTTCAAGGGAGATTCATGCAACACTTTGGAGATCCAAAGGACAGGACTCAAGAGGAAGGAAACAGAATGGCGAAGTGGAAGTCCAGACAGTCCTGTGTGGAGGCGAATGGCAACGCCACATTCCAACTGTCACACAGAGAGAGAGCAGACTCAGGCAAAGGCGGTCCAACTTGGAAAGGGTTTGGTCTGAGGCTTCCAAAAACGCCCAACTTCACTTCCCGGAGAAGCTGGAAGTGTTGACCAGAGTCTATGGGTTAAGGCTGGACTCTGTGGGGAAATGAAGACTCTGTGGGGAACAGAGCTGACTACCCAGGAGCAAGAACTGAGCCTGAGCCAGGATGGGCAGGAAGAAGCTGATTGGGAGGCCCTGTCACATTGGGAGTTGGGATTGTGAGGGCACAGAAAGGGAGGGGGAGAGGGAGCAGCAGAGGTGGAGCTGAAGCCGCCAGGAGCATCCTTGTGAAGAGCTCAAGTGCCGGAGGTGCCTGTGAACTTGGCATTGGATGTCTTATTAGTAATCTGGTTTGGCAGGAAGCAAGGTCCATTCCCTCAGAGTCATTCAAGGACAACCTGATGAGGGTGTGAGCTGGGAGGAGAGGAGTCAGCCGGAGATGCTAACTGGGGACCTTTAAGTCTGAAGAAGGGGTGTCCACCACGCTGTCTGTTGTAGTAGCTAGCACCCCTTAAAACCAGGAAAGATGCCGGGTGGTGGTGACGCTCACCTTTAATCCCAGTACTCGGGAGGCAGAGGCAGGAGGATCTCTTTGAGTTTGAGACCAGCCTAGTCTACAAGAGCAAGTTCCAGGACAGGCTCCAAAGCAACACAGAGAAACCCTGTCTCGAAAAAACAAAAACAAAACCAAAAACAAAACAAAACAAAAACCAGGAAAGACATAGGAGGAATCTGTACTCCATTTCTTGAGTTCTTTGTATATTTTGGAGATGAGGAATGTGAAGGGATCTAAAACTGTGTTTATTACATTTATTTGTGTGTGGTGTGTCTCTGTGTACACATGCCAAGACACGACTCTCAAAGCACAAAGACAAGTTTTAGGGGTCGGCTCTTTGCCTCCATCACGGGGTGATGGAACTTAGGTTGGCAGGCCTGGTGGCAGATGCCTTTACCCATAAAGCTATCTTTCTGGCCTCTGAAAGGGACTTCTGGTTTTTCTGATTCAGGAAAAATGGGAGGAGGGAGAGCCCACCCTCTTAGGCTCTGTCAGCTGGCCAGGGAAGAGGGAATTACATCGACAATCAGGGGCAGTAACAAAAATGCAACTCTCCCTGGTTCTGGAAGTGGTCCTGGTGGATGTCAGCTGTTCTCAGCGCAGCGTTCTCTTCCGAGAGCTGCGAATCCACGCTGCAAATCTACCCACTTAATTCTCAAGGCAAGGAAGGCGAGGGTGAGCTTGCAGAGCTTGCACGAAGCTTGGCTTCAATCCCTGGTATCGTATAAATTACTGTGGTTGGATTATGTCTGGAATCCCAGCATTTAGGAAGTGGAGGCAAGAGGATCAGAACTTCAAGGTCATCCTCACTCACAAAGTGAGTTCTAGGCCAGCCTGGGACACAGGACACCCTGTTCCAACCAATTAACAACACAGTCCTAGCCCAGGCTGGTAGACTGGTGCCCACACTGACCACAGGCTGTATCATTAGATCGGGCCGCACCACCCCCAGGACCCTGCTGTCTCTCCCTCACTCTCAGCATCCTTCTGCCTGACTGCTCACCCCTCCTTGGCGAGACCTGCCCCCTCTGTCTCTCATCCCAGAGGGAAGAGGCATGTTTCCCTGACGGTCCCAACAGCAAGGTTCTGAGTGGCCCAGTTCAGGTCACCATCCCCACCCCAGGGCCAATCACTCTGCCTGCAACATGGGGATCAGAAATAGAACCAGGTAGCCCAAGCGAGGCTGCCTCAGAATCCCTCGGGGAAGTGAGAGCAAGAGCAGCTGCAGAGACAAGGCCCCTGGGATTAGGAGGCGAGCTGGCAACAAGACTGAGTCCCGCGTTTCACCATGAAAAGGGAGGTGAGAGGATGGCAGGAGGAAACGTCTTCGGTTTGCTCAATGCTGTGTGTGTGTGTGTGTGTGTGTGTGTGTGTGTGTGTGCGAGAGAGAGAGAGAGAGAGAGAGACAGAGAGAGAGACAGAGAGACAGAGAGAGAAGACACATGCCACCAAGCCCTGATGCCAATCACCTGAGTTCAATCCCCAGGACCTACACTTGGATGGAGAGGACTGACTCCTGCAAGTTGTCCTCTGCCGTACGCTTGTGCACACGTGAGCGAGCACACACACACACATATTTAAAATATAATTTAAAGAACCCAGAGATTTTTCTCTCACACATGCAAACACACATGCTCACACACATGCTCACACACATGCAAGCACATACACATGCTTAAACAAATATGTTTGCCACCTTACGCTCACAGACACCGGAGTCGTACGTATAGCTCGGATATCAGGCGGGATGGGCAAAGTCATGCTGCAGTAAGAAGTTCAAACACTCCACAGCTCAAACTGCAAAGTTCAGTCCTTGCTCACTTTCTGGTCCCACACAGGCATGGCCCATCACAGTCCCCGAGAACCCAGGCGGATGGAAATATGTCAGACTACACCTGCTAGTCCAGGGGGTGGGACATGCCTCTGAGACACACAATTAAACTTTATTGACCAGAACTGCTCTTTGACCAGAACTGGTCACATGACCCTTCCAATCACAGGGATAATCAGAAGTGCTACCTAGAATCCGGGAGACCTAGCAGCACTCAGCAAATTACATTAATGACTGCCATTCCTACATGGAACAGGTGTGTGTACACACTCACGTGTGCACACGTGCACACACACTCACAGCACACTTCTCACCGTTTCCTTATTTCGCCTTTAAGTCCTGGACTCCTGTCAACTCCCTGTGTCCAGCTTTCAGGGTCAAAAGTTCCCAGCTAGGAGCCCGCGGTCATGGAAACCTGCATCCCCCTTTTGTTTCAAGCCCTGACTGCTGCCCCCAGCCCTGCCTGTCTGATTCTGGGCCCCATCACCCATCTCTGCTCTCTACTCCTTCTTCCAGGCTTCCCCTCCCTGTAGGTCTTCCCTCCTGCCAGGAGGAGATAAAAGAGACAGCTGTGTGTTTATTCAGCAACACTTCACCGCTGCTGACACTTGCTTCAAGTTTCGGGCTGGTGTGCTAGAGACCCCTCCCTTTCTCTCTCCACTTGCCTTATGAGCTCACCAAGCATGATCTAGTGATAAATGGAGAAGCTGACAGAGCTAGGAGGGAAGGGGAGTTGGATCTCTCTGGGACACTGTGGATAACTCGTCATCCCAGAAGACCTGGGGGCAAACGGAAAGCAGGCAGGCAGGAACAAAGAGAGCCCAGGACACAGAGGGAACCGTCAGAAAAGGGATGTCCCCATTCTGAGGCAGGGGAGATGGCTCTGCGGGTGAAGGAACTCCGGCACCCATGTGACAATCTGGTCTGGTGGTAGGCACCTATAATCCCAGCTCTGGGTAGGGGCAGAGACATGAGGATCCCTGGGGCTTGCTGCCCAGCCAGCCAGTCTGGCCAAACTGGTGAACTCCAGATACAATAAGAGGGTTCATCTCACAAAACAAAGTCAAACTCAAGTTTTGATGCTCAGCAGCTCACACCTGAAGGGCTGAAGTAGCTCACAAGCCTTGAGGTATATTTAGGGAAGAGATGTGGCCCTTTCCAAGCAAGCAACAGGGACTGAGGCTGGGGGCCTCTTGAGGCACCAGTGGGGGTGGGGGATCCTTGGAGGTCACTCTGCCAGGACGGGGTGGGGTCTGAGCTGGGTGGCACCCCAGCTGCCTGTACCTCACCTCCGCTGCTTGCTTGTGTACGACTAGCCTCTGAGCCAATCAGTTACCATCTTGGGTAGTTCAGCTGTGCCCACTTAAAATCGATCATCCCAGCTGGGCGTGTTGTTTGTATCCATTGTGGAAGGGTGGGGAGGGGCATGTGACCCTCGCCTGAGTGTCCGGCCACTTCCTACCACCTGTTGTATGTAATTCCGCCTAACTGCATGTGGCCTTGGGACAGGGCTAGAGTAGACAGGGGTCAGGGGAGACTAGGGAAGGGGAGCTGGATCTCTCTGGGACACTGTGGGGAACTCGTCATCCCTTCTGGGTGAAAACTTGCTGTGGTGTCTTGGGGGAGGATGGCTCACATCCCTGCGAGTAACCCCTTAATCCGTTCTCTATAGGAAAGCCCGGTAAATTGATTGGGTCCCGAGTGAACTTGGGTGGCACTGTGCCTCATTTTGCTAATGGAACTTTAGGAGGAGTACAGGTCTCTCCCTGGGAAGCTCTGGCTAGGCCAGGTGATCCTAGAGGGAAGTGAGGGAGGCAGGAAGAAGTCTCCATTTTGTATGGGAGTGAAAAAACGAATGCCTGAAACAGAGGCAGACCCCCCCGCCTTCAGGGAGCTTTAGGCCTAAGCAAACGCCTTCAGCGCTCTTTTGGTCGTTTCTCAACTCCCAAGACGCGTATGCGCACTGGAGTGAGTCCCCCCTCCCCCGGAACACAGAAGGTGCAGGTTTGCGAATGCGAACAACTCCCAATAGTGTTAACGACAAATGGTACCAAGTGTTACAAAGGAAGGGCGTCACGTGCTAGAGAAAGGTGGGGACCACCTTAGACTCTGTGTTCTTCCAAACTGTACCGCAAACCCTCCTGAGGCAACAAGAAGAAAAGTGGGTGTGGCACTGTGTTGGGGTGGGGAAGTGGCTCTGATGGGGTCAAACCCTCAAGAAATCCATACAACATCCCCATGTCTGGGCACTAACTCAAGACCCAGGGAAATCCAGAGCGCCCTGTGGTAGCCACGCTGAGGGGCTGCAGCCCACGGGGCACCCCTTGAGGATGGACGGCTTGGCTGGGTTTCAGGGAGGGAGTCTGTGGTGTCTGTGGCATACCCCTGGTGTGTTGGGCCAAATCTAGGCTCTCCCAGCTAAATGCTAGAGAAGGTTTGTGGGGAAGGGACAGTCAGTGTATGGAGAATCACACCTGGCTTAACCTCTGTCAGGTCTCATGCTCTTGGGGATAAAATAAGGCCTCTTTGGTGGAAGCAGCCAAACTTCCCTCACTGCCTCCTGCTCTCCCCACCACACATTCGGGTACCTGGGATGTTCCTTGAAGGTTTGGCAGAATTCGGCACAGGTGTGGCCCTCTTGAGAAGAGGTGGATCTTTTAGAAGTAGGGAGGACCTTGTAAAAGGTTTTTAACCTCTGAGGAAACGTTGGGTCCCCTCTTCCTTTTCTTGCCTCTCTGTTTCTCAGCTGCCACGAAGCAAGCAGCCCTTCTCTACCACACCCTTCCACCGTGACACCCTGAGTTGACACAGCCCCAAAGCAAGGGGACCAAGTGACCATGGATGGAAACTTCTATAACCATGAATCAAAACGAACCTCTCATCTTTAGAAGCTGCTTTGTCTGATATATTTGTTATAGCAACAGGAAGCTTTCCTATGCTGCTCCTGCCCATATTGTACCCTCCGCCTTGATACCCTCCCTACCGCCCACCTAGACATCCTAGGAGATTCCACTTCAGCAGAGCTCAGAGCTCGTTCCCCTCCTTGCAATGAAATGGAGACCCTTTAGGCCTCCCAGGACCGTGTATCCTGAGACTATATCACTATCCTTAACTGTCTGCCTTCTGGATAGACAGCAGGGGCTGTGTGACAGGCTTACAACCCCAGCCTGAGGGTGAATTATTTGCCTGTTTTGGGGGAAACTGATGGGAGGAACAGGGGTGGTTCCACTTTCCTCTCTGACACCATCCCTACGATGACTGGAGCTGCTTCCTCAGCTGATAGGGAAGAGGCTGGGGACCAGAGTCTGGGAGATAGGAAAAAACAAAACTTCAAAGCAATGACCGCGAGTCCAAGTTCAGCAGAAATGGCAGGTCAGGCTTTGGTAGTTGGGGTCACAGACTCTAAGTGGAAAAATAGGGCAGGCTGAGGAGCAGAGGGCATGCTGGGGATGCTGGGTAATTGAGACAGGACTGGAAGGAAGGTCAGGGGAGGGAGGATGCTGCCCACATTGCCGACAGGGGGCTGGATGGGAATGACTCAGGGCAGAGACTGTCTGGGGAGGGCCAGCGTGAAAGTCGCCTAATCCCAGCAAAGCGAATCTCCACGGTGTGATTTTTATCCAATTTGCCGTTGTCTCCCTCCAGGGACTTTATGTGCTACCAAGACAGAGGCAAGGAGAATACTTGTCTCTCAGGTGATGACTTCTCTGAGACCTACTGTGCTCCTGTTCTGAGGGAGACACTGGCATCTGTGCCAGCATTCTCCTGGGAGGACCTGGGGAGAGGGGCACACATTGCTAGTGTAGGTACCTGGTGGTAGGGGACAGAGCAAAAATACTAAGAAGTCAGTAGGTAGGGATGAGGGATGGGGGGGAAGGTACCATGCCCACTGGAAGGCATCAGAAGAAAGGCTACAAAATGGTACCCTAAGAAACTGGAAGCTGGGTGACAGGGCCTGGAGGCAATGCTCATAGCTCCCGTGTACATCAGTGCCTTCCTTCCTGGGCACAGCAGGGGCAGGGAGACTTCTGAGGTCCCATGTGCAGCATGGTTTGGGTCCACAGAGGACCATGGTGAGTTGTGGTCCCTGGCCCACGTGACCAGTTCTTCACTACTCCCTGAGGTTGGGACTGTTCTGGGCTTCTGGAAAGATCAGACTGCCCTGGGCCTGAAGGCCCAGGCCACAGTGGAAATGGGACATAAGACTGTTTAACACGTACGTGAGAAATCAAAGCTTGGCTCTATGAAGATGCTCAGACCGAGGTGGTAAGGTCTGGGTACGAACTTGCGATGCCAGGCGCTCATGTCGTCGAGAGAAACGACACCTCCTCTTCTAGCTCTAGCTGCCGTGAAGGGGTGAAGACAGAAAGGGAGCGGGGTGTGGTGGGAGAGGGAGAAGAGAGTCAGAAAGAGAGGGAGGCTCCCACGGAGGAGCAAGCAAGTCCTGTAGCCCGAGATTGAAGGAGCCAGAAACGTGCTGGCCCAGATATCAGGTCAGTCTCTGCACCCTCTACCTCCTCCTGCACAAACACCTGTTCCGCACCTCTTGACATTCACACCCTTGCTGAGTCAGGGGCTGGCTCTCTCTCTGGGCAGTCCCTAGCTTGTTTGCTTTGAAACAGCGTATCTTTACCTAATGCCCAGGCTAGCCTCAAGCTCACAATCCTCAGGCCTTAGCTTCTAAATGCTGGGATCATAGGCTTGCATAGGATCTAGCTGTAAATGTCCCCCAAGCTCTGAGTTCAGAGCGCGTCCTAGGCAAGGGACCAGAGAGAGGTGGTTCTAGAGTCTTGCTCAGAGAGTAGTAAGCTGAGGAGTTTCCCCACCCCTGGCTCAGCAGGGCGCCTGAGGCAGCCGCCTGAAGCCCTCCAGCTTCCTGACCCTAGGCTATGACTCCTGAGGGAGGCTGCTCAGAAATCTAAGGCCTCCCAGGCATTCTGGTCCAGAGTTGCTGCGTTCCCAATAGAGCAGAGTCCTTCTCAACCTGTGGGTTGTGACCCCCACAGATGAGATATTTACATCACTATTCATAATAGTAGCGAAATTTCAGTTATGAAGTAGCATTGAGATAATTTTATAGCTGGGGTCACCACAGCATGAGGATCCGTATTAAGGAGTTGCAGCATTAGGAAGGTTGAGAACCACTGTAGTAGAGAGAGGGGCTTGGAAGATGTGAAGTGAAAGGCTTGCTAAAATGTTTTAGAAAATCTGCCTTGAAAAACCAAACCAAAAAAAAGCTCTACTTCCTAATGGCAGGGCTTTAATGGGGGGGGCACACATCACTTGATCCCCCATCACCCCTGCCTATCACATAGGGTTTCTTCCTTCCTCCATGGCCCCTTGACAAGCCTCCACTGCACAGCTTATAAATTGTTATGGCCCAATAAAAAGCTGGCCCTTAAATGTCACTCACCCAGAGAATTAAGGTAAGGCCAGGCAGGGGGGACCAGCGCTGGCTGGCATGGTATGTTCTGAGGTAGATACTGTGGGATGGGGTGTGATGGGGGGAGGCCCGGACTCCGGAGGAGGGCAGTGAGAGTGAGGTCCAGGGTTAATGGGAAATGCCCTCTGGCCCTGGAGTGGTCATTATTAGTAATGATGCTTTGGAAAGGCAGCTAAAGAGTTCAGGCTTGCTG
>NW_026067892.1:3052863-3172360 GCF_014885135.2 Alexandromys fortis | reverse complement strand
TCAGGAGGTAGAGACAGGAGAATCACAAGTTCAAGGTTAACCTTGGCAGCCTAAAAAGTTCCAGGACAGACAGGAATACACCAAAAAGCAAAGCAAAGCAAAACAAAAAGGATGGAGGGGAAGTTGGAGAGGTTGCTCAGTGGTTAAGAGTCCTGTTGTTCTTACAGAGGCCCTGGGCTCTGTTCCCAGCACCCATATGGCTGCTCACAAATGTCTGTAGCTCCAATTCCAGAGGATCTGATGCCCTCTTCTGGCCTCTGTGGGCATTGCAGTCATGTGGCACATGGACATGCATGAAGCAAAAATACCAGAATACATAAAAATAAAAATATTTTTTTTCTTTTGGCTTTCTTGACAGAGTTTTTCTCTGTAGTTCTGCTATCCTGGAACTTGCTTTAAAGACCAGGTTGGGCTTGAACTCACAGAGATTCTCCTGCCTCTGCCTCCCCAGTGCTGTGATCAAAGGTGTGTGCCACCACCGCCCAGCAATAAATAATTTTTTTAAGAACGACATGGTGGATAAGAGATTTCAGGTTCCTTTAGGAAGAGGATGGACCTGGCCCCCTGGGTGTCACGCTCCCTGTCTCCACCCACTCTATAATCTTAGCACTTGTGAAATAAGCAAAATTCAAGATACAGATCATTGTATTTTTAGGTCACATCCACCTAGAGTCTCAGGACGTAGTCGCCTCAAATCATTTTATTACATGTTTGTATAAATGTGAGTGCATGTGGACACAACAGCACATATGTGGAGATCAGAGTACAACATCCTGGAATCCGTCCGTTCTCTCCTTCTACCGTGTGGGTTGGATCTCTGGATTGTTTGACTTGGTGGCAAGCAGCTTGACCCACTGAGCCATCTTGGTGGCCCAACAAATTCTTTTAGAGCAAACACAGGGAGTTTTCACCTCCACTGGGACAACATGGTGCCTGCATCCTCTCCCCACCCACCTCACCACCAGGAGGCCAGGCCATCCCTCCCTCATCTCTTCATGCCTCAGCAACACGTCCTGCCCATTGTTAGACTTCAGGTGAATAGAATCCTGTGTCATGTTTCCTTTTCTGGTTAACATCCTTTCGCCAAGTCGGCCGTCTTTGTGTGGTGTACCCCTTAGTTGGTATTCCCGGAGGTCCTTTATCCTCAGAGTCCCGGAGAGCTTGGAGCTGTGCCGTAGCCTTGCCCTTTATCACAGTGTCCTTGTATCCACCAGCTACTCACTGCACCTTGAGAGGTGGGGAGCTGCTGGCAAAATCCAGACGCGGTCAGTTCTTCCTGCTAGGGGTTCCCTTAGCTAGTCACAGAGAGTGCTGTTGTCACTGACGAAGTGGGTGGGAAAGACAAACAGACAAAAATGGTGGCTGGGAGATGGCTCAGTGGCTGTAAGTGCTTGCTGCCCAAACCCGAGGATCTGAACTAAAATCCCCAGCACCCATGGAAAAAGCTGACTATGGCCAATCCACACCTATAACTCCAGCAGTGTGAGGACAGAGACAGGAGTATTGCTGGGCGTGCTGGCTGCCAGCCGAGACCCAAGTTCAGTGAGAACCTTTCTCAAGACAGTAAATTAGAGCAATAGAACAAGACACACTGGGGCTCTTCCTCTGGGCTCCGCTTGCTCCCCCACTCCACAACTCACTCTCTCTCTCTCTCTCTCTCTCTCTCTCTCTCTCTCTCTCTCTCTCTCTCTCACACACACACACACACACACACACTCACAATAAATACAAGTGTTTTAAAGAGATACCAAAAATAACATATCAACAATGTATGTGCCGCTGTGACATGCTCCCCAGCCCTCAGCCCTCCAAGAAGGTTGGTTTTTATCACCGCATTCGTTCTGCGATTCCAGTTTTTAACCACTTCAGTGCCCATCACCACCTTGGAAGGAGGTTCTGGTATCACCCCCATCTCCTCTACTTGGCAGCTGAGAAGTTAAGGAACTTATCCAAACCCGGGCTGCCAGATAAAACAGAGTGAGCAGTCAAATGAGAATTTTGGGTAAGCTAGAAATTATTTTAAACTGTGAATATATCCCACATTGCATACATATTTTAATTCAAATAGGCACTTTGTAAAGCTGACTCTCTCCGAGGTCACAGAGCAAATGACAGCGGGCCGAGGCAGGGACCCAGACCCCCTCCTCAGTCCTGTGTGTCTAGCCACTACAGTGGGACCTGCTCCAAGGCCTTGGTGGCCAGGGAGGAAAGCAGATGGCTTGGGTCTGTTGAGTAAATCAAACCAAGAAGGCTAGGGTACGAGTTTGACAGGAAGACTCCATACCTATTCATGTAGAATAGAGTCACCCACGGTTGATGATACATTTTGCCTGGAGTCACTTAGCTCTGGAGAGTTGGGGTTAGAGGTCAAGGCCAGATCACCTGAGGATGCCAGGGTTAGCCTGCCCAACTCGGCCCAACCCCAGCCTGGCCCCGCCCATCCACACATGACTCCACCCGTGGTCCACATTCACCTAGGGGGACCCTGTTGTGGTTGGCCTGGTCCGGGCATCTCTACCCTCCCATCTCTCCTGTAAACCCCTGTCCCTAGACTCAAGCCGTCAAAGTAAACTACCTCATCCAGCCTCTCGGAGCTCCAAAGCCTCTCTCTGTGACTGAGCTGAGCCACAAGAGGCAATCCCAAGCCGGAAACTTGGAGGCGCGGCAGCATGGTGTCCCAGGCTGCCACACAGATGTATGCGCTCGTTGTGCATGGAATAATGCGTTTAATTACTTCTTCGAAGGCCAGGCTAATTATAGCGCTTTGCACGGAGGGCCTCGGTCACAGAGGAAAAGCCATGAAAGCGCTGGGCTCTGTTCCCAGTGACTTAAAAGCTCCCGTGAACACAGTGACGCCTTCCTCAAGAGACAGGGGGAATTGTGCCGAAAATGCTGTAGGTTTTCGCTTTTTAACTCACTGTTTTGATCCTCTGAGGCCCTCAGGATGTGGGATGCCCCTGAGATGGGGGTAGTGGGGCCAATTCCAGTACGAGATGGAAAGAGCATAGAAGAGTCTACGGTCCCTGCCCGTTTCTCCCACCTCCCTTCCCCCAGGCGTAAGCCAGGGGAGCTCCCAAGTCAGAGCTGGCCCCAGGTGATGACGTGAAAAACCGGAGCTGGTGGTCGGGCCCCATAATGGCCTGACCTTGGTCAGACTTGGGCTGTTGCTGTATTGTTTTGGTTTTGGTTTCTCTATGTAGCTTCAGAACCTGTCCTGGAACTCGCTCTGTAGAGCAGGCTGGCCTCAAACTCACAGAGATCCTCCTGCCTCTGCCTCCCGAGTGCAGGGATTAAAGGCGTGAGCCACCACCGCGTGTTGTATTGTTTAGTTTTTAAGACAGGCTCTTATTGGCCCAGGCTAGCCCCAAAGTTTCTATGTAGCCAAGGATATCTTAAATTTCTGATGTCCTGCCTCTGCTTTCTGAGTGCTGGAATTACAGGTGTGTGCTACCACGCCCAAACAGCATTGGCTGTAGCTGCTCAAGTCCATCACAGGGGACACCATCCTGCTGCTCCTTGGGCAGTCCCTGTCCTACAGCATGAGGGGCTTAAGATGGATGCCAGAGAACCCTGAATTTAGACCCCAACCATGTGACCTGGGTCACCCCAGCCCCTTGAGCCTCTCCCAGCATTTCCCCCTTATCACCACTATCAGGGGTGGGAGAGACGGATGGATGGTTAAAGTGGTTGCCAAGCAACCGTGAAGAGTAGAGTTCGGATCCTCAGAAGCCCATGCAAATGCCGGCTGGGCATGGAGCCTACCTGTAATCCCAGCTTCAGAAAGTAGAGACAGGTCCCCAGAGCAAGCTGGCCAGGGAGATTGCCAGGTCATTTAGCTCTGGTTCGATTGAGAGAGCCTGCCTCGAGTAAGGCGGAAAAGCAACAGAGAAGGATCCCTGACATCAACTCAAGCCTCTCCTGGGGCACACACATATGCTCAGACACACGCACACACACACAAGCCTCTCCTGGGGCACACACATATGCTCAAACACACGCACACACACACAAGCCTCTCCTGGGGCACACACATATGCTCAGACACACGCACACACACACAAGCATCTCCTGGGGCACACACACGTGCTCACACACACACATGTTCACACATATGCGTGTGCGCGCACACAAGCATCTCCTGGGGCACACACACGTGCTCACACACATGCACATAGCTGTCCACACACACAGGAAAATGGAAAAAGAAAAAAACCATTGCTACTCTGGCAACCCCTTGACAATAGAAAAATTTTTGCACAACCCCAGAAATATAGGTAAATAAAACAGATCTAAAAAACCAAACCCTTATTGATGCTAAAGCATAAAGATGACTTGAAAACAATTCTTTGATATATGCATTAGTTTATCATTTATTAAAGATGAAAACCAATTTGCACACTAATGAGATAGAGGTTTTTGTTTATTTTTACAAGAAGAATTAATTCTTGGCTGAATATTTGAGATTAAAGGACACAGAGTGTCCCAGTTTCCTGTCACAAAAAAACAAAAAACAAAACCCACCATGAGTCTGGGGTGGTGGCGCGTCTTTAATCCCAGCACTTGGCAGCACTTGGGAGGCAGAGGCAAGTGATCTCTGTGAGTTCAAGGCCAGCCTGGTCTACTGAGCAAATTCCAGGACAGGCTCCAAAGCTACACAGAGAAACCCTGTCTCAAAACAACAACAACAACAACAAACAAACGAAACCCAGAAAACACTGTGACCAAAAGCAGCTTAGGGGAGGAAAGGGTTTATTTGGCTTGCACTTCCAGGTCACAGTTCATCATTAAGGGAAGTCATGGTAGGAACTCAAAGCAGGATCTTGAAGCAGAAGCCATGGAAGAATGCTGTGTGCTGGCTTGTTCAGAGGCTCAAGCTCAGTCAGCCTCCGTACACAACCCAGGACCTCCTACCTAGGGATAGTGCCGCCCACAGTGGGCTGGGTCCTCACACGTCAATCTCTCCCAGAGGTGGCTGTGTATCAGTCTGATAGAGACAGTTCTTCAGTTGAGGTCCCCTCTTCCCAGGTAACTCCAGGTTGTGAGAAACTCACAATAAAAACTAACCAGGACACAACACATCTTCACTGTTTTTCAGGGTTGATCAGGGTCTTGATCTCATGATCGTCAATATCCCTTTGTATTAATACATAGGATATAATGACAGGCGTATGTTCAAAGCCATCGCAGAGATGGTTGGAAGTTCTGTCCTAGTCCCAGGACAAAATCTTTTTAAAAAATGAAATTCAAGTTAGCAAGTCTAACAGAAAAATTTAAGCCCAACATTCTAGCGTAACACAGACTAATTTAGTATTTACCTGCTGAGGAATGACAGTAAGAAAATACCAAGTCTTTGTTTTCCATAATTAAAACATGTGTCTATAAGAACAGAAAACTCTCTATGATAAAAATAAAAACAAAAACAAAACAAAAAACCCCAGCAAAAACCAGTACAGTTCATAGCAGACAGGAGCCTGGAATGTGAGCCAAGGCATAGCAAACAACATTTGGTACAGTGTACATGCAGCAAGAAATGCATGGGTTGGGTTCAGACCCAAGACTGTAATGAAATCACACACTGCAACATGGATGCGCAGTGCTCGGAAACACCCAGATTTATGGCATGTTTGGTTATAAATGTCTCTTTGGCTGTTTCATGTTCAGAAGGCTTTTACCATCCCTCCACTTAAGATAGCCAAGGCCCTCAGGGGTGGCCTGACTTGCCAAGGTCCCCCACCTTCTTGAACTTTGCTGGGAGGATTCAGTGTCTGTGGCCCAACCCAGAATGAGACATAACCAGTGGCACATTCCAGAATCCTCACCCCAACGCCACCCCAAATAGAATCTGTCCCTTCTAGGATTGTGTGGCAGCCAGCAGCACTCCCAGGCACCAGGAGACCTTTTACATACCATATGGCTGCATAATTAATAACATGCTGTAAGCAAAGATTGGAAAAGAGATTAGGGGACCGGGCTCCCGTAGTGGAACTATTAAGGAAGAATGAAGCCTAGTGACAGAGCAGGGAGAATAGGGCCCAGGCCTCCTCTTAGATGCTGGGCAAACACCAGGCAAGGGAGCATCCGTGACCAGCTCAATGTGTCTGCTGTCGGCCATAAAGACGGGACGTATTGGAGGGACAACAGCCAAGAATAACAAAATGACCTCTTTGGAGGGGACAAGGAGCCAGTTAATCACCCTCAACTAAAAAGGATGCGCACGCCATAGCTAACCTCTGTGCAAGGAGACTGTCACCTCACAGAGCCTCAGGGCTCAGATGGCAGGAGGAATGGCGCCCAGCAGGCCTTGGCTCCCCACCCATCTGGGACCCGGCTGAGGACACATCTCCCTTATCTCGGTGGCACAGGACAGTGATGTCCTCCGTGTTTGCGGGACCAGGCCAAGCTGTTCCCACCCACGTCTCCCTGACTGCTGAGGGTCAAAGCCCAGCGAGACCTTGGGTGAGCCAGCCCCCTACTTTCCGGGTCTGTGTTATGGGCTTCATAAGAGAAGCCACCTCATGGAGCTGGTGTGGGGAGGCAGAAGGCTGGCAGAGTGTGTTGTCCCCCAGGGTGCCACTGAGGAAGGCTGCGGTACAAGACCACCAGTGACAATAGGCCCATGGCTTTGGGCCTCTTGGCCCTCCAACAGCCCATGACATAGTTACTATTGTCCTCACGATCACCAGCTGGCACCGGATAGGAGGCAGCCCTCACAGGTGCCTCTGACTCGTCTGCACTGCTTCTGATGACCTCTGGGGCCCACGGCAGCACGGCTTCAGCCCTGTGCACTGTGCCGGCCTCTGAATGCTTCTCCAGGCTTGGGCCAGGGACAATGAACAAAAAGCAGCCTTGGGATCCAGAGGGTGTGGCAGCCAGGAACATGGCCTGCAGGCCTCTGGGAAGTAGGGTCCCTGGCTGGAGACAGAAGTGAGCTGGAGAAGGGAACAGACGCTGAGGACACGGTAGGTGCATACAGACAGCCACCTGGAAAGGCGAGGGCACACAAAGACACACAGAGACAGGCTCACATGCAGACACAGCTTCCCCACACACATCAACAATACACACGCGCACACACTCCCCGGCCCTGCCTTCCTTATAAGAGCTACGGGGCTGCTGGAACTGGCAGAGCTCTGAGTCTGCAGTTCATTAAATGGATTTTCACAGACACAAGCTAATTATTCCCCAGCCTGGACCCCTCCTCCTGCAGCATCCCTCTTTCCGGATCCCCCAGAGCAGTTGAGCCCCCTCAACTTTCTCTGTCCCCCTCCCCACCCCACTGACTTCAGGCAAAGGCCTCAGCCCTATCCTGGATCCTTGACAGACTTAGATGCTTCAGGGCAGGATTTTCCCAAGGACCCTGGTTGAATTGACCAAAGCAAAAGGGCATTGATGTTCCAGGTTTCTTCGAGGGTGCCAATCTGAATCTGTAGCCAAGTTGAGCATCCAGACTGTGGCTTCCTCAGGGAGCAGGGGAGGGGAGACTAGCTATTTCTCTGAGTCCCACTGCCTGGCTCACAGTAGGTATCACGTGGGCCTCTGCCTCCCTCCCCGCCTTGCCTGCACCTATAAGGTGCCTGGAGTGAACAGGCTGGGCCAGTCTTCCTCTCCAGCAGGTAAAGGAGCCTAGATTAGGAGCTGAGGGCAAGCTGGGCTCAGACTCCACCTCTTCTAGGGCCTCGATACAGCTGTGCCTCAGTTTCCTGGTCTGTAAACCGCTCTGTCTCAGTTGCCTGAGGAAGGAAGGCTCGGCTGCAGGGACTTGGCTCGCTCTGTTTTCACTCCGCAGGGCCCTGTCAGATGTGGGCGGTCCATTGATCTGCCAAGGAGAGATGCAGACTGTGGGCAGGCTAGAAGATGGCCACTCTGGTGAGCTTCTACCCCCAGCCTAGAGGGGACAGCCACAGGGACAGAGCCATGACAGGCGATGTGAACACCAAAGACTGCCCCCCCCAATCCATCTGCCTCCTTTCCTCCCCTCTCTTACTGACGCCTGGCTTTGGGCAGTGCGACCTGCAGAAGGCCTCAGATCCTGGGCGCCAGCCTCCCTAGAGCTCAGCGTAGTGCAGAGGATGGCAGAGAGTGAGTGGGTTTAATGAAACAAACAGAAGATTCCCAGTGCCCTGACATATGGTACGGGCTGAATCAATAATACCACCATTATCACTGTCCATTTGGCCGTGCGGGTCATCTTGTGATGTCTGATTTGATATTTAACTGTATCGTTGGCACACAAGGCAGATGGCCCAGAGCTGGGACCAGGCCGGACGAAGGAAAGGCGGTGCCTTCAAATGACAAGTGCATTTGACAAGCCATCAAAACGACTTTGCTGTGACAAGCTTCATTAAAAAGGGAGCACATCGCTCTCGTATGCAGATGGGGCCACTTTATTACCTTGCAATATGTTTATAGAAAGCCATTGCTTGGTGTGTGCCATCTCTACAAACAGAGACAAAGGGCCTCTTGCCTCCAAGCTGTGGTATCCTGGACAGATACCACAGTCCGCATACCACACTTGGTTACCTGTAATAGACTCTAATACCCCCGGGTAAGGAGATGGCTCGGTCAGCAAAGGGTTTGTCACACAAGCACAAGGACCTGACTTTAATCCCAAAATCCTATGTAAAAACCAGGTGTAGGCTTGCATCTGTAACCCCAGTTCCGGGGAGGGCAAAGACGGGTACGTTCTTGGGGTCTCCTGACCGATAACCTTGTGAATCAGTTAGCTGCGGGTTCATGAGGGATTATATCAGAAAAAATAAAGCGGAGCAATAGTAGACATTCTATCATTATATAAATGACTTTGACCTCCAGCCTACACACACACAATCACACATGTACACACATGTGCACTCATACACATGCACACACACATACAAGCACAATGTATGTACATACACAAACACATGTAGACACAGGCACACATGTACATACATATACAAACACACCCCCACACACGAAGAATCTGACATATTTTTCAAACTATGTAGAAGGCTGGGGGAGGGGGCAGAGTGTGTGACTGTGTGGCCCTAGGAGGCACTCGCCCCCTCTGGACTTCCTTCTCTGTCTCCATGGTTAGAGACCCAGGCTAGTGAAACTCACAGTGTCTGCAGCTCTCTCATTCCATGGCTTTGTGCTTTCTCTTCCCTTTCCACCCTGAGAGCCAGAGCCCCCATCTCTCAGCTCCCCGAGGCAGCTCTCCTCATTAAAATGAAGTAAAGGCTACAGATCACCAAGGGAATTTTGAAAGGTGGATCAGGCTACGTGAGGAATACCACTCCAGTGACAGGCTGGACCCTTACAGCCTCTCTAGGCCTGTAAAGGAGGGTGACGATGCCCTTCTCCTGGGTCGCTCTGAGGATTAGATTCTTCACGGTCACCCGGGAGAGAATGGAACCCATACAGCTCTCTAGCTGCGACTGTTATGTCTGGCACTGGGATAGTTTGCATGTGTGTCTGTGTGTGTCTGTCTGTGTATGTGTGCGTGCGCGTGTGTATGCTCGCACACACGAGGACATCCAGAGGTCTGTCTCGGACATTGATCCTTGGGGGCATCCACTTTGATTTTTGAGACTTGAAATGTGTCGAGTAAGCTAGGCTGACTAGCCAGTGGATACCAAGGCTCTACCTTCTTAGCGCGGGGATTGCAAGCACACACTGCGGCCGTCCTTTCCGGTGACTGGAGCAGGTTTGGGAGCATTGCTGCTGCAGCTGTGGTGACGGCAGAAAGGCAGAAATACTCACACAGCGTGTGCCAGGCAGTACCCTAGTCCCTGTGGTTTATGATCTACTCAAGATATGGTATTAATACCCCCACTTTATGGACGAGGAAACTGAGGCATGGAGAGATGAAGGAAGGGGCCCACAGTGCACAGCTGTTGAGTGGCAGAGGCCGGATGACAGTGCTAGGGTCGGACCCCTCCTTTCCGCTGTCTCTCCAGGAGAAAGAGCACCTCGGTGTAGTTTGACTTAAAAGACTCTGCGAGGAGACTGGAATTCACTTCACTGTTGAGGTTTTTAAGTCGCAGGGACTATTATGAGGAGTGAAAGATCGGAACCGACCTGTCAAGTGTCACGACACCTGCCTTTTGACAGAATTCTCAGTGACGGAGCTGGCAGGAGACAGCTCATCCCTGTGGCTGGAGAACGTGAAGAGAAGGATGTTCGAGTCATGGCACTGAGACCGATGTCCCTGCAAAAGTCCTCCGGGCCAATCTTCTCCTTTCTCCTTTTACACAAACAATGTTTGAGCCCAGAGAGGTTGGCTCTCAAGAATCTCAGTTCCGCGACTGTACTGTTCAATAGGACATCTGCCAGGACTTTACAGCGGCCAAGAGACTAGAAGCCAAAGAGGAGGCCCACAGGCTAACTCATCAGCCAGCCCTGAGGCTAGAACCAGCTCCCTGCACAGCCTCCTTAGCGGCCAGGGGCTATTTTCTACCTAAATGCGTGTTCGCTGTGGAGCCCTTACTTAAAGCTTTAAGCTCCTGGTTTTCCTCAGGGGAGGAAAAAGGAAAGGCCAAACACCCACAGGTTCTTTTGTTTGGAGTATGGGGGTGGGTGGATCCTCTCACCCCTCAGAAACTCCTATTAACTCTCTCCCCTTAACTCTAGGAAAATGAAAATGGCCCCCTACCTGTCTCTCCTACCACCATTTAAGCTAATAGCACAGGAAGGGAGGGTCAGGGGCAGCTTCTTTGTTTGTATGTCACTGTGTAGGATACAGATCTCACACACACACACACACACACACACACACACACACACACAAGGCACCATAAACTGGCTGGAGAGGAGGCCACTGCCCTGCAGGGCAAAACCTGGAAAAAAAAAAAAAAAAAAAGCAGGTGGCCCCAGAAGGGTTGCTGCAGGCAGGGCCAGAGCTCCTCCTAGGGTCTGCGTTGGAGGCTTTCTGCTGAGCGACAGCGGCTTATTACAGCTAATTCCCCTCCCTTGCTACAGCTGGAAAACCCACAGGGCTTTCTCAGTGTATTTGTGTATCTGGCGCTTTCTGCTTTCCTCCCCGTGGGGACCATACGCAGCTAAGAAAAAAGAGGCAACGCAGTCTCCCATAATTTCAGAGTCAGTTCCAGAGTTAATAATAAATTAGCTGGGAAGTGGGGGGAGGACGAAGTGGGGTGGACCCATCGTAGTGGGTGGGGCCCCTCTAGAAGTCGCTTCTGGGCGTCAGGAGGAGAAGTAGGCGGTCTAGAGAAGGAGGGCACACCGCGACAAGTCTGAAGGGTGCCTGTAGGAGCCCCCCCAGGGAGGGAGGAGATGGGGCCATTCTTATACCTCTCTGCCTCCCTCTCAGCGGACAGAGGTGCCCTTGGCTAGGCTTTAGCACACCCTGGATCCCCACTTCCGGAGAAAGGGCGGGGTGCTGTTTTTCTGAAATAACTGGAGGTTCCCAGTCCCTCTGGAAGATTCCACCAAACCCATTCACTTTCCAGGAAGACCACAGCAGCCACACCAGGTGGAAGTCAGCAGTTTCTACACCCTGAGGTTCTGTTATCCCTCCCAGACTCCTGAAGACCAGGGACTCGGCTGTCAGCCTGGAAACTCAGTCAATTCCTACCGAGTGATAATCACCGAGAGACAGGGACGCTGCAGTGTGAGGACACTGGACAAGATTGGTTCCCGGGATGCCACAGTACAGACAAGATGGCAGGATACAGCTGAGATGACCACCATCACGAGGGGGTGGTGTGAGGACGCTATGAGGCTCAGCCCAAGATGGTGGGACAGGGACAAGATGGCTGCTGCCACAGTAAGACACAAGTGGCAACATGAGGGTGTTAGGCAGGATTAGCCCCAGGACACTGGGGTATGGGCAAAGTGGATGCCCTGAAATTTAGGGGAGCTGTCCTCTAAGGGACCCACTCCCGTGTCCTAGGATGAACTAGAAGTGACACAGAGAACTCTGGGCTTTGTTTTGAGAGCTGGGCTAGCTTCCTGAAGGGCAGGTCAGTAGGAGGACGAGGAGGGGCCAGGTGACAGAGGACCAGGTGGTCACTAAGCTCCTGCCAGCCAATGATGGATGGACGCTCCAGCTTATCCACCTCCACACCTAACAACCACAGGAAGGGATCAGCCAGGGAGCCTCAGCACAGATCAGTCAGGTGTACTGCCTCGGGCAGGAACAAGCCCCCTCCCCCCCCCATCTCCTCCAGGAAGGGGACAAACTGGAAACTCTTCCTTACCGCTCAGGGTAATAACTGACATCAGGCCAGGGGAGCCCGACTCGCTACCCCCGGGCAGGATGGGGTCTTGCTCATCCTTCACGAGGGAAACTGGAGCACGGCAGAGCAGAGGGAGGGATGTGTCCACCGTCACCAACTGGCAAGCCACTGCCCTTTCTCTCTGCCCTTGGCTGCGGCCCCCCCTCCCCGCAGCACCATCTGCTCCTGCAGCAACTGGGGTTTCTTTTAAAAAATATTTGTCTCAGGTGAGGCCCGAAGTGGGCAAAGGGATGATGTACAGTGCTTTGCTGGCCTGGGAAGGGTAGGTAGAGCGAGCCCCTGGCAACTTCTGGGATGGTAGGGACAGGCCTCCCTTCTGGTGTCTGGGTTACCTCCCAAGCAATCTCCTCTGCCTGTGGTTTCCTGCCAGGGCCTCTAGGCACCTTGAACCCAGGCCCTAGCCCCTCCAGCTACTCCCGAAGCCAGCAGACTTGGTGCTGTTCCAGAAGTTTGACTTTGGGGTGAACCTCTGCTAGAAAGGAGGCTTCCTAGGGAGTCCAGGTCCCCCACATGGAGGTCTCTGGGAATGGTGGGACCCTGGAGGAGACTGCTCCGTAGTAAAGAAGGTTGGGGATAGGGTGGGATGAGGACATAAGCAGACAGGGTGGTACCCGCCCTCTGCCAGCAGGAGGGCCCCTGGAACTTTGTCAGAAGACCCTGGGGATAGAAACCTGTAAAACCAAGTCCGTTTTAATCGGGCCACCTGAGACCACCACACCCTCCACCTACCAAGACAAACAGCCCACCACACCACTAGGGCCCCTTCCTCTGGCCTGACTGACCCCACAGTTTGGAGGCAGAGGCCTTGGAGGTCTCCTGCCTTCTTTTGTGGCTCTCTTGATCCCAAGGAGCTAGGGGTTGGGAAGGGCAGGATTCCCCCTGAAGGACTGACTCAGAGGTAGCCACAATGGGAGCCTGCTAAATCACTGGCTCCTCCCCCCACCCTTGGGGCTTCTCCCTGGCTGCCCCTCCTCCTAGACCCAGGGCAATTTCCCCTGAAGTGTGTGTTCACGCTGGGCGCTGAAGCCTCTGAGGCAATTGACTAGATTTCAATCAGAAATCCATCTCCCTTAAGGACAGCTTCAGATAAAAGCGGAAGTAACCTGCAATCTAGATGCTGATGCTGAGCCTAACTGGGGAGCTGAGAAGGGCTGGGACAGAGAGGGCACAAACCGGCTCAGCCTCCAGGTACCACGGGGGCCGCTAGGAGCTGGCCTGCTTTCCCTCCCGTCACCACCCAGCTCTGCCACAGACCCATTCCCGAACTTGTGAGGGAAGGTTGGTTAACCAGATGTGACCTGTGGCCCACACTAGCGAGGCTGCCAGAGACCTGACTTAAAGAACCACAGGTGTCCTTAAAGTGAGGGAGAAGAACGGGGTCAGGCCTCCTCCCACCCACCCATATCCACCCCCTTGGCCAGTTGCCACTGTGGTCGCTGGCTCCTCTCAGAAACTGGACTGTGGTCAGGAAAGGGTCACTCCAAGAGAGAGGCTGCTGCCTGACTGATCCTTCTTCCTGGAGACCCTGCAGGGCGGGCAGAGGAGGGGCTGCTGGGACAGGAGGGACCCCACAGAGCATCTCTGGTAAATAATGCACGCCTCCCAGGCCCGGTTGCCGCAGGTAGCGTATCAAAGTAATACCGTGAGACGGATTGCAGTGTAATCGCCATAATTTAGGGCCCCGTGGGTGAGGCCGTTTCGGAAAAGCTGCACACCCGGGTGGGCCAAGGTGACTGGAGCGCCTGCACCAGCTTTGACCTCTGGATTTCTTCCAAGCTAAGTGAGGCCATAAAAAATTCAGAAGCCCAGGCTGTCTCCCAGCAAATGGGGTGTGGGTAGAGAGATTGTCCTATCCATCTAGACCCGGACAGGATGGATGCTCTCGGTCAGCGGCCAGCAGGGAGAGAGATGCGGAGCCAAAGCCGCCTCTTCCGGGCGTCTGAGGAGCCCCATAGATGTGACCCAGGTGCCCTGCCGTCTAGCGATGTTTTCATTAGAGTTCAGGTGGTCGCTGTAGAGATTCCAGGTCCTTGGTGGCCAGCCCGCTTCCCACCCGCACTGGGACATGGGGGCATTTCATATTCTTGCCCAGACCCTCCCCAGGGACCTCTGCAGAGCACCCCTTCCCCAGCCCCTCCAGGGGACGGCAGGCAGCGTTCAGTGGTGCTGAACTGATGAAGGGCAGTGTGTTTGCAGGCTCCCGGGGAACCTTCTTGATGGGAGCCAGCTGGAAGCCTTGTCCTCCTACTCCGCTCCTGGTGACCTAGAGGGTGATATTCATGAGTTTCTCTCGAGGAAAGACAAAGAAATAGAAAAACTTATCAGACTCCACAGCCCTGTCATGTTGCATTAGCGGCCATCCTCGCGTCTGCCACCCCACCTTGGTGCTGGGGGGCTGAGGGGGAGTGTGTGTGTGAATTCTTAGAGGTGCCCTCATCCATTCATTATGAGGGCCCAGAGGCTCCTATTCCCTCCTCGCCTGTCTCTAAATCATTTTATGTTTTGCAATAAAGAGATACCCAGGTTCTAAGCTCACCTGGGTTGGCAATCTGCTGCGAGGCACCCTCCCCCGGCCCTGCACTCCCCACTCCCCACCTGCCTGGCTGTTCTGATGTGGCCTGGGTGTGGGTTTGAGTGCCAGCAGCAACCTTAGCCGAAGCCCTGATTAAACAAGTCGCAGGGCATCCTTATGACAGAACATTCCACGGTGACAGGAATAAGGGAGATTTACGTGCCTGTGGTCACGGGAGATGTCCAGGATATATTGTTAAGCAGAAAAGGCAAGTTGCGGACTAGCGTGTGGAGTACAATCTCATTTGTGTTATGTTTTAAATAAAGGCTGTACATATTCACACACTCTCCTGTGCACAGCCAGTG
Source organism: Alexandromys fortis (assembly GCF_014885135.2). Classification (NCBI taxonomy): domain Eukaryota; kingdom Metazoa; phylum Chordata; class Mammalia; order Rodentia; family Cricetidae; genus Alexandromys; species Alexandromys fortis. The sequence continues at coordinate 3,157,244 of NW_026067892.1, read as the reverse complement.
TCTGGAGGGAAAGGCAGAGACTGCTGACAAGATTGTCCCTAGGGAGGAGGAGGGGATTTTAACCTCTCGTGGCTGATTTTTTTTAACTGTTAATTTTTTTCTGACAAATAATCACTTTAGTTCCATAACGCAAATATAAATATCTTTCAAATAAAACGAAAAGGAAATATGGCCCAGTCCCTTCATACGCAATGAAGGTCCAAAGAGGGAGAGAGTTTTTCCAGGTTACACAGCGCTCAGAGGAGTCCTGAGCCCCTGTCTGGGACTCTCCTGCCAGGCCTACAGCCCTGTCAGCCTGAACAACAAGACCCCTCACAGAGGTGTGATCTGGCTTCTGGGGGAGCGGCCAGATAAAAACAGGGGTCCAAAGACAAGAATGAGAGGCCACAGTCATGAAAGGGACAGCTATGGCAACACCTACAAGGCTCAGGGAACAAGGAGGAAGAGGGTGCAGGAAGAATGTAAGAGCCGGGGGCTGGAGAGATGTCTCAGTGGTTAAGAACACTGACCACTTTTCCAGAGGACCTGGGTTCAACTCCCAGCACCCACATGGTGGCTCACAACTGTCTGATGATCCATTTGCAGGGGATCTGACACCTTCACACCAATGCATATAAAATAAAGTTAAATATATATATAATGTAAGAGCCAGAGGATGGGGTGGAGAGCCATGAAATGGTGTCCTGTGGACCTGAGGTGGCCGTTGACCACACGCATGGGCTCACAGCATCTGTGGTCACCTGCAGGACACAGAGCCAACAAGATTAGTCAAATCCAAGCAGGCAGCACTGGTTGGATTCAGTGGGTTGTGGAGGGGAAAAGGCATGGAGGTGAGGACAGGATGTGTGGAGGGGAAGAGGAAGGGGCAGCTGTGGTTGGCATGATCAAGGTACACTGCAGTCATGTATGAAACTTCAAAAAGTAAGATTTAAAAAAAAAGAGTGGGTGACAGTTTTGGAAGCCCAGCTGAGTGGCCTTCACCCACCTATAGCCTTGATCTCAGCTGGCCCTGAACATGGTTGAGCGTGCCCAGCGGGCCACTGAAGGCCATGCCAAGGAGACTAGCCATCTTGATCTGTCAAGGAGCGAGAGGGTTCCCACGATGGGGGATCTAATGCTAAAAATGGGCAATGGGAGGCAAGCAGATACAAGTCGGGGCCTTGCTTTGTCTTGCCAGAACACACTGAAAGGCTTGGCAAAGACAGCTCCCAGTAACTAAAGGCTGAAGCTTCTAGAAGGGAGACGCTTAGTGAGCCAGCCAGCCCTGCTCTGCTCTTCTGAGGAGGATGAGACAGCACAGGCTAATTTGTTAATTCGTGGCTTGTCTGTTGCTTGCTTTCTCCCCTCTGTACACACACACACACACGCACACACACACACACACACACACACAGCCTCCAGCTTTTCTCAGTCCACCGAGAGGCACATTGGCCGGGGCCCATCTTTCCCATCCAGAGCCCACTGTCTCTCTTAGGCGACATAATCCTCAAGAAATTCCAAAGCCTTTAATTACACACAGGGTGCATGGCAATCTCTCATCTCTCCCTCCCCACCCCAGGAGACAAAAAGGAAATTTCACACCCTACTGAACCCAGCTCGTCGTTCTCTTTGATGCCAGCCTGGGGTTAAAAAGCAGGGACGGGCACCACTTGCCTCCTCCGGGTCCCGATTCCTTCGCCGATGTTGAGATTCAGAGCATGCGTCTTAAAGATGATAATCAGGGCGCTCCGTGCCGTCTTCCATGCCGATGAGTGCCCCCCCTCCGGCCCCCTGACTTCCGCACTGCAGCACCCGGTGCTCTGCAGCCAGCCGCCTTCTGCATCCAGTCCCACTTGAGCCTGGCCACCCTTGGGAGACTGGGAGACGCACTGGGCCTCCGGTGGGGAAGGGCCAGCATTGTTCAGGTCAGCTCCTAGCCCTGCTCCTCTAGAGCTGTGTGACTTGAAGCCACTTTCTTTCCCTCTCTCATCATGGGCTTACCCAACCATAAAGTGACAGAGTCTCCTAGGCATGGTGGCACATGGCAGTAATCCCAGCACTTGGGAGGTGGAGGCAGGAGATACTCACTAGGGAGATACCCATGGTCAATTGACTGTCTCCTGGGGTTCTCTGGTTCCCAGTCACCCCAGGCTGGGAACAGAGTGGGGGAGGAAGGCAAAACGATGCTTGTTACTGTAGGGAGGCGGCGTATCATGCCCCAGCTGTCCCTCCATCGGATGACTTTGAGGCTTCTTCTGCATGGTTGCTGGATGGGTGAGGTGTAGCAGAATTGAGCCTGAGACCCAGGAAGGTAATTGATTGTCGGTATAGCCTCCCTCCCCACCCCGCCTCTGCACCTCAAGATCCCCCTCCAAACACTTTCCCCAAGCCCCTGCCATAGTTGGTATTTCCCAGCATCAGGGTCAAACCCAGGGCCAACTTCTTATGAGGTACACACCCTACCACTGCGTCCCACCCCTCGGGCCTTGTCACAGGGTGCTCATAAACACTGCCTTCACTATTATAACAACCTTCCACGTCCACGTGTATCCCCAAGTCACAGGACTATGGAGGCTAAATGCCACGGAGCTCTGGGGTGACCCAGACAGCAAGTCTTGTCTCCCTCTGCCTCTGCCGCCACTGCCTCCTCGCCTCGGGGAGGCTGCTACGCTGGGTGCCTTCCTGCTCTCTGGAGCAGCTACTTAACTCCAGGCAGGGACAAGGAACGTGGAGCTGGGCCATATGGGAAATAGTCTCTTTTCCAGTCACTCGGAACCTTCCTGAGCCCTTGTGGGGTACACCCCTGGTCAGAGCAATCAGACATTTAACAGTATAACTCAGTTTAAGTGCCAATATGTGGGGACCACTGGGGAAAAGAGGCCTCCCAAGGTGCCAGGGATGAACCGAGCCTCTGCCTGACCCCTCAAAGGGTACAGCGCCTTCCTGAGCCCCAGCCGAGCCTCCCCTTGGCTCCTGGAAGTGTGTGCTGATGGCAAGCGTGAAGGACCATCTGCCTAAGCCTGGGGGAGCCAAGCTTCCTGTCATCCCCCCAGCACCGAGACCTCACTTCAGACTGAGGCTGAGTACAGTCCCTGTTGGCTTGATGCCTACCGATAGCTTTTATATGTGCACAGTTCCAAACCTACGCAAGCTTTCCACACTCCCTGAAGACAGCTGCCACTGGTGCTGATTGAATGAATCCTACTGCATGGGGTACCGCTCAGGGGTAGAGTGCTGCCAGCCGTGAATCCTTCTAGAGGTACTCTGCGCACCCGTGAGCAGAGATGCGCCATGCAGACTCCCTCTTCTTCTGTTTTCCGGGATAATCTATCTTTCTATGAGAATTCATACGGGAACTCCCTCGTTCCTCTTCATAGCTGTATAGTATTCCACCTTGTCTCAGTCCCGTGTGTGATGTAAGTATCCATGGTGGGCAGGGAATTTAAGCTGTTTCCACTCTTTGCATCTACAAAATCTGCACCCTTGGAAATGTGTCTATAAGAAGAAAAATTCTCTAGACTATGTGTCTATAGTTAGAACTGCTGAGACAAAGAATATTCACAGTCGTGACTCTGAAAGCCCCGGATCAATTATACTCACTCGAGGTGTGTATCACTCTGAGGGCCAACCCAGTTTCGTGTTGGAAGGAATGCGGCTGACTTCAGTCTCACAACCCCTCCCCGCTCTCCACCCTACCCCGACCCCCGCCACCGTCAAAAGTTAGAATTATTGTCCTTAACCAATGAGAACACAAGATTCGCTTTTGCTCAGCTAGCCCTCCCACTGAAGACCTCATCCCGGGTCAGGCCGGTGCCACCTGCCCTGAGTTCATCCAGATTCACTCTCCACACTGCGAGGGCCATGTCTGCTCACAGCTTCACTTCCCAGCTGAGCCAGGTGTGGAGCCACACAGCTCTCCTAGGGTCACACAGCCAACAAGTTTGCATTCCTCAGGGTGGCTGTAGAACCCAGGTTATTCCTGCCTCCGGGGGACTTCTGCTTTGCCCCTTGTGAGCACGAGACTCCTCTGGGAAAGAAACCAAGTCCCCTGTGTGTATTAGGCTCACCACTGAGCGGTAGAGATCAGCGGAAAGTCAGAATTGGAGAGGACCACGAAAGGGTTTTCAGAGGTATTGTCTGAAGCTGGTAAGATGGCTCAGGGGATAACAGCGCTTGCAGCTAAGCCTGACGATCTGAGTTCAATCCCTGTGACCCTCATGGTGGAAGGGAGGAACTGACTCCTGAAAGAAGTTGTCCTCTGATTTTCACATGCACACCGTGGCACATGTGTGCATCTCTCTCTCTCAAACACACACACACACACACACACACGCACACACACGTAAATGTTGTATGAGAGGGGGTGGGAAGGTGATGAGGGCAGTAGTTCTGGCTGCCCTGTGCTTGCTCCAGGAAAGGAGGTGGGTATTCATTCAACTGTCTTACCTCTCATGGGAAGGTCTCATACAACAAAGAACTATTCTTCCCCAAAGGCCCACAGTGCCCCCTATCGGGCAACTACAGAACCGTCTCCCTGTTATTAGTACCCAGCAGGAAGAGCCCTGCAGAAGGAACCTGCTGAGGGTGATTCTGGGCCGAGGCAGAAGTAACATGGCCTGAAGGCACTGACTGGGCCAGAGGCTGAACTCTGCCTGCTGCTACCTCTTGCACGGGTGTGAAACAGAACTGTTTGTGAAGCGCCTGCTGTATTCTCTTGATCTTTTGGGTTCCGTAATAATGTAATTCTGCCATAGAGGAGACAGGGAGCATAAGTGCAAGTTGGGGAATAAGGGGTAAAGTGGAGCAGATCAGGGAGAACTGACACCCAGCAGAGGGCGTCCTGTCCATTGCAGCATTGACTCCACTCCAGGGAGCTACCAGGCCGGCTACAGGTTCTCAGGACAGGGTTTGCGTGACTGATCACTTGTGTGTTTAGGAAGCTGGTTCTGTTCACAATACTTTACCCAGCTGTTCCCTGCCCACAGTACCTTTCTAAGACCATGGAAACCCCAGGTACTGCACTCCCAGCTCCCTGTGAGGCTCCCCCAACTTGGGATTATATCCCTAGAGCAGAAGCTAGGTCATATCTTTGCATCCCCAAAGTTCTATTACTTTAGGGTCAAGATGGATGGTGCCTTAGGGTTTCTATGGCTATGAAGAGGCACCATGACTGTGGCAACTCTTATAAAGAAAAACATACCATTGAGGCTGGCCTATATTTTCAAAGGATTAGTCCATTATCGTCATGGTGCAACATGGTGGCATGCAGGCCGACACGGGCCAGGAGAAGGAGCTGAGAGTCCAACTCCTTGACCCACAGGCAACAGGAAGTAGTCTGAGTGCCACACTGAGTGAAGCTTTAGCACAGGAGACCTCAAAGCCTGCCCCCACAGTGACACACTTCCTTCAACAAAGCCACACCTCCAAATAATGCCACTCCCTATGAGCTTATGGGGCCAATTATATTTAAACTACCACAGATGGATAATAGAAAGAAATAATGGGTGGATAGATAGACAGATGATAGATAATAGGTAGGTGAATGGATGGGATGAAGGATGGATAGATGGTTAGGTGAATGAATGGATGGGTAGGAGGATAGGTGGGAAGGGGATGGGTGGGAGGGAGGGAGGTGGATGGAGCAGATGGAGAGAGGGATAAGGCAGATAGAACCTGAATGGGTAGGTAGGTGCATGGATGGGGTGGGATAAATTGATGAGTGGGTGGTTGGGTGGGTGCATGGGATGGGTGGGCAGACGGAAGGATGGAGTGGGTTGATGGATAGATAGATGGAGAGACAGACTGACTAAGGCCTGTCTGAGCAGTGGCAGTAGGAGGGAAAGGGAAGTGAGAGCGAGCTGAGGGAAAGAGGACATGAGGACATGCCTGCTTAGCTCCCTGGATGTGACCCCATGAGGAAGTGCTACTATTGACCCCATGTACAGACAAGGAAACTAAGGCTCAGAGAGACACCTTCTGTGGTTAGTTCTCCACATCCCACAGCTGCTAAATGGCAGAACCAAGCCTTGAACCTAGATAGTCTAACTATGTCATTGTGTTCATTGTATATGACCTAAAGACTCAAGCTGAGGATAAAGTCCAAGCCCTTCATCCTGGAAAACAGTAAAGAGGCTGGAGCTCCTGTCCGCTGACCACCAGTCTTGCTTTAGCCAGGCCTACTCACCTCCCACTCATCCCCAGACAGCTCACCCCAGAATCACCACCACCTGCTTCAGCCCACACAGAGTGTACCAGCTGGATGGAGGGACAGCGTCCTCTCCTGGAAACACGCAGAAGTGCAGGCCCACTGTAGACTTCACCCCTCAGCTCCTGGCCTATCCCAGTTGAGTGGACTCTGGGCAGGAAGCCAGCTGCAGCCTGCAAGGCCCTCTCTCTGCTGCTCCTCCGCCCCTCACCCGAGTCACACTCCACATGCTCAGGTTCCTTTGTGGTGGGTGTTTTGATTAATTTTATTCTAATTAATTCAGTAATCTCAAGCTGTTTGCAAATCTGCACCAAGCTCTGCTGTGTGATGGATCTGCAGAAAAGGCTACAGACAAACTCGCTTCAGCTCTTGGCTGGAAGATATATATATCACGGCTGGGAAAGTGGGCTGGGAGGACCCAGAGACACTCACTGCCTCTGGCTTCTCACTGTCGTTTCCCTCTGTGTGCCTGCACCAGGCCTTGATGGCTGTGGCTGGAGAACAGAGACCCTGAAGGCCATTTTATTTTTAACATTTAGTGTGTGTGTGTGCACGTGCGCGTGTGCATTAAGTGACAGAACAAATTGAGGAAGTCCATTCTTTCCTTCCACCATTGTGGGGCCCAGATATTGAATTCAGGCTGGTAAGCTTGGCAGCAAGCATTTACCCACTAAACCCTCTTGCGGGACCCTCAAGGTTAGCTTTGCCGCATTTGGTAACAGGACTACTCTGAGCCTGACTTTTCTGCTTCTTTTTCTTGACAGAGCCACAGGTACTGCACCTCACTGGTGGACTCTAACACCCTCCCTCACAAAACAGACATGGGACTTGCCTGTCATTCCACGGGTACCCAGAGCCCCCTAGAATCTGGACAGCGGCTTAGGAAGTGGGACAGACCCCACAGGAAGGCAGGACAGTAGAGGTTAATACCCGAGATGCAAACCAGATTCCCTGGGTTTCCATCCTGACTTCGTGCTAGCTGGGGACCTGGGGGAGGTACTGTACTTCTCTACGGCTTAGCTGCCACCACCCCCACCACACACACATAGATAAATGTAACTGGGATTGTTAAGGTCTGGCAAATGTCTCAACAGGTAAAGGCTCTTTCTGCCAAGCGTGATGATAGAACCTGAGCTCTGGGACTCACATGGTAGAAGACAACCGACCCCCACAAGTTGTCCTCTGACACCCTCCCCATACACACACTGTGGCATGTGTATGCATACACATTACTAAACATTTATAAAACAAACCTTTCTAGATACCAGTGCAGGGTATCTACTGTTATAGCTAAGCCCCACGTGCACCCCTCTGGGTTTGGAGATAGACCTGATGGAGTCTTTGAGTTACGGAGAGCACTCCCCCATATGCCCTTGAACCCCTACTTCCAACTTGGGGCTGGTGGGAAAGGGCAGTGGTGCTCAGATGGGTGCTCAGAGGCAGCCTGTACAGAGGACCCTGGGTAAGCGCTGCCCACCCCCAGCTGCCCCTAGTGTTAATTGTCAGAATGCAGAGTCTTCTATGACTCCCACTCACCTATCCCTTCCCCAGAATTGTGCCACAGCCTGGAGGGACAGACATGGGGTCTCTAGCCCTGATCTACATGCCATAAGCCCAATACAATCACGATGAAGTGGCCAGATGTCTCCCCACCCTGACCCCGACTTCTCTGCCTGCATGCACCCTCCCCCGTCATAATGAGCCCTAAGAGTCCTCTTCCCTCCACCATATTCCCCGTTCCCCCCACACACTTTTACCCATCCTGGGAAGACTAAGCTTTGTAATCTTCCCCTTGAAAACCTAAGCTATTAAGTTTCTTGGTAACATTGGTCATCGGTCTCTCTCAGGAAGGGCTGCAGAGTGAGAACCTGGCTGGGCGGCTCTCCTCCCTACAGGCATGGAGGCAAGTCTGTGATCTCCAGCATCAGCAGGACTTCAGGATTCATGGTTAAAGGTTCACAAGGTGGAGCTAGATGTGGTGGCACCTGCCTGGAATCTCAGCACTTGGAAGGTAGAGGGGAGGGTGAGGAGGAGTTCAAGGCCAGCCTGCGCTACTTGAGACCCTGTCTCAAAACGATAAATAAGCCGTGGGGGCACCCGCCTGTAATCACAGGGCTCAGGAGGCTGAGGCAGGTAGATCTCTTTGAGTCAACTTCCGAGCCAGCCAGGACTGTCTCGAAAAATTCAAACGTAAATAAACAAACAAACAAACAAACAAACAAATGGCAACAAAATGAAGAATGAACAAATAAATTCTCTGGTCTTCCCAACTATCCCTCCAGACCAGACTCCCCATGGGCCTAAACACCCTCTTCCACCAGATGAGCACCCAGCTGCTGTGGACTGGGTACTCCACTTGGCCCAGCACCCAGGTCGGGTCAGGTACTCAGTGAATATCAACCAGGTCTGGTCCAGTCTGATCCACAGTTGCTGGGCTTACTGATAACTCAGGCATCACTATGACGTCCTCACCGGGCATAGATCAGGGTCTCTGCAGAGTCACCTAGGCACACGGGTGACAGTGTGCACAGGCGTCCTCACCGGGCACAGATCAGGGTCTCTGCAGAGTCACCTAGGCACACGGGTGACAGTGTGCACAGGCGTCACCTCACCTCCTTGGGCTCGCCAGCCCCTGCTTCATTAGCTGACTACAGCCTCCCCTCTGCTCCCTTTCTTAAGGGCTGCTGCGTTCTGAGCAGGAGCATTGGAACAAGCTTTGCACAATTACCGCCCACCCCCATCAGCCCGGATCACGGCTGGGGGATTAGTGTCAGGAGATTTGCTGGGTAATGGGTTCTGGGCAGTGGGACACGGGCCCTCGGCTGGGATGTGATTATGCAGGTTACACTTCCATGGGTCCAGACACAGCCATAGACCCTGGCAAGCAGGTGTCTGGGGGTGGGGGAGGAATTCCATGAACACTTCTTCACTCACTGTGAATATATATGACGCGAGATGGTTTTCTTTCCTTTTCCCTTTCTTTTCTTTCTGTCCGCAAACACTGCAGACCCTCGTGAGCCACAAAAGCTTTGTGATATTACACGGGAATAGAGGAGGGGAAACTCCATATTTCCACCTGTCAAAGGTTTGGTTTTCTTATTTATTTACTAGCGTGCCACTGGGTAAATTGAACCCTGAACAATATTAAAAGGAAATAAACATATCTCTCAGTTGCTCACGGAGCCAGCACTCGCCAGGGAGCTGGGCCGGCAACAAGCCTCCCGGGCTGGGGACAAAGTCACAGCGGGGGGGGGGGGCTCCTGACTACAGCTCCCCCCACACCAGCCAGCAAGACCCACGGCTGGCAAACAAGGCCACACAGCGTCCTCTACCGCTCCCAGGTGGCTGGACAGTTCTGGTCTGACCCACCACCCTGCCAGTCAGTTATAACACACACACACACACACACACACACACACACGGACACACACATACAGACACACTTGGACACACACAGACAAACACACAAAGAGCAATGGAGGGTCCCTTTCACTAGGTCCCTCCCACCCTGAAAACCTCAATTGATTTAAAAGGTGTGTTTAAATCTGCTGAATTGGGGCCACTGAATTTGGACTCAGCGGGTAAAGGCGCTTGCCGCCAAGCCCGATGACCCAGGTGCAAACATCGGTTCCCACGTGTGAGAAGGAAAGAAAAGGCTCCTGAAATTGTCCCCTGGCCCCCACTCAAATGTCACGGTGTGTGCACACACACTGGGTAAATAATTTAAATATGTAATAAATTAGAATACATTTGCTGAATTAGAGCTGGCTTGGGGATTGTCAGTACCGGCTTGGCCTGCCTGTGTCTCTCCTCACCTGCTGCAGAGGGGCCTGTGGGATATTCTATCTCCCCTGGGAGGTGTGATCCCAGCCCCCCTCTATCTGTGCCGAATTCCTAGAAAGAAGAGAGCTAAGTCCATCCCCACTGCACACCTGTGGGGTGAAGGCCTGTGGAACTCTCTGTGCAGCAAGGGAGGGGGCAGAAGTGTGGCCCGAGGCCTCCTCTGTGGGACTTAAGTCTCTCCTCCTCCCTTTCTGAGCTAAGGAGGATCAGAAGGACAGAGAGTCCCACAGAGTCCACAGCACATCTTCAGACTACGCTGGTTCCAGGGGTCTAAAATCCTAGAATTTGCCTAAAAGAGGTAAGAAGACCCAGTGGCTGATCTGGGCATGATCAAGGAGAAGGGGCCCAGCTGGGAAACTGGACGGCAGAGAGACAGCAGAACCTAAGCCAGCAAGGATCACAGCCACCCCACAGGTCCTCCTGGACCCCACCTGCCTCTATTGGTGTCCTGCCCACTCCCCCATCACAAACACAGCAATCACAGCGGTGATTGCTGGTGAAGCTTGGGGCACTGAGGAGAGAGGGAGGTGGCTCTTACTAGTTGTGTCATGGTAAGAACCCTGGGCACATGGTGCAGGCGGTGAGCACCGGCTCTGGAGCCATCCTGCCTAGGTTTTAGGCTCAGAGCTGTCACTCAGAAGCTGTGTGACCCAGACACCGGGCCCATTCTCATTTGCAAAACAGAGCCGGAGACTCTGGGAGTTTGGACCAGCTCAAGCAGGTGGATAGCTGGAGAGGACCGGAGCACAGCACCTGACTGTCTTGGAAGCCCATGGGGAGTGCCCCCGAGGTCCAGCCTCCCCTCTCTGCGAGGACCACTGTGTCCTGTATGAAGGACAGCAATGGTGTAGGAAGCACAGACATCTAATGGTAAAAGAGACAGAAGGAACAAATATGGTCTCGCCCACTCTGGTCAGGAAGGCACTCAGCACCAGCATTTGCTGAGCGGCCAGTCATATCCGGTGGGGTTACAGAGGCCTTAGGTCTTCCCACTGTCCTCTCTAGTCACATATAGGGTGTGGCCACATAGAATCAAAGCCATATTTCCTGGCTTCCCTTGCAGCTAAACATCCGTATTATTAAATTCCGAGCAATGAGGTTTAAGGAAAATGCCAGATAAAAACCTCTGGGATTTTTCTCCCGGAAGGTTAGAAGGTGGGTGAAATAGCTGGACTCAGAGCCGCCATGTTGGTCTACGAGGGGACCTTGTCTTAGAAGGCATTACAGGGGAGACTAGTTCTCAGAAGACTGCGTGGAGCAGAGCCTTGCTGGGGTCAGCGGGTACAAAGACACTGAGGTTTGGGCCTGGAGTAGTGGCACACACCTTTAATCCTAGCACATGGCGCATGGGAGGCAGAGGCAGGAGGATCTCTGTGAGTTCGAGGCCAGCCTGGTCTATATACATAGAGAGTTCTACTACAGCTGTCTCAAGAAAAAAAAAACCACAAAATCCACAAGACAACAATCCACAGGGTAGCATGGCCGGGTAATGAGGCTCCATTGTGGGGCCAGAGCTGGGTTAGACATCATGGGGCGTCTTCGGCTTGTGTGCTAGAGGCCTGGCATCTTATATGGCACACTATAACCTCAGCGTCGACTCCATAGGCTGAGCAGAGGTCTCCTTTCCAAGGGCAGAGACTGAGCCATTTGCTCAAGGCTGCACAGCTGTGGAGAGCAGGGCTGAATGGGAACCGAGGCAGTGGAACTCCAGCCTGTGTGTCCCTGAGACCAGATCTAGTCACGGGAGCATCCTCAGCTCCTTTTTTCACCTGACCTGGCCTCCCATGTTCCCACTGGAACACTCTAAGGACACAGAGAACTGCTCCTCGGGCTTAACCAACCCTGGGATTTCACCTTTGCCCTGAGGGGGGTGGGGCGCCCCAAGGAGGCAGAAACCAGAAAAATTGATAAAAAGCAGCCCCTGAGTAGGGTCATACTCCACCCAGGACTTGAGTGTGGTTTTACATGACCACTGTAGTCCCCGTTATCCTCCTGTCGCAGCCAAGGCCCAGAGAAGGCAAGTCACTCTCCTGGGGCTGCCCAGAACGTAAACTTTGGAGTTTTTAATCCACCGAGGTCCCCACCAACCTAAGCCACTTACAGCTACCTCAGTCCTACAGTTACTCCTCTGGGGATCTTCCCAGACCTGTGACAAGATGACAGAATTCTGTTCAGCTGTGGCTGCCTCCCCCTTCCCTCCCTCCCTTGCTTCTCCGTCCCAGCCTGCTACCACAATCTGTAGCCAACATATGTCTCCGAAAGGCAACAGAGCAGCCTTCCTCTGAGGCTTTAAAATATGTAATAGTATTCCGTAAGGGCTGAGTCGGCTTCTGGAAGTATCTCTCAGTTTACTTAATCCCAGCACATTGGAAAACCATCTCCAAATTGAATCGGAGGGCTTTTGAACAGCAGAAACCTTGGTGGGCCGTGTCTCATGTGTCTCCTGAAGGAGGCTTTTCCTGTGCCTATAAACTCAGCCCTCCAGTGCCATAAAGCTCCGAGGTCCAGCGCTGTCTTTCTGGAGCCTCGCATTGCTGGACCTGAGCCTATCGGATCCAGCCAGTGACATCTTTGGGCCATGCTGGAGTGTTCCTGAGGGCTGGATGCTAGGGCCTCGCTCCCAAGTTCGTTCCCAAATGTACCAGTAAACCCATAAGCAGATTGATAGGCAGACTCCACTGCCTGCTGCAGGGCTGAACTAGGCCCCAGCCTCCAGATGCAGACACACAGATTTAAAACCAACGACAACTGACCACTAGGCATGCTGGCAGCCAGGACACTGTTTCTGGGCAGGATTTCCAAAACCTGTGGTTTCTAAGACCAGAGACCAGGTTGGCAGGGCTAGAAGTGGAAGTCTCCGGGCATTGAAGCTGGAAGTGACCAGGGACAAAGGACCCCATGCTGAGCTATCTCTGGTCTGCTGCCTCCTGCCCAAACTCTAGCTCTCCAACAGCTGGGGGGGGAGGCTTTGATCATCACCCCACAGATGTGGATGGCTCTTAACAAAGAAGTCCCAAGGGACCTGGGCCTTTGTTGCAGGCACCCAGCCCCAGGGCAGCAGCTCCTGTGTATTTCTCAGAGCGGCTGCCAAAGCAGGGAGGGAGACCAGGGGCACCAGGTGCCCGGAGTGGTAGCTTGCTGAGTTCTGTGAAAGTCACCCAGCTGCCAGTACCATGCAGGAAGGCCTAGCAGACCCTGTCCCTGTTCCTCACTCTACCCTACCCTCTCCCGCCTGTTCAGCAACCAGCTCGGTCCGCAGGCAGGCAGAACTCCACCCTGCACAGCCTAAAAGGCCAGAATGAGGACCACGGCAGAAATGCCTGATTGCTGAAAATAGACCAGCGGAGAGGCCTTCCAGCTGGGAGGCCCGAGGCGCCCTTTCCTGAATGGCACTATCTTCCCTTTTGTGCTCTCAAATGCCACCCAATCGCACAAGGCCACCAAAGCCAGAAGGAGAAGGCAGAGAGGGATTGCCTGGGGCGCTGGCCTCTGGGCTGCCTGCCAGGGCTGTCAGGCAGCCCAGACTTCAATACCAGCAAGCGAGGAGACAAGAAAACAGCTCTCCCAGAAAGGCTCACAAGTGTGCGGGGATGTGACCTGTCTTGTGCAGCGACAGCAGTTCACCCACACGGGGCTGTCTGCCCACAGGCTCACCCCCACCTGGTGGTCACTAATGAGGCCTGGCAGCCAGTGGAGCCCTGTGCGGCATGCTGGCCCAGCTGGTGGCCCAAGTCCCCAGTAACTAATGAGCCTAGCCCACCCCTTCCTCTGTGACCAGTGGGGGACCGCAGTGAGGGGGGATGTTTTGTCAAAGGGCATCTCTGGCATTCCCTGGGTCCCCAGGACAAGGGACACAAAAAAAATCCGTGGTCAGTTCAGTTCCCCCAGTGATGTGGCTGTGCCCCCAAAGTATTTTTGGAAAGATGTCCCAAGCAGCATTATTTTTGGTATTTATTCTCTTTAAAAATTTTATTGGGGGTGGCGCTAGGAAGATGGCTCAGTGGTTAAGAGTACGTGCTGCTCTTTCAGAGGACCTGGGTTGAGTTCCCAGCACCCATGTCAGGTGGCTCTCAACGGTTTACAGCCCCAGTTCTAGGGACTCTGACACTCCCAGGGCATGTGCACACATGCGGTGTGAGGACAGACAAGCAGGTACACATGCATAACATAAACCTAATTTTTTTTACAGAATTAAACAAATGTAACACATCTTTATATAGTTAAACAAATGTAACATACCTTTATACAGTTAAGCAGTATTTCACAACATAAACAATGTAACATATCTTTTACATAGTTAAAATAATATTCCACCACAGCCCATACATTAAATGCTTTCTTTTATAAGTTGCCTTGGTTATAGTGTTTTGTAATGGCCTTAGAAAAACCAACCAAAACAGCTTTCAAATGCCTACGTGTGTCAGATACTTGCCTGGGAATTGTCCATCATAGGGTGTACTTCCTCCTAATCTAATCAGGGCAGGTGGTGCTGATTTGACCTTCTGGCCTCAAGTGATTCTCTCGTCCATTCTCTCCTATGTGGTGAAATTACAGGGATATGACTCCAGCCCCAGATATAAATCTAATTTTTAACAACGATTTATCATTTATGCGTAGATGCCTGTGTTTATCTGCTCGTGTGTGTGTGAATGTGCAGGTGGCTATGGGGACCAGAGAAAGGCTTCAAATCCTAGGAGCTGGAGTCATGGGTGGCTTATGAACTGCCAGATTTGGGTGCTAGGAACCAAATCTGCGTCCTCTGAAAGAGCAGCATGCTCTCTTAACCCCCGAGTCACCTCTCTGTTCCTTGTGTATTTGTTTTTTGTTGACTTATGTATTTATGTCTGCTAGTGTATGCTGTGCATGCGTGTGAAGTCCAGTAGGGGGCAGCAGGTGGTCTCCGTTATTTATTTCTGCCTACTTCTTTGAAGCAGGGTTCCTTCTTAAACCTATGGCTCATATTTTCTGAGCTAGGTTAGAAGACCTAGCAATCCTCCTGTCTCTACTCCCCCGTGGTGCTGGGGTTACAGATACATGTGAGATGCCTGGCTTGGGAGAACCCCAGTCCCCATGACTTCACAACAGGCACCCTCAACCTCTGAGCCGTCTCTCCAGCTCCCACAGCACTAACAGAAAGAACAAAGCTGGATCATCGCTTTTGCTTTGCTTTTTTTGTTTGATGTAAGATCTCAATATATAGCCTGGGCTGGTATTGTTTGGGGTGATCCTCCCATCTCTGTCTCCCCAGACAGACAGGTGGGTAAGCTGTGCCCAACATGCTGCATCCTTTTTTTCCAAATGTGCATGGAAGATTCTCCTGGGGCAGTGGAGAGCTGCCACGTGGAATTCTGTCTAT
Organism: Alexandromys fortis; assembly: GCF_014885135.2. Taxonomy (NCBI): domain Eukaryota; kingdom Metazoa; phylum Chordata; class Mammalia; order Rodentia; family Cricetidae; genus Alexandromys; species Alexandromys fortis. The sequence continues at coordinate 3,141,861 of NW_026067892.1, read as the reverse complement.
CCATCCAGAACGAAACTATGACATTTGGCATAATGTGTGGAACACACTGGCTCCCACGTGCGTGTCTCAGCTACTTTTCTGTGGCCATGACGAAACACAATGCTGTGATGACCAAGACAACTTACAGAAGAAAGAGTTCATCTGGACTCAGGGTTCCAGGGGGATAAGAGCCGCCATGGTGGGGCAAAGTCACAGTGCCAGAAGCAGGAAGCTGGGGCTCACGAGAATGTGGAAGAGGAATGATGAGAGGTGTTGAGTCCTCAAACACGCCCTCCGTGAGGTGCTCCCTCTGGCAAGGCTACTTCCCCTAGGCCTCCCCAAACAGCGCCACCAAAGTGTTCAGCTCCTGTGAGGGACATCCTCAGACCACCACGGTACAAGTCTAGAAGGTGTGGACTAACGTGTCCGTGCTGAGCAGCTCCACCCATGCCTACAGCCTTCCATCTTCTCACCCTGCTGCACCCAGATCAGCTCAGCAGGGGCCCCAGAGATCTATTAGGATGACATTCATAGGAAGCACTGGCAGAGGGCAGAGGGCTCCTTAGGCAGCCCTCCTCTTCCCCTCTTACTTCCTTGAGCACAGGCACTCAGCTCATTTGCAATGCAGTGGGCAAGCGAACGTTTGTTGTAAACCACTGAGGCCTTCAGGACTGTTTGTTACACAGCAGTATCACAGTGAGTACTGACTAATATAATGGACATATTAAATGTACTTTGTTGTAGCAACAAAGAATTGGGAATATGTTTCCACATGTCAACTATGAATAATATACAAAGTGCCATCTTCAAGTTTGTTTTACATGTGTGTGTTTGTGTGTGTGTGTGTGCCTGTGGGATGATGGTTAATGGGTGTGTGTGTGTGACTGGCTGGCCAGCAAGCCCCAGGGATTTGCCTGTCTCTGCCTCCCTAGTACAGGATTTCAGGTATGCCCCAACATGTCCCAGCTTTGTAAGCAGATGCTGGGAGTCAAACTTAGATCCTGTGTTTCCACAGCCAGCGCTGTACCAACCTAGCCAAGTCCCCAGGCCCTGGCACCTTCAACTTTTCAGAGTTGATTTGTTTTTCAAAGTTTTGTACCAATTTGCACTCCACCAGCCATGTCACAGGGTTTCCATGGCCCCACATCCTTGTCAACACTTGAATTTGTCAGATGTCTGTGAGCTGATGGGTGTGAAATTACATTGCCTGTCCAACTTCCTCTTCTTCTGTTTCTGGGCCTCCGTCCTTGATGCCTGCCTCAGCCACGCCACAGGATTCCATGCACACGCAGGGCGTGTGTCCTCGAGTGCCTGTCTGACGGTCTGCACACCGTCCCTTTGTCCCTGCCCCACTACAGAGCTCGGCACACAGTAGGCACTTGGGTGACAACTAGGAAGGAGCAGATGATGAGAACTTCAGTCAGCTGGCCAGCCCCTGCCCTGGGGGAGCACGGTAGCAGACATGACGCGGCATCAAAGCTACAACACACACATCAAGGCTCGTCCGAAGGCAGAGACGGCTTTTTATTTGGCTGGCATGCATGGGCTTTGAATACAACTTGTTTTTATGTGAAAAACAAATGTGATCAGTCCAAGGTAGATCTCAGGGGAATGTTAGTGGCTAGAGAGATGTGAGGAAAGCTCACCTCTGAGGCCCTGGCAAAGAGCTGCTTGAAAATCCTAACTAAAAAGAAAAGACGTTACCCCACACAGAAGAAAGCACCTGTCTCACGCTTTTTTGAGCGTTTTATGCATAGGGGAGGCTGTGAAAACCAGAGGCAATCAGAGGCAGGGGCCAGAAACAGAGGCGGGGTCTCATGGTGATGCCCCACCAGGATACATCGCTGGCGAGAGGCCCTGGAATGATCGATTTCCTCATGGTGGCACAAGGGCCTGCCGCTTCCTCCACTCCACCCTGCCCCTTCCTGCAGTCTATGACGTACACCCTCTGGCCGCGGCTTCAGAGGTTAAGGAACGTGGCACGTCCCAGAGATCCCATCCTTGTTGTGCTGAGTGTCCCTTTGGATCATGGAAATACATTTGGCATCTCAAAGTCATATGCGGGGGACAGGGTTTGAGAGGTCACTGTGGCGGCCATTTTTCCTGCCAGTTAACATGACGGGATAGTATCGGGTTCATCCTGGGATCCTGCGGGGAAGCCAAGTTGGGCTTAAATCTTTTTCTTTAATTGCGCTTTTATTTACCTATTTGTTTACGTGTTTAGTGTTTGTGAGGTCAGAGGATATCTTCTAGAGTTAGTTCTCGCCTTCCATTACGTGAGTCCCAGGAATTGAACTCTGGTTCTCAGTGAGTGCCTTCGCCTACTGAGCCATCGTACCAGCCTATGGATTGCACCTGTAATCTCAGTGCTAGGGAGGCTCAAGCAGGAGGCTTGGGGGTTGGAGGACTGCCTGGCTGTATCAAGATACTCTGTCAAAGACTAATGAATAGGGGCTGAAGAGATGGCTCCGCAGTTAAGAGTGCACCCTGCTCTTCCAGAGGACTTGAGTTTGGTTCACAGCACCCAGCAGGGTCTAACTCCAGCTCCACTCCAGGAAATTTGACCCCCCCCCTTCCTGAGTCAAAGTCCTGAAAGGCAAAATCTGATTGGTCCAGCTTCAGACAGCTGTTATAGTCTGGTCCAATCAACTGTGGCCAGGAAGTCGCGCTCATGTCAGCCTCAAGAGAGCTATGTGAGGGATAGAGACCTTTCTAGAAGATTCCTTAAGAAAGTGACCAATTCTCTGTAGTTGCTAGAGACGCATCCATCATCCACCGTGGGGGCCACCTTTCTCATCTGTACAATGTGAGTTTTGATTGGTGCCCGGCATACAGTGGGTGTGTTCAGTGGATGAGTGACGGGTCTGGTAGTCTGGGTTCCAGGGAACAGGCAGGAGGAAAGAGCGGAGGGTGGGTAGACACTGCCTGGAGGTGCCCGGGCATGCCAGCTTAAGCAGGCTTTGCTCTGGGCATCTTTCCAAAGCCCATCTCTGTCTTCACCGAGCAGCCTTCGGATAGGATTTGGCTTCTCTAATGGACTCTGCGCCTCCAGGGACAGCGCCCTTTATAAGCTGCTGAACTGGCTTCCTGACAGTAGCCAGCAGTGGTGTCATTTGGGAAGCGCAGTCCAAAGGAGACAGGCCTGGGTTCGATTCCAACATCCCCAATCCTGGCTCTGTTTACAGCGTCGCCTGGGTGGGGCCATCGCCCCTGCGGAACACCAGCTTTGCTTTCCAGGACGCATATATTCTGTCTCATTGGTGGGGTGTTGAGAGTGAACAATAAAGCTACGCACAGTGACCGAGCTGTATCTGTGATGTGATGATCACCGGCAATCACGCTATCGTGATGCGGTGCTATCGACAGAGCTCTTCCTCCACAACCATGCAGCTGAGGGTTTGTTTGCTTATTCATTTGTTTCTTCTTCTGTTTTGTTTTTCGAGATAGGATTTCTCTGTGTAGCCCTGGCTGTCCTGGTACTCACTCTGTAATCCAGGCTGGCCTCGAACTCACATAAATCCACCTACCTCTGCCCTGAGTGATGGGATTAAAGGCGTGCACCCTCACAACCTGTCTTTTTTTTTTTTTTTTTCCTAATCTCATAATGCTTTGAAATCTCATGTTGGTTTGTGTTCTGAGCTGTTTCAGGTCCAGGGGCTCATGGACCACAGGCCACAGGTTGGACACTCCTGAACACTAATAAAAACCTTATTAAGGCCAGGCAATAATCCCAGCACTAGAGAGGGTAAGGCAGAGGGATTACTGCAAGTCTGAGGGTAGCCTAAGTTACAGAGTGAGACCCCCATCTCGGTGTACCAAATAGGATGTAGTTCAGTGTCAAAGCATTTGTCCAACGTGTGACATTCTGGGTTTTGTCCCCAGTGTCACAAATGTACCTTATTAAGTAGCTCCTATTGATGTCCCCATTTCACGGATGAAGGAACTGAGGTTCAAGGGTTAAATGGCTTGCCCGACATCACACAGTTGATGAACAGCATGGTTGGATGTCTCCGCCTTGACCCCCAACTGTGACTGTCATTGTTATTATTACTTCCCTAAGTCCAAGCTACTGGAAAAACTGAACACAGAGGGCCTGACTTGTGGGTGGAGAAGACCAAAACCTGGGCCCAAGAAAAGCATCATTTCTACTTGAAAAAAATTTATTTTTCAATTATGTGTAGGTGTGGAAACCTGCACGTGGGTGTGTGCACATGAGAGCAGGTGCCCTGGGAGTCCAGAGTTCAGATCCCCCGGACCTGGACCACAGACAATTGCTAGTGACCTGCAGTGGATGCTGGGATGGCCCAGACCCTCAGGAAGTGATCTTGGGCATCATTCGTGCAGGGGACAAAGCCTCAGTCTAAAACAAACAAACAAACCAACAACAAACAAAAACTACACAAGACGGCTCAGCAGTTGGGAGCACTTGCTGCTCTTGCAGAGGACCCGAGTTCCGTTCCCAGAACCTGTATGACTGACAGTCATCCAAAGCTCCAGTTCTAGGGGATCCAACGCCCTCTTCTGGTCTCTTCAGGCATCAGGTACACTTGTGGGACATATATGTACATGGAAGCAAAATATACATATAAAATAAAAATAAGTATATCTCAAGATAAAATTTTAATTAGTTTTTGTAAAAAAGGAAGAAAGAAAAGAAATCTCTGGGTTAGACTAATTTGAGCTCATAAGAGGGAGTTGGAGCTTGTGAGGTGGCTCAGCAGTCAAGGTGCTTGCCACTAAGTCTGATGACCTGAGGTCAGTCTCCCGGACCAACACGGGAGGAAAGGACCACTCCAGCAAGTTGTCTTCTGGAGAGGGAGAGAGAGAGAGAGAGAGAGAGAGAGAGAGAGAGAGAGAGAGAGAGAGAGAGAGAGAGAGAGAGAGAGAGAGAGAGAGAGAGAGCAAGCGTTTTGGTTTCGGAATATAGTTTCATTGGGAACATGTGTGCCCAGCATGCCCGACATCCTGGCTTCCATACCCAGCACCACGTAACCTGGTGTGGTGCACACTCCTGTAATCCTAATCCAACACTCAGTAAAGACAGGGTGAGGGTCAGAGGTTCACGATCCTCTTCAGCTACACAGCTGAGTGCAAGGCCAGCCTGGAGAGAGGCCCATCTCAGAAAATAAGAGATTTATCTTCTTGTGCATTCTTGTGTGCCTTGAGGAGGCAAGGGCAAGGCACAGACAGTGGACCCGGAGTTGTGACCATTGCCAGGACTCTCTCCATCCCCTGCCTCACTACTTTGCCGAACATGCCACCTGCCTCCTCAGAACCTAGTCTCCTTCCAATGACCAGAGCTGTCGGAGTGGTTCCAGGATCTCATTTCAGGGAAGGAATTTCACCTAGCTACAGATGGATGAAAAACCACAAGGAAGGTCTCTGATTGACCCGGCTAAGGTTATACACTATCCCTCTGCACCAATCACCACGACTAGGAAAATGTGTCTCTATGATTGACAGATTGGTCAGACACCACCCATGTGACAGTGAGGAATGCTCTGTTCTGAGAAAGTCACGGGAGGAGCTGTCTATGCAGGGAGTCTCTAAAGTCAGGTCACCCCAGCTTGTATACGCTCTGAAAGGGAGCAGCAAAGTTACTACCTCCACCCCCATCTCCACATCCTCTAAGAGTCTGTTAGAGGTGGCTTAGTGAGTAAAGGCACCTGCCGCCAAGTCTGATGACCTGGGTCCAACCTCCAGGCCCCATGTGGTGAAAGGAGAAAAATTTTTTTAAAGATTTACATATTTATTATGTATACAGTGTTCTGTCTGTGTGTATGCCTGCAGGCCAGAAGGAGGACCAGATCTCATTATGGATGGCTGTGAGCCACCATGTAGGTGCTGGGAATTGAACTCAGGACCTCTGGAGAAGCAGCCATCTCTCCAGCCCCCGAAGGAGAACTCTTGACTCCTGCAAGTTGTCTTCTGACCTCCACATGCATGCCCACACACATATATGAGCGCACACTACATAAAACCTAAGAGGATGTTTTTAAAGTCACCTAATTGGCTTTTAGCTTCATCTTCTTATCTTCAGAAGGTTCCATCTGGTCCTCTGTGCAGGAGGAATGGGTCTGCCCTTCTCTGTGGGCCACATTACTTACGGAAGTACCCCATTTCCTTTTCTGCAAAATGGGGTGACTAAGCTAGCTCTACCATCCTTATCCCCAGAACTAATGGACACAGAAACTGCTTTAGGAAGAACAACTTGTCATAGTTACAAACACAGGATATATTTATTAGTTTCTTCATGTTCCTTTATGTTCCCCAAAGAGGATCCTGGTTATCTTAGTGAAATGCTCATCATACCATGGGCTAAAAATAGATACTGTGGCGCTGGAGAGATGGGTCAGCAGTTAAGAGCACTGGCTGCTTTTTCCGAGTACTAGGTGGGGTTCAGTTCCAGCACCCACACTGCCGCTCACAACGCTCTGTAACTCCAGTTCTAAAAGATTCAATGCCCTCTTCCAGGGCACCAGGCACATACAGGGTGCACAGCCATGCATGCAGGCAAAACACACCGTACACATAAAATAAAAACACACATTTAAAGCTAAAAGAAATAGAGACCATGACAGAGCTAAGAGAGTCAAGGAAAGGGCAGGCAGACCCAGGGGAAACCTACTCATGCTCAAGATACCCAAGGAAGTTTGGGTCTGAGAAAAGTGGGACACGGGGTCAATCACAAAAGATGCAGTAGCCCCAAGACGTGACCACAGGGCTCATCTTGTCACAGATGTCTTGATGGCATTCTCGGGAGGCCAGTGAGAGCCTGGGGCAGGGTTGTTTAGCTCAGTAGGTAGAGTGCGTGCCTAGCATGCATGAAGCATAAAACCAGGTACGGTGGTGCAGGACTGCAGTCTCAGCACTTGGAATTGGAGGCACCAGGGTCGGGAGTTCAAGGTCATCTCCAGCTACCTAGTAAACTGGAGGCCCTCCTGTGCTAAGTGAGACAGTGTCTTAGAAAAAACAGAAAAGGATACTGTGGGATGAAATAATCTGGATTTCTGTGCCTTCGACACTCCCCATTCTTCTGTTTGCACTCTCCCCCAAATTATCTACTTATTATTTGATTTACATTGACTAGAAACTGGACACCAAGTAAGAAACGAGCAAATAATGATCGTCTATTTTTTAATGTAGTCAGAATGCACCTGGACCTAAGCCATGATATATACGAGTTCTTCCCCGGCGAAGCACAGTGGGCAAAAAAGTTCTAGCTCCTCGGCTTAGGCGAAACATAAAAAGCACAAAGATGTGAAACCCTTCCGAGCAGGCCATAAAGACACCGCTGCCTTCGCCTCGAAACTTGGGCTATGATCTGCTGCCCTGGAACAATATCCCAACATAAATCAGCTCCCACTGTATGTTTAAACCACCTCCGAAGCTCTTCGTTTCCTGCCTGAAGTGCTTCTGACAGCGAGCGGTGCCGCTCTCCCTCACCCCTGCTCTGAAAAAGGCTCCCTCGGGGGCACTGCCGAGGACCAGAGCCTGGGTCTCTCAGTTCAGGCGAGTCCAGAAAGAGGGGAAGGTCAGAAGGAACCATCTGGGGCTCGGGCTGGAGCCAGCCTCTGAAGAGCTGTTCCCCGAAGTTGGAGAGGGCTCTTCCTCCTGGCATTCCCTGCCAGCCAGGATACCCTCTCCTACCACTGGCCACTACAGCCTCACCTATGCCCTCTGACCTAGAGCCCCTGCCAAGTCACCCCAGATGCCCACAGCATGGTCTTCTAACAGAGCCTCTAATGCAGCAGCAGCAAGAACCACGCCGCTGGCATTAATTAGACCGCGCCTGGCCTGGCACTCGCTACTCCGTGCTGTCGGTCTGTCTCACTAACGAGATTAGAGATATCACGAGGGGAATGATGAGTTCATCTTACGGTATATGTCCGCCTCGCTGCTGACTACGGCGACTTGTGTCTGGGCATCTTCCAAACAGGAAGGTCCCGGGGTGTTTTGGAAGTGGCGGGGTGTCTAAGTTGGCAGGTTCTCTCTGCTCTGTCCATTTTGTAGAGAAGGAAAGAAAGCCAAAGGGGAGGCTTGACTGGGCCAAGGTGGCACCATGAGAACCTCCCAGAAGTGACCCATGTCTCCCGACCACCAATGCACATGCTCTATTTGCTTTAACCACTCCAAAACCCTCAAAAAGACATTTCCAGCCCACGGCTCCCCGGGGAACAGAGACACATGCAGGCCGCCATCCCCCAGGCCTCCATCTGTTCCTGGGCAGGATTGCAGGCCAGGCTGGAGAAAAGCTCAGTTAACAGCCCTGCTGGGAATCCAAGCCCAGGTCTCTGTACTTGCTGGGTGGGGCGGGGTGTGTAAGGACCTGCGTGGATGCCCTGGGTGTCTGCGGCCTCCCCTCACACTCATCAGACTGTGACTGACAAGTGGCAAGAGGAGGGGGGGCCTCAGCAGAGACGCCTGTGCCTGCTGGGGCTGCTGTCTGCAGCGAACTCCACGCCCCAGGTATTTGCCTCAAACTCCAAACCACAAATGCTCTATAAAAACATGAAGGCTGACAGAAACCAGGCTCAAAACAAATGGCAGAAACCGGTGCTCAAAGCCAGTCACAGGTTGGGGGCTCCTCAGTCTTGAAGCCTCTCCCGGTCGCTCACTCTGCAGCTGCAATGAGCAATTCTCATAAGGACCTTCCACACCTGGCATGATGCACTCATTGACAGATAGGGAAACTGAGAATGGAAGTATTTGTCCCGCGTTGCCACTTTGTATGGCTGCTCAACGACAGAGGAGAGATTGGAATCCAGGACAGCTGCACCATAAAAGTCTCCTCCCCCTTCACTACAGCTCAGAGACTTTGATTCCGGCCCATTTTGAGATTGATGTTTGTTTATTTTGGTTCTCCCCCCCGTTTAAGACAGGGTTTCTCTGTGTGTCCCTGGCTATCCTAGAACTCACTCTGTAGACCAGGCTGCCCTTAAACTCACTGAGATCTGCCTGCCTCTGTCTCCCAGACTGCTGGGATTAAAGGTGTGCCACCATGCCTAAGTTTTAAACTATTTATTTGTTTTTATTTATTTATGTTTTCGATCATTTTGACTGTTTGTTTTAGCTGTGCACCATGTGTTTGCAGCGCCTGAGGTGGCCAGAAGAGGGCGTCAGGTCCTCTGAAATTGGAGTTACAGACTATGATTAGCCTCCATGTGGATGCTAGAACCTCAACCCGGGTCCTGTACAAGAGCTACAATGCTCTTCACTGTGATGCTCTCTCCCCAGTCCCTCATCTTGAGCATTTTCTTCCATCATGTGACTCAGGAGATAAGGCCGGGTTGGGAAAACCTGAGGCCGCTCAGGGAGAAAGTTGAAAGTGCTAGCTTTTCCATCTGTGCCAGGGACCGGGAGGAGACGAGACCGGCATGAGGCGCACCCGGAGCTCTGTGCCTTTTTCTTGGTGCCAGAGAAACACAGAAGGAGCCACTTCTAAAAGAACACAGTGTTTTTCCTCCTCTTCTCACCTCCCCTGGGCCAATGCCGGTGATAATTGGGAAGCAGAGTCTGGTTTTTCTGGGACCGGAACCAATGCCGGGAGAGTGTTCCGACAATACGTGCTGTTGATTGACAGTTGATAGACAATGTTCTCGAGTAGGATTTTTCTGCGCCGGGTGTTAAGCTGAGGACTGCATTAAACAACTTCAACAGCCTGCGTCCTGTTCAGGTAGAATTTACAACACGTTCTCTCTGTGGGTCGCAGGGAGGCGGCCAAGCGAGATGGTATCTCGGGTCCCTTCCAGCTCCATCACTCAAGGACTCTATCAAGAAGAAAACACAGATCTGAAAACGGTTTTCCTCCGAACACTGAGGTGGGGCTATTATTCACACGGAGACACAGGCTCTGGTGCAGAGATAACCACCCGGAAACAAGGAGCTTCTATCCTGGTCTCATCGTCTGTGACCTAGTAATTCCGCTTGGGCAAATTTATCTTTAGAAAGGTACACAGAAGGGCAGGGCTGTGCGTGCAGAGGAGGCTGCTTTGTTCCCGTGCACAGAGAGGTTCCGCCCAACGAACTAATGTCCAGCACAAGAAGGGGATGTATTACCTGGAGCCATAATCAATAACCAGCATCTCAAAGAAATGTAAAGAAGGTCTATGGTAGTTTTTTGAACCACACCCCACTCTTTTAAACCACGTCCATCTACTTGCTAGTCTCCCCCCCCCCATTTAAAAAAAATAATTATTACTTTTTTATTGTTCAAGTTTCGCTGTTGTCTGGGCTGATTTCAAATTTGTGGGCTCTAAATACTGCTCCCTCCACCTCCTAAGTAACTGAGACCACCAGAGTGCCACATCATGCTCAGCTTTTTTTTTTTTTTAATTTTATTTTTTATTTTAAAAAAAAACAGCACTTCACAGATGCCAAACGTACTGAGTTGTAAAACTCTGGTTGCAGTTCCGTGGGTCACAGTCTATACGGTAGGGTTATAGTTAAAACATTTTAAAGTTCACAGGTCTAAACACTTTAAAATACTAAGCATGAGCAAGACTGTAAAGAAATAGGCAGAAAAAAGGAGGAGCTAGGAAAGCTCAGGCCAAACATTGCAGGCTGCCTGCCTTCTGCATGCCTTCTGTGATGTTTGCAGGCTGCTCCGGTCTCGCCAGAACACAGGAGTACTGTCGAAGAATACAAGACGATAAGGATTAACAGTACAAGGCCATAATTGGATTCCAACGGGCAGAATGGCTCGAACTGGGAGTAAAGGAGCAGGGCTTGTAAGCTGAGCCTCGTGGGGCCGACTGAATTTGAATGAGGTTAGCCTAAAACTGTGCAGGGAGGGGTGCCACGGACAGATGCAAGAAGGAAGGAGAGAGAGAGAGAGAGAGAGAGAGAGAGAGAGAGAGAGAGAGAGAGAGAGAGAGAGAGAGAGAGAGNGAGACGGGGAGGGAGGAAGAAAGAAATAAAGGAAAGAATGAGAAGAAAGGAAGGAAAAAGTAAGGGAGGGAGAGAAAGAGAGGAAGGAAAGAAGGAGGGAGGGAGAGAGGGAGGGAAGGAAGGAAGGAAGGAAGGAAGGAAGGAAGGAAGGAAGGAAGGAAGGAAGGAAGGAAGGAAGGAAGGAAGGAAGGAAGGAAGGAATAGAAGTTCGTTCTTAGTAGGTAAAGCGGTCTCCACCAGTCTGGTCCGCGGATCTCATCCCGAGACCGCCCCTTTGCGTCCGCCCCTCACAAATATGGCCGCGGCACGGGGGACGTGCCCCTCAACAAGATGGCGACGCCAGCGGCCCCGCCTCCTTCTGCGGCGCCAGCCAATGAAAGAAAAGCACGAGAAATTGCGCGTGCGTGGTGCGACTTAGTGGGCCGGTCCAGTGCGGGGGACACGGCGAGCAACATGACTAAAAAGAAGCGGGAGAATCTGGGCGTTGCTCAGGAGGTGAGGGGACAAGTCAGGTTTGAGCCATGTGGTTGTTCGCCGTGTTCGGCCCGGCGGCTGCGAGGGGGACCAGAAGGAGGAAGCGGGCGACGTGGCTTTGGGAGAGGTGGCGAGGCTTGTGGGCCCTGAGGGGAGGGAAGCCAGGCCCGGGGATGCCCGGAAGCAGAGCCCCACTGAAGACAAAGCATAGACGGTATTCTAAGGGGAGGGACTCGGACGTGGAGGGGAGACCTGTGATTCAGAAGTCGCTGAAAAGGACCAGTGGGTACTGTCGATGTCAGGGACCTGGAGGGACTGTCGTGGAGCTGGGACCCAGGGATGAGTGCGCTTCTGATATCGCTCAGACGCCTCCAGAGATGGGGAGTTTTTCCTGTGCAAATTAGCTCTGAGGATCTTTGGGAATGTGGGAAGAGTTCTAGAGCTGGTGTTAGGGAGGCCTTTGAAATAGTTTCTCGTACATGCAGAGGAAGACTTCTGAGGCACGTTGAGTACCATATGCGACTTTCCCTGCGTTCTGCGGATCCTTGCATGTCTGTCATGTTGGTATAGATGAGGGGACCAAGGTTCGAAGTAGAACCCAGGGGTATGGAAGTGCATGCTTGTAGTCCTAGGACTCAGAGTTCAAAACCAGCCTGGGATACAGAGCAAGACCACGCCCCAAAAGGGGAAAGAAAAAGGTGAAGCCAGCTGAAAATAGTAAAGGTGACGCGCAGAGAATGACGCTCAGGTGGGCTTCCCAGAAGCGGGGACTCATTTCATCTCAGCTACCGTAGGATGTCGGCCTGTGGCCCTTAGGCCCCAGGTGTCCGGCACACACAGGAACACTCTACAGTGTGTAGATGACGGTGTCAGGTATTACTGTCCAAGCCTCCCAGAGGCTTCCTGCCTACTGGGTGAGTCTAAACGACTCATCGTAGAGCTTGCGGAAGTGGAGACAGACAGGACCGCTTCTTTATCCCAGGTAACTCGGTAGGACCTGAGTGTGGTTGAAGTAAGCCATCCGTATCCAAGCTGAAGCAGGTGCTGTTTGGCTGTCCTTGGAGCTAAGCCACTGCCATTGAGGGAAGCTCAGCTGTGTCTGCTTGCAAATGGAGCATCCCAGCTGTGTTTGCTGGTTCCTTGTTCGCCTCGTGAAGGGTTGGGGAGGGTCATAACCCTCACCTGAGAGTCCATCCTCTCCTGTATCACCTGTTGAATGCAACTCGGCCTGTTGTATTGCACGTGGTCTCAGCTGGGCTACCGTATTTACGCTAGGGAAAGCTAGGCGAGGGGACGCCATCTCTGCCACTGTGAGAAAGCTCTCATCCCTGTTGGGTAAGAAAGGCCTTCCAAGTGTGGGTTGTTGGGGAGGAGCACCCATACTACCATAAGTAACCTTCTGTACCAGAAACCCCAAAACTCCAAAGCCTCGAGAGTGAAAAAGCTGTCGTTAGCTAATGGCCTGGAGAGGTCATGTGTAGAAAAGTCAAACGTTTCCCGTTTAGACCTTGTGAGTCGGATGCCTCTGTGGCAGCTCTGGTCAGTCATAGTCACAGACTCCAAATCTGCCTCCTGGCTGAGGTCTGTCGTCCTCAGGTCAGCGTGTTTGCAAAAGTGGCGGTGCATGGGATTCACCTGAGAGCCGCCATTGCAGCTGAGACTGAGCAGCGCTGCCCTGTTTGAGCCGTCATGCCATAACAAATGTCCTTTTATGGGCTTTCTAGGGCCGCGGTTTTTGCATTTTTGTGCTCTTTATTGGTGATTTCGCTTCTTGAAGGGATCCCTAAGCACAGCGCTAAAGTGCTGTCGAGTGTTCCAGGGCTGTGATGTGGCTTACAGGGACAATCGGTTTGTTAGATTAACCATTTTCCAGGCATGAAGGCAGCTTGGTACTACGTGGTGCTTTGGGCAGTGAGTTCAGTGCTAATGAACTGTCCATTTATTAAACAAAACACACATCGGAGAGCACTGTGTACGTATTAGTTGATGAAGACATTGACCAGAGCCCAATCCTCTTCAGTATTTGCTAACTTGATGTTGGGCCAATTTTAAAGGCTATAAGTACTGGGGCTAGAGAGATGGCTCAGTGCTAAGAGCACTGGCTGTTCTGGCCGAGGACCAGGGTTGCTTCCCACCATCCACACGACAGTTCACAATCTCTCTACCTCCAGTTCCGGGGGACCTGATGCCTTTTTTTTTTTTGGCCTCTTTGGACACCAGGCACACATGTGGTACACAAACGTAAGCAAACATAAAATATAAATAAATCTTGAAAGAAAAAAATGTATCGACCATAGCCAGTTATGGTGGCGTATGCCTATAATCTCAGCACTTGGCAAAGAGATCAGGAGTTCAAGACCATCCTTGCTAAATAGCCCAACCCACAAGACGTGATCCTGACTCAGATACACAAAAAAATGTAGCTGCGTTGAATCAGTCTGTCTTAAAAGAAAAGCAGCTCTTATTTAAAGCTAACAGTGTGCTTAGGAGGCTGAGATGGGAAGCTTATGAGTTCATGGCCGGATAGAGTACAGAGTGAGAAACATCTCAAAAACCAAAACGCCCTTTCTTTCTAAGAAGAGTAAGCAGAGTACTCTGTCCACAGGCCTTTGATTGCCAGCCTCTGGTCCACTGGGCTGGGGCTCTGCCATCTTAACAAGATCGGGGGACACCTCTCTGGTGTATTTTTTGTTAAGGAAGTGGCCAGTGCAGTAAGGACCCTGGCCCTAGAGTGCCCACTTTCTAAAAACCAAGGTGCATGGCCTCACTACCTGCCAGGGCAGCTGGGAAATGGGCTCATCAGCCAGGAGGTCACATGCTCAGCTCAGCTGTAGCCTGATAATCATGGGGGAAGGGGCTGGCATGTGGTAGGGACCAGGTCTCCCTCAGGTCACACTTCCCCTCACAGTGTTGCTGTCAGGTGCCCAGAGCGAGCCTGGCATAAGGTGGCCAAGGACAGCCAGCCCCCCTGCCCTGCCCAACTTGTGCAGATCTGAGTTCATCCCCTCTTTCTGCTTCGGTTTCCGCATCAGTAACGTAGAAGAGTAGCTCCTGTCTTTCATCAAGCTGACTCAGATCAACTGATGGGTCTATCTATCAATCTGTCATCCATCCGCCCATCCATCTATCTATGGTGGGGCTGGAGCCCAGTGTTCTGCTGTTGAGCTAGACCCTCAGCCTCCAGCACAGAATTTTAAGTGTTCGACATGCCATGGATTCTCTTAGTGCTTTATATGGGAACAGATCTACCCATTTTGCAGCATTATGCATGGTGTGGCGCCGGTTAGTTTCTTGTCAAGTTGACACAAACTAGAGTCATTTAGGAAGAAAGGACTTCAGGAGATTGCCTCCATCCCAGTGGTCTGTGGGCGAGTCTGCTGGGCATTTTGCCTTGATGAATGCCTCGGTGTGGGAGAGCCCACCCAGCTGAGTGGTGCCTCTGGGCAGGTGGTCCAGGGCTGTGCAAGAGGGCAGGCAGAGCAAACAAACCATGGGGAGCAGCCCTTCCAGGGCCTCTGCCTTGAGTTCCCTTCATGATGGACGGTAAACTGGGAAGCTGAAATTAACCCTTTCCTTCTCGAGTTGCCTTTGGTCGTGTCGTTTATCACCGCAACAGAAAAGCAAACTAGAATAGAGCTTGATGTCAGGTTCCTGGGGTATTGCTGTGGTCCTGAGCATGTTGTCTAGGAGGATTGTGAGAGTGTTTGGAACCTTGGGATGGAAATAGCACTAGTGACCCAAGCGTAGTGAGCTCTTGTGGGAGCTTGGAAAATCACCAAGAGCAATGCAGATGATGGAGGCCTGGCTTGTGCAGGTTCAGAGCCAAGACAAGACTCGATCAGGGCCGGTAGTGGTGTGCTGTTTTCTGTGGTCTGCTGGGACTGAGAAGCAGCTGTGATTTAAGGAGAGACCAGCACAGTAGGCAAGCCCGAGCCATGCTCCTAGCCCATTTCCACCCCTTCAGTAACTGCACTTTTATAGATGTTTGCATGGAGATTTAAAATACTGGCAAACAGATTATAGAACTGTATGAGCGTGTAGGTATCTGCAGCCTTAGTCCCTACGGTTGCTTTTCGTTGGGGTATTGGAGGATTTGAGACCTGTATTCCTGGGCCTCAGCCTGGCATCTGGCTGCGTCTCTGCTTCCTTCTCTGTTGCCCCCAGCGGGTCTGAGTATTGAATGTGCACTGATGCTCAGTGGCGGTAGATATTGTCCTCTTATTAAAAGTCGTTCGCTCAGAGCTAGTGAAGTGGTGATTTAATCAAAAATGTTTGTTAATCTGACGAGTGCAATAAAAGCCCACAAGTGAGAGATCTCAGCACCTGCAAACAGCCCCTGCTTGTTTTAATGAAACAATTACCAAGCAGGTGGCCCTGGCCCTGAGGGTGGTCATGGGCCAACTGTGCCAGGTGGTCACCTAGCAGCCAGGCCCCCTTCAGAGGCCCATGGGAGTCAGCTGGAAACAACTGACTGTTGGTTCTGAGTTTGTTCTGAGCAATGAGCAAAGCCTTATCCCATGAGAAATTGCTGCCCAAATGGACAGGGGGAGTTTGGGCTGATAGTAGTTCATGTGCAGTTTAAACCAAGACAGTAACTGGACTTGTTTCTTTGGTGGCTGGTCTGCAAGCCTTGGGCCCTTACTAAGCATGGGTCTTAGCCACCCCCACCCTTTTATGGCACTATGGCCACCTGTATGATTGGAAGGTGCCCTGCTAAGGTGCCCTGCTAATGAGTTCCTGCTGAAGTAGGTAACTTGGTTAGGTTTGGTCCCTAGTACACAAATCTTGTCCGTTGGGAAAGTTTTTGGGTACAGGTTTCAGAATGGCCTCCGTGACTTAGACACATGGGAATGTTATTCTCCCCGTAGGAGAGGATGGCCAAGTGGCTCCTGCGTTGGTGCAGGAGCTCAGCTCTGTTGAGTAGCAGGGCTAGTGTTCCTGCATAGCCTTAACTGGGTCCATAGTCACAAGATAGCTGCCACAGCTCCAGTCGTCTCCCAGATGACATCTGGGACGTCTCATTACCCAAAGCTGTGTGTGACCCTGGCTGTCAGCCAACTTTTCTGCAGTGGAGGCAAGCTGAGGGGAAGGGCTGAGAGTCACTGCCGGACTGCTAATCAGGGGTTGAGAGTGTGGGAAGCAGTTGTTATCCCCTGGTTCTCAGACAGACTGACGGCGACTCAGGACAGGTGGAGGCTTCGGGAAAGAAATGGTTTGGCTAGCGTGAACTGTGACCACTGTTAATCAGTCCAGGAGTCCTCAAGTGAGCTCTGCACAAGCTGTGGGGAAGCCCCGTTTGCTGCAACAGGGCTAGAGCAATGTCTTGGCTGGAAGAAGTCTTACCCAATTGGCCTCAGTGGCAGGAGGCCCTGTTGATTCCAGGTAGGTGTGTGGTTGGGGCTGAGGTTGGGCACTAACATGGAGCTGCCTTGCTGGGAGAGTCTGGCAGATGTGGGCTGTTCCGGGCCTGCTGACCATTAAATGAGCCTCACCTGCACAGGTGGAAGCGACAGGTCGCCATCGGGCAGGTGAGTCTTTCGGCAGCCTGCACCTGGCTCTGCTCCACTTAACGGGGGTCAGGAGACTAAAACCTCATTACCTAACGCTGCTGGATGTCAGCATGTGTGGAGTGGCTGTTTGCCAGCGTCTTAATTAATGAATTCATAAGGCACGGGGCGGACGCCAGCTCTCGAAAAGTGCTTTGAGCCTCTCAGCGATGGAGAAGCTTTGCCAGTTTATCAAAAACCAGATCTAGGAGAAAGAAGAGAAACCAAACCCAAGCAGCATTTTGTCCTGAGGCAGCTGGAGGCTTAGGGCAAGGTCTGGCCTGCAAGGTGACTTCCAAAGCTGCACAGTTCCTCTGTGCCGACCTTGGCAGCTCTCCAGGACCGCTGCAGACCTCCCTGCTAGCTGGGGTGGGGTTCATGTTCAGCTGGGTGGTCCTCTTGGCTGTTGCTAGACACTGGAAGGCTTGCTGTCTTCACCTGCTCTGCCTGGAAGAGAAACTTTGCACCCGGCCTATTGTTTTGGGGACCATGGTGTTTTGTTTTTCTGCACATAGAGTCCTGTGAGCCTCCACATAAAGATGTCACTTACACAGTGTAATGGGGTTACCCATTTAGGTTTGAGGCTGGTTACCTGGGAGATGATGTCCATGATCCCCCATGACTTGGCCGTGTGGCCTAGAGGCTCCAGATGGAAAGTCCCAGCGCTCTTGCCAGGGACCATCTGGGCAGGCGGTCTAGCTCCTTTACCCATTACAGTAAACATCCCAGGGCTCCTGATGTGTGAAAATGAGTGGATTTCCTGGACCAGCTTCCCAGGCTGTGAATTAGAAGAGGAGAAAGCGCTGATGCCCTTAGGGGAGGGGAGAGAAAGAGGGTTTACCAGGCACAGCTAGCCCACACACTTTCTTCTCCAAACTGGATGTATTTTGTGTGCATTTGGGAAGGTACTTTGACAGTGTGGCAATGTGGGGGAGGGTGTTTGTGAAGGGGGAGTCAGCTTAGTATGAAGACAGATGCCCGGCTCTTGGCGCCTGTGTCTCCAGCACACGGATTCCAGGCAGACCCTTCCAGGCAGCGCATCTGTTGTGTGAGAAGAGACCAAGCAGAGCCAGGCACAAGGTCACTCAGATTAGAGGGTCTGTTGAAGCCAGACCAACAGACTGCCACGGGCTCAGCTGGGTGGTGCTTGACTTTGTTTCTGAATGTCAGTAGTTCTTGTTGTTTGTGGATATTTTCATGAAGGGTGCTGGAGAAAAGCACATGGTCCCGGACCCAGTCCCGCCATCTCCTAGCCATGCAGCCTCTGCCAAGGTTGCTAACCATCTCTGCCAAGAGTTAGCTCTCTGCACAGTGGTGACAGCCCTTTGCAAAGTCAGATTGGATGCCTGCAGCTGCATATGCTGCCCATCCTACAGGTACAGGGGTGGAAGTTGCCTCCTAGGCTAAGAGAGACTGTGGGGTGACAGGGTTAGGACACACCTGGAAAGCTGCTTCCTTCCTGTAAGTCTGCCGATAAAATGTGGACCCTGGCTGTCTGCCCTCCTTCTCTGTGTGGAGACTAGAACAGAGCCTGGCACCTGGGCATTGCTGCAGATGTGTCCCAGCTATTGCAATCTACTTTGTGGGCTTTTGGTTCCCAGTGCCACTCCTGACTCATGCCTTCATTCAGACACATGACATTATCTTCTTTGTTATAAGCTCCTGGCCAGACGGGTGCAGGGCATGCCCCATGACCACTGCCTGACACCACCCCCCCCCCAAGCCCTTTTGTGGCCAGCATCCTGTCACTTGCTGACCAGAAGCTCCCAGGGGAGACAGGAATGTCTTGCTAACCTAGAGAAAAGAGTGGGCCTCGTGGCCTTAAACCAAGCCCCAGGGGTCCTCTGTCCTTTCCCAGGAGAGAGCCTGGCCCTCAAGGCAGCTGCAGTGGCTGAGACTGTGGACCAGGAGCTGCCTCCTAGCTGTCCTGGTGCTCTGAGTGCTGTGTTCAGTTACTTCACTCCCTGCAAGAGCTGTGGCACCTGCTGACTCTCGCTTGTCAGAGGAATAAAAGCTACCCATGCTCCTTTAGCAGCCCTAGAGCTGGCACCCTGTGGGGCCTGACCTGACCTGTGCGGGGGCAGCTGCCTATGCAAGTGGCACAAGTTCCTTGCCTCTGAGGAGCCTCTTCAGGGCTTTGATTCCTGGAGGCACCATCCTCTGAAAAGATGCCTCCTGGGGATTTCAGGGGAATTTTACAGTTTCTCTTAACACAGTGGTTTTATGGTGCATAGGACCCCAGGGACATTTGCCCAAAGCTCTGGGAGTGAGACTATATCCAAGTCTGGGCTGGGGCTGGGGATCTACAGCTCTCACCAGGAGCAGACAGAGGTGCTCAGAGCTGTAGGCTGGGGAGGGAAACTGAGTCCCTGACTGCCACCTCCAGCTGTTCTCCTGCCCTCCCTAGCACACTCTAAGCCACCCACCTGACTTGAGTCCTACTCAGATGCAGATAGCCAAGGCCTCAGTTATTACCCAGACTGCAATACAGGCCTCACGTGCAGGCTTCTCTGAGTACCGACTCCTTTTGTTGTACCTTGCTTCTCAATGCAAGGTGCCAGTTCCTCTAAGACGGTGAGCCTGCTCAGCCATAGGTTCTTCCCCCTGGTATCACCTTGTTCCTGGGTATAAGCATAGTGCATGGATGTTTCTTAATCTACCAGGGCACACCCATTCTGCCAGGGCCATGCTGCCCCCTTTAGCGTCAGGCCAGTCTTCTGCCAGGCAGTGGCTCTGGTAGCTCCATGACCTTCCACAATGGAACCTTCCTGTCCACTGCAGTAGTTCCCATGTCTTTGATTGAATCTCTGTCTGCCACAGTCTTACTAGCCGACTCAACCTCACTAACTGCCAGGCCCCCTAGAGCTGTGCTTCAAACACCCAAATCTGATTGCCAGGCTTCCCCTACCTCAGGTCCTCAGAGGACCACTGCCACTGCTTCTCTGGGCCTCTGCTGAGTTTTCTGTTCAGGGCTCTCTGTTGGTCTCACAGTTACACCCTTGGGTTCCCCCATACCTGGCCCTGCCTTTTGATCCCACCCCAGCGCCATCCCACACAGATTGCAAAGTGGTAAGCTGAGCCATGGAGGAGGACCTTGTGTGCTTTCCCACTGCTGTCTGCTGATAGCGGGGCTAAGGCTTCCCCACCACTCTTGACCCCGGGGAGCACCATTCTCTAACAGCAGCCGTTCCTATACTCCAGCTGTGTGAAGTGCCGTTCTGAGCACATCATTACAGTCACACCTCTGAGATGTCACCTGAGGCACAGGCAGGTCTAAGGAGCCTGCCGTTGAATCACAAGTGGCAACTGACCCAGCGAGCTATTTTACTCTTTATTCTGACCCTAAAGCTGATAGCTTCTGGGGCCTGTCTTTCTGCCCTCTGTTTTCTTTGGCTGGAAGGCAGGGAGAAAATGAACAGAGGACTTGAATTTGAACCTGTAGCCTGTAGTGTTCATAACCCTGTGCATGAGAGCCAACTGGAAACTCCAGCTGGGGGCTTTTATAAGGCCCGTTTTCAAGTCTTTTCTTTTGACCTATCTTGTTGGGACAGCTCTGTTCTACTGCCCCACGTCACATCTAAAAGCATTGACCATGCCTCCCTGCCTCCTCCACAGAAATTCTTGCAGTTTCTGCCCCAGTATTCCGGTTTCTGACAGTGGTCTCTCTGCTTCAAGTGCTGCTGGTGTCTAGTCCCTTCCCAAGGGTGGATCTGTGACTTGCTGAAGAGCCTCCTTCAGGCTCAGCCTCCCCCACCCCAGTCCACACCAGGCAGTTGTAAAGAGAACTTGCTATTTAGAAGGGAATCAGAATTGTCAGCAGGACATAAATATTCATAGAGGGAGGTTAGAACTGAGTCCCTAAAACCTTGATTTGTGTTCGCCCATTTAAGCCTCATTAAAAAGTGGCAAATGAAAGTGGGGATATTCAGTGTAACTGCAAATAAATTGGGCTTGTTCAGATAAAGGGCCCCAACTGCCAGCCCCTCGGGCCCTGTCCAGAGCATGATGGCAGTGACTTGGCCACAGCTTCAGCTGTAAGACATTGCTCAGCAAGAGCGCCTGGCCTGGCTCTAGGGCAATTACCACTTGTTTGGGCACCTGGTCGCCTTCCAGAGGCATTCAGGGATGGAAACCCTTAACCTGATTGCTTCCCCAGAATGCCTAAAAACCAGGGTCCTGCCCAGAGAGCAGCAGAAAGAACTGAACCTGGACTGGACATCTGGGGCAAGCTGTGTCAGTTATGTGCAAGCACAGCTGTTTTCTTGTTTTAGTGAACCCAAGGGTTTCAGAAACCACTTTACAAACGCTGAACTATTTGTTCCCAGCCCCTCAGTCTACCCATACTCGAGCTGCTGCTCACTCTAGTCACAAATAGGAAGACTGCAGAACAGGCCTTGTGGGCAAAAAAGGGGGCAGGTTGCCTAAGGAGCTGCAGACTTGAACATCTAAGAGGCAGGTCAGTCACAAGTAGAATTGGCCAGGGTTTCCAGCCTGGGAAGATAAAAGCTTGAACTAACAGGAGGGGCAGTATAGAAAAGGCTGACTTTGCCAGGTGAAAGAGGTATCTTCCAGCCAGGGCGGAAGGTCCAGCTGCATAAGTAAGATTTAGGTCTCAGCTGGGCGCCTTTAATCCCAGCACTTGGGAGGCAGAGGCAGGTGTATCTCTGAGTTTGAGTCCAGCCTGGTCTACAAGAGCTGGTGCCAGGACAGGCTCCAAAACTGCAAAGAAACCTGTCTTGAAAAACCAGAAAAAAAAAAAAAAGATTTAGGTCTCAGCATAGCCTCTGACTGATCACTGCAGTGCCACGAGGGCACAGTCTCAGGAGTAACCTGTGTTGGGCACACTGCAGGGTGGCCAGAAGTACCCACCATATCAGACTGCTGTCGCCAAGCCTCCTCTCCGGTGTTCCCCTCTCTACAGTACAGTTCCAGGAAGGCTTCCGGCTTCTCTGGGGACTTAGTCTGCTGGCTGAGAGGCTGGTGCCATGCAGTTTACCTTGCAGCTTTGCAGATTATTCCTTCACGTGGAGCCCTCCTTCCTGGGCTGCAGGAAAGGGGATATACCTTTCACCTGAACCCACCAAAGTGGCTGACCCAGGAATGTCTGAGGTGGCTGTTGTCCAGAGAGATGGCAGGGACTTCAAGTGCAACTTTGCTGATCCCTGACCCCAGGCTAGTGGCCTGGGACACCCAGACTCTGCCCAGCCTGCTTAGAAGGCAAGTTTCTTTTGGGTAGCTCCAGTAAGGAACGGAGCTGAGGCGACAGAAGGGTGTTCCTGTACTGCCTCAGGAAAACACTTCTATCTAGGAAATGCTATCCTTTGATTTGGCCTTGTTTGCTGTCCCTCTTGGGGACGTGGTAAGGGTGGGTGAAGTCAGAGCTGGAAGAGGACTGTTTAAGGTTCCAAGGAGCCCTCAACACACCCATGACCAATAGTGAGGCACTAGCCAGCCAGTCTAGACCCAGAGAAATAGCTACTTAGATACCTGGAGACCAAGTCAAGGCAGAATTAATGGTGTTCAGTGCCAAATGCATAACACTGACACCCAGGTCTGGATAGCCTGGCCCAGCATTTACAGACCATTTTCCCACAATTCAGGTATTTTTCTTTAAGATCACATATCTGAAATGACAGAGCAAATGGAAGAAGATACGGCTGGCAGCCCTCTTTTAACAGCTACTTTGCCATTGAGTTACGCTGACCTTGATAGGCGACGTCTCTGCGTAAGAGCCACATCAGAAAGAGAGGAGTGGTTTTAAGTTGCATTGTTTCACCAATTTTTATTGATTCTCAGAAAAACGCCTATAGTGACAACACAGACTGCACTATTAGGATGAATCATGGTCATGAGAAAAATGCCCCTACTTTGTAACCCTTCTCCTCCCACATGGAGACTTGGGACCTTGTGCTGTCTCTGCAGTGTTCATTTCCTTCTTGAACCAGCCATGGGGCAGGTTCGGCTGGGTGCCAGGGATCTGGTGGGGATCTGCTGCTTCATTGCCCACCCTGTGCCTGGCTCACCCACTTCTTGTTTTTCGGGACTCAGCCAAGCAGTTCAAAGTTTGAAGCTCTCTGTCAACAGCAAAGCTGGGTCCTGCCCAGTACAAACATAGGTGGAAAGGTAGGGTGGACCTAGAGGTAAGTCCCTCCAGGGCACCACTGCTGGGAGAGCTTAGAGCTCTGCACCTCTGTCTCTTTCAGATTGATGGCCTAGAGGAGAAGCTGTCTCAGTGTCGGAAGGACTTGGAGGTTGTGACCTCCCGGCTCTACAGGGCAGAACTGAGTCCTGAGGACAGGTAATGCCCCTGTCTAGTTATGCCCCTCTGGCCTGGTCCCCTAAATAAACTAAGCCAAGGCAAAAGGGTCCCTAACTTTGAGCTTTAACTCCTGTCCTCTAAGGCCCTAGTTTTTGGTCCCTTTATTCAAACAGACAAGAACTACTGCCCCTCTGGTTAAGACAGGAGAGAAAGGGTCTGACCTGCAAACTCCTTCCCCACAGGAGGTCTCTGGAGAAGGAGAAAACCACCCTCATGAGCAAAGCCTCCAAGTATGGTAAGAAAGTTCCCTCCTATAGCCAGCCTGAAGCCTGGCACCTAGGAGAAAAAGGTTTTGTTTTTTTCCCCAAAGGAGGAAACAGTAGCAAGGGCTCTCTATTCCCTGGGGTGTGTCTGTGCATGTCCAGAGGCAAGGTTCTCATCCACAGATACTGGACTCTGCATCCCATGCCCCACTCAACCAGAACCGTCTATGTTGGGCAGGAAAGGGCTTCTGTGGGTAGAGCAATGCTGCCACCTTCTGGTGCTGGGAGCAGAGCATTAGATCCCTGAGGCTAGGACTGTGGTCTGCAGACCCTTCAGCTGTGTCCCATCCCTTCTCTACTCAGAGGATCAATCTGGCCACCCAGAGCTGGCTGGCAGTTCTCCCAGTCCATTGAATAGGTGGGGTGGATGGCCTTTGCACAAGTGGTGCCTGGGAATGAAGAGTATTGGGGCTCTTTCTAGGGTACCTTCGGACAGCAGGGAGGCTGCAGCTGGCCTCAGAGTGAACTATAAACAGCTGGCTGGAGACTCCTGAAGGATGAGCTCCTTGATTACCTTGCACATTACCCTACCGCACTGAGAGAAAAGGTTGAGCAAGTCAGGCCTACTCTTAGGTCTCAGTCTAGGGTGTGGGCATGCCAAGGACATGGCCAGGTTTTGGGTATGAGTAGCTGGAAGGAGACATTTTTGTTTTTACCAGAGTGTCCATTCTGGATGGGAGAAGCAATTAGGTGGGCCTCAGTGTTCTCTCTTGTTCCCGTCTTTTTCCTCCCAGAGAAGGAGCTAAAGCTGCTTCGCCAAGAGAATCGGAAGAACATGTTACTCTCGGTGGCCATCTTCATCCTCCTCGCCCTACTCTATGCCCACTGGACTATGTGAGTCAGCCATCCTCAGCCATGCAGTTTCCCTTCCGCTCTACCAGGGACCAAGCAACCTTGCAGGCACAAGACGGAGGTGGGGGCCTTTCCCCCTCTGGTTGCCCAGCGGCTGTAGCAGAAGGGCATGGTACTGTCGCGTCCTGCTCAATAGAGGGGCAATAAAGAGCCCCACGCTTTGTTGTCTGGTGAGTAAATATCTCTGGCTGACTATCTGAGGAAAAGCAAGGGAGGCACTTCTGTCTCAAAGATGAAGGGATGTTCCCAAGTTCTTGTGCAGAAGGAAGGGGAGAAGGGAAGGCAGCATTGTGCCGCCCGTTTCTCTAAACTATGTGCCCTGGCCTGTGACCACCACTGAAAAAACTGCAGCATGCACGGGAAAAGGAGACTTGGACTTGAAGCGGAGGTCCCAGGGGCACACTGAATGAACTCATCTTCTAGAGACAAGCAGGGTCAAGGAGGCTTCCAGGAGTGCCCGGGTAGTAAGAGCTATGGTAGTGACCACAGCCAGTAAATAAGGTGGACTTGATCAGAAGGAAGCCAAGCAAAAGCAGCTAATAAAAGTCACCCCCGCTCTACTCACAGTAGAAGGTCCCATGGAGAGGAACAAAGGAATGCTGTACAGTGTGAAGATGGGATCAGATGCAGGCAGCCCACTCAAGCCTGATGGTCAGGTGAAGGAGGCGCAGGACAGAACACTGGCCTCTTGTGGAGGGAGACTGGTCAGGGTCAGCCAAACACCCTTCCTTTCTCTCTCCTGTCCCTTGTCTAAGTGATACTAATTGGTCTGACGCCTGTTATTTTAGTCACACAGACTGATCCTGGATTATCACAGTGCCACCATGGAGGGAGCTGTGTGATGTATGTAAGAGAGAAAAGGGTGCCTCCCCACCCTCCTGGGGCTGTGGATTCATTCATTCCCCAATCCCAGCTTCAAACAGAACTATACCTGGATGGCTCTGCTCTAAGCTGTCTACCAGGCAGCAGCCCAGGAAGCTTGGATTCCACAACCTTCCTCCTCCCTTCCTTTTAATGTCAGACCCCAACCACATAGCCCAGAGCCACACAAGCAGTAAAAATAAGTTTAATGATCCAAGATTCTGCCAGACACTGATAGGCCCAGAACTGGGTGGAAGTATGGCATCCTAGCACTGTTGCTGCTGGCTTTGGGGTAGGGGCTGGTGGAAGGGAAGTGACTCCACAGTGGAGTCAATTCCAACCTCACAGGTGCCTCGGTGCCCTATCTCCATGGAAACCAGCCTTGTGCTAGCATGGGGCCCTAGGGACCTGAATGAACATCTCTTGAGAGGTACTTCCTATTAAAAACAACCACAGGTGCCCTCCCCAACCCAAACCTGCAGCCCTTCCTCCTTAAAGAGACAGGAGAAATGGAGTGACCACATTGTGTGTGCTTCCTAGCAGAGAGGAGGGGGCACCAGAGCTGCCGCTAGCTCAAAGCTCTATTAAGAGCTTCAGGTGGCCTGAACTGCCTGAGGGCTAGTGCTACGCCTACCCTGGAGGGGAGCAACAAGGGCAAGTCTTCGAAGCTGCCCAGTGTTTAAAACACCTACAGCAGTCACAGTCACACCCAAGGCTCTGGTGTGTCAGGAATGCTGGGCCCTCACACCTTCCTGGCCTGCCAGGATGAACTCCAGGATGGAGTGGGGAAAAAAGACCACAAGAAATAAAACTCTGATTTATACAACAGCTGCTGCTCCTGGCCAGCACACACTGGTGGGCCTCCTTGCTTGGCTGGCCTGGTAAAAAGTTGGGAAAAACGGCCTGACTGCCTTAGGGGTGGGGGTGTAATGGAACTCAGAAAACAGAGTCTACAAATTCCAGAGGGGATGGCCTGCCACTCTGGTAAGTCCTAAGCACAACCTGCCCCAAACAGCTGTTCTCAGGCTGACTCCTAGTGGTGTCCGTTCTCAGGCAGCAGAGTTCCACAAGCATGTGTCCTCTAAAGACCCTGACTGAGCTATGGGAATGGAGATGAGCCCGTCTCCCTCATGACCAGGGAGAACATTCCCAGTTCCTTTCCACAAGGCAGGAGCCAGACACAGGGCCTTGCCTTGGGAATGACAGCACATTCATCAGGTGGCGATCCTAAGATCCTCCAGGATTGTGACTCTGGATAAAAGAAAGGACGTCCTCCTTGGACAGCTTGTCTGGATCCTGGGGCTTCTGGGAGTCACGCATATGGAAGCCATCTCCCCACTCCCAGAAGAGCCGGCTGTAGTAGCAGGTACTGGGAAGGGGAGGGGGCAGTCAGTGCTGTGCCTTGGTGGCACAGGACCAACAGACTAACCCACCCCTGGCAACTGTGACTTCAAGGATGGATACTTTTAAATGAGGCTCTGCACCGACTCAAGTTTAGAGTTCCCCCTCTGGCATCCAAAAGGTATCCACCTAGGAGACCCCCAGCACCTTTCATGCCTCCAAGAACTAACTTCTACTGCTATACCCTGCATCCAACTGGATTTTTTACTGGTGTTCTAGCTCACCTGCTTCACTAAGACCAGTGTTGGTAGCTAATGTCCTGAGGAGAAACACCTGGGACCTTGAGTCCTAAGGGGCAAGGCTGGGAGCCTGTAACATGTTCCTCAAACCCTCTTACAGGTCCCCCAGCCACCTAGCCAGCGAGCTCTCTGGCCTATACTTGGGGCGGCTTCTGCATGGCAGTGATGGGTTTTCAGGTCAGTGAGGACTACTTACTGAAATGGAGCAATGGAATCTGCGGGGAGGTGAAAGGTAGACCTCTGGGTTTTCTTGTTGTAGAAGAACTTCCTCTTGAAGCTCTTACTGAATGCCATGGTCCATGGCTCTGAGGGAGAAGAGGGCGGGCACTCAGAACAGTACCCCTGGGGATAAGTCTGACCAATAAGGATGTTTTCATTCTCTTGTTTGTCCCTTCCAGCCTCCATGGCTCAGGAGGGTGACAGGTTATTCTCTAAGGCCTGTGGAGAGGCCATGCTTACCTGCTGAGAACACCAAGTGGGCATCTATAATTTCTTCTTTCCCAGTCCCCTCCCTCAAGAGATACCTCAGAAGTTGCCAACTGTCCACCTCAAGGGCCAGTCATCTTGCTAAGGAAACGGGGGAAGGGAGGGACCTACCGTTCATGGTCCTGACAATGTAGAGGCCCGTGGGTACAAAGTGCCGGTCGTCCCGTCCTGTGTAGCTGAGCTTTGGCGTGCCACCGGAGCCCTTGATGAGCTTCATTTCTAACCTGGTTTCCCCAAATAGATATTCAGGGAGCACACGCATGGTGAACAGAGTAGGGCATGCTAACGTTAGTCTCTAGGTCATTCACAATGACACCAGTTCCAGTATCCTATCCTGGTTTGGCAGAAGAAACCAAAGCACAGATCCTTATGCATACTGCTCCAAGCCACCCAGGCCAGAGTTCACAGCAGTTCTGAGTTTAGGGCACAGCTCTGCACTCCCAGACGGGCAGCGGGTCCACGGTGCTGCTCTTTGCGAGGCCTCATAGTGGCACCAACAAGGGGAATCACAAACCAGGGATGCTAGTGGGTCTTCAGATGACCACAGAGCTCGCTCACAGTCATCTGGTGAGCAAGGCACACTGAAAGGATGTAAGATACATCTATGCCCTCTGCTCACTCTCAGCACTATGAGCTGGGGGTTAGTGTTTGAAACAGCTTGCTTCTCCGCCTCTTGAAAGGCCAGTCCTAACCTATTCGAGCATCAATGAGCCTGTATTGCTGCCTGACATAAAGCACCCTGTACCCCTCCTGACAGGTGCTGAACTAGCTCACAGCTGGGACTCAGCTGCAGCAAGGCAGGGAAAGTTGGGAGTGAGGCAGTGCCAGGACCCAGCTCTGTAAGTCACCCCTGCAAAGAATCAGTCTCCTCCACTCAGCTATGCACCACCCCCACGCTGGGCGAGTTACTCACCTGACAAAGATCTTCTCCATCTCCTCCAGCCTGTACACCTCCTTCACCCTGTGGAGCAGAGCGGTGAGGACAGTTCCCTGGGGTGTCTGTGAAGAGCACAACAGAGGCCCTAGACCTGCCCTCATCCTCAGGTTCTCTGAGACCAGCAGCCCACAAATGAGGTTGCCCGGCCTGCAGCACTGCTACCCTACTGATTGCCTAGGCTTCCGAGCTGCCACATAGCCTGTTGGGCCTGTACCAGCAGCTGGGATTCAGCAGTGAGTCCTGAAGACAGGAGAGGGCAAAGGAAGGTACAGCAAGCAAACTTTTCTAACACTACCCTTCTCCTCAAGTAACCTTCACCGACCCTACAGGACAGAAGTCCAAAGGCCAGGCTTTGCCTGGGTCTGTCTACATAGACTTTAGATCTTCCTATAGCTGAGTTATTCTCAATAGTCTTGGTACTTCTGTTATTTTGAGGGTGTAGGCTCTAGTTTGAGGCCCAGCCCTCCACATGTAGGGAGGGACCCCAAGCCTGCCTTGGGAACTGCACCTGGATAAGGTGCCTGTTTTAACTAGCAGGCAGGACGTCATATTAGCACAAGCAGAACTCACGCTGAAGCTGTCTTGCTGGAGTTATTTCTAAGTTTACTTAGATGAACCCTTGAGTGCTGTAATAGCCTCTGACCTGGAGAAGGTAGTCTACTCTCTATCCCTCCCTCCTCTTGCCCCAAGCCTGGTACTTTATCCTACCTACAGCTGACAAGCCCCACATTCTCCTCAAGCACTGGGTTTCACTCCCCTAACCATCTTTTCATAATCAAATCCCCATTCCCTTACTTATTTCCTTACCCAGAGCCATGCAGTCAGTAAAGGATACTCAAGCATGAAAGGGCACATGTGCATCTCAAATTAGGAAACCTTAACCCATCCTGCCAGGCAGGGCAGGGAGCTGCATCCCCAAACTACTGACAGGGCAGTTTAGCCCCAGCCCCTTCTACAACCCTCCCACCCCACTGAGGATAGGAAAAATAAGCAACAAAGCCACCACCAGAGGGGGTCTGGGAGGAAGGGGGTCAGGCTCACCTGATAGGATTCATGTCAGGCCGACTGGGCTTGGAGACCGCTTTCACAAATTTCTCAGCAAGCTGAATTCTACAATTCAAACAGAATCCTTAGAGGAAAGCCAGGGAACCTCAGCAGCACCTGTGCCCCAAGGCATTTTCACAGCATTAGTGGGAGCCTGGACCTATACAAAACTTCCAAGTGGCAGCATTTTTGTCCCCTGGATTCTGACCTCTGGGAGCTGCTTTTCCTAAAGTTTGTCTTTTGCTGTGTTTAGTCATCTCCACTAGGACATCAAGAACCATTATTGTACATGTCTGCTCTTTCACCCTAGCTAAATGCAAGTTGAGACTGCCCATGTTCTGGCCACCATTTTTAGAAGAAACCCTCCCTTTTCAAACAAAGCCACCTTTATTCAGTCTTTACACAAAAAAATGACCAATCTGAGCAACTGTAGCATGATGCAATGTGCTGGAATTGGGCAACCAAAGCCCACACCTCAGCAAAGTGTAATGTAGACCCATCTTTCCTCCAGCCTTTGGTGGACATGGGAAGTCAGTCCCTGCCCCTCATCCCCCCAGGGCCCAGGCGCACCGCTGGTTGAAGTGCTGCTCTCTGACGTCGCTGCCATTCAGCACGAGGACATCGAGGATGTGGATTGCACTGATCTTCCGTTGGGCCTTCCCCTACAAGGGACAAGCATGCTCTCTCCACTGTACAGGTACCAGCCTCTGGCCCACTGTGGCATGCCCCAGTAAGACTGTGGCCATGCTTACTCTAGTCAGCTGGCTTTCCACTGTGTTGTCTGTTCACATGGAGTGCTCTAAATGTCATCCCTATGCTGAAATAATACAGAGCTCACAGGAAATGCCAGGTCTCTTCCTTCCTAAGGGATTGCTAGTTATGAACTAAATTGACTACTAACAACACCTGGCAGCATGTCAGAACTGTGGATAAGGCTTTCTGTCTGTCCCTTCCCAGTCTCTCCCATAGTACATGGCAATTGTTTGTGAGGAAATTACTTCATCACACCATGAAACCACACTGAGGTGGAAGGCCAGGCTCCACAGTCCCCCAACTCCCCTGCCTTAGGGCCATCTATAAACAAAAACCCTTCTGACCTCCCCTTTCAGCTCATGCACAATTTCCACACAGAGCAGTGTATCCCGGGGCAGCTCTGTCTTCAGGTCCAGCTTCACCCATCGGTCTGACTGGCGTCCATCCCACGTGTAGATCTGGGACTTCTGTAGGCAGGGAGAAGAGTAGGCATATGACTTAAGAAATGGGAGGTTCTAGTCTCAAAAGAGCATTAACTTGGCACTCAAGCAGACAAGGGCTGGCCAGTGACAGTAGAAAATGTCTAGGGGGGAAGGAGTTTGTGACACTTCCTCCTCAGCCTCCACAGGAGAGAGTAGAGATGGGCTCCATCTTGCTGGCAGGAAACTGTAAAAAAGACCTTCATTTAGTGTGATGTACATGTGAAGGTCCTTGAGATGTATACGTGGAGGTTGGTACTACAGGAAGAGAAGGAGGCAAAAGGAGAAAAATACAAAGTAAGGACACAAAAGAAGTGACTGGAGAAGAGTCAATTGCATGGGAGGAAGCAAGATGTAAAGCTAACAGGCCCTCCCTCTGTTAGCTACCAATGGCCTTGAGGAGGGAGAAGGGTGTCTTCCAGACAGGAAATGGCAGGGGGTAGGATTGGAGACAGTTGGCCACCCAGGATCAGCCTGATGAGCTACTGGCTCTGCATTTCAAGAAAAGCGACAGAAGACCTCTGTGATGCCAACAGAATGAACACACAAGAGTGGCCAGAAGCTGTCCACATCTCCAGACAGAGGACACCGCCACCACCCCACGCCAATGGGAGGCCAGAAGCTGACTTACCCCCAGGCCCAGGAGGAATTTCTGCTCGCTGCCAGACACCATACAACGATAGTCCAGCACAGGACGGATCTTCTCTAGGGTTTTGGCAGTGAGCAGTGTGGGCTTGTAGCTGAAGATGTTGATGTCAGTGTCCTGTGGCACAAATCAGAGAAAACACTGCTATGCTGGGGCAAACTGACAGAGGTGAGGGGACAGGAAGCATCTGCTCTCAAGAGCAGGCTTCCCTGCACCCTCCTTTCCACCTAACCAATTATTAAATAGGATCTATTTCCATTTGCCTACAGTTTTCCTAGGAGAAACTAGAAAATGAAAAAACACTGAGTCCCAAGTACGGATGGATTTACCAGAGCTATGGGGAATATCAGCAGAATAGAGCAGCCATGCATTCAATGACACTGAAAGCTAGGATTCCCCAACAGTTGGCTTGAGAGCAGAGAAATGATCTCTCTATGCCATTCAGAAAAATGTAAACATCTTGAACCTCATTCTTTAGTCTGTGACCCTCACGAAACCAGCACAATGAGCACAACTGAAGTGAGGCCCTGGGGAAAGCTGGAGGTCAGTGGCAGAATTCTTAAGACTAGCTCACTAAAAACAGGATGGAGAAGCTGGATCAGACCCACTGTGGCTCCTCTGCAGTTCCCCTGCATAGGATCATCCATCATTCCATCTCTTCCATGCAAACAAACCCTTATGATCCTGAATTTTCAGAACCTTTTGGCCAGCATATCCTTTGGGTGGCAGAATGCTGGCCCAAGCCCATCTAAGACAAGACTCACTGGGCGGTGGGTGGCACACACCTTTAATCCTAGCACTTGGAAGGCAGAGGCAGGCGGATCTCTGAGTTTGAGGCCAACCTGGTCTAAAAGAACTAGTTCCAGGACAAGCTCCAAAGCTACAGAGAAACCCTGTCTTGAAAAAGAAAAACAAACAAAACCAAACAACAAAGACTGTACTGGCCAGAAGTGTTCTTGGGAAACCCTATATAATATAACATAATATAATGGAGACCTTAGTCCATTCCTTTAGTTCCTAGGTTGGATGCCTTCTCAATCTTTAATTGAAAGCCAGGGCTGCCTCAGTGACACCTTCCGCCCCTAGAAAAAGGCCCCTAATATGATGCCACAGAAGCCAGATTTACCTTGATTAGCTCAAAAAACTTGAATTTTGGGTCTGAAGAAGAAGGAGCAACTCGAGCCCGGTCTGGGATCTGAAAAGAGACAGATCAAAGAGCTTATAAAATTGTTTTATTTTATGTGTGTGGGTGTGTTGCCTGTATGTTTGTCTACCACATGTGTGCCTGCAGAGACCAAAAGATGGCATCAGATCTCCTGGAACTGGAGTTAAAGGCAGTTGTGAGCTACCATGTGGGTATTGCAAATCTAACTTGGGTCCTCTGGGAGAGCAGCTAGTGCTCTTATCTCTGCGCCATCTCTAGCCCTGGCTTTGGTTTCTAAGTACCCTGTTAACAAGCTGTATGAGGAGATGGGTTTGGGCTGAGGAAGAGTAAATGGCATACAAGCAAAAAGGCCTGGCAAGGGAGCTGGAAGAACAAAGTTCATTCCCTATCACAACCCAAAGTCCTTTTCTCTACACCTGTTAGATACAGATGGGGCCATCAGGGCAAAATACAGGCTGCCCCAAACCTCTGTGTTCTTTTGACCCAGCAGCAGGCCAAGCTGTCAGAGGGTCAAGAAGGTAACTTGTAACATGCCAAGGAGCTGGGCTCCCTTTCAGGTGGGGGGGTTAAGGTGACAATCTTGTTCTCATCTACAGCTTCCTGGCCTGGGGTGACAATGGGCTGCTTACCTCCCACAGTCGGAGGCATTCTTTCCGGATCTCTGCCTGCCTAGGCTCACTCAGGGTGCTAGGGAAACAAAACCAGAACAAGATTAAGACTCTAAGGAGCCCTATATGACCTTCTCAGCTGCTTAGAGGTACACTGCAGCAGTGAACATCTGAGTGCACATTCGGGCTGGCTGTCCAAAGACAGCTCAGAATTTATGGACTGAAATCACTTCCCCTCCCACCCCCTGTACTCCCTGTACACCCCTTCCTTCTACCACCAAGCACTGTGACTTCTCTTCTGCTCTCAAAGACATCACTATGCTGATAGCCCACAAGGCAAAATGAACCCGAAGAGTAGCTTTAACACTGCTAAAGAGATAGGGTTGGTGGGAAAAACAAAGCGAGGGCCAGTCTGAGGCTGGTGAGAGATGGGTGGCACTCACGTGTCTTGTACAAAGGCATGGATTTTGGCCAGAGCTTTGATCTGCAGGCTGCAGTGGCTAAGAGAAAACAGATACAACAGGATCAGCATAGAAGTGTGGTCAGAGCAGCAGCCATCTGTATGTGAGGAAGGTACTGGTGAATTACATGGGGCCCAAAGACAGAAGAACAGAGCTGAGCCCTCATCACAAGTGCGCTGAAAGGTTTTCATCCCAGCCATAAAGAATTCAAACACAGTGGTGAACTGACTCTAAGCAACAGCAGAGCTCATACCCAGGTCAGCTGCAGACAGCACTGACAAACCTGCTACCCTAACAACTGTCTGTCCCTTAGCCTTGTACACACAGTGTCTGGCACTTAATAAAAAAACTAGCCGGGTGGTGGTGGTGCACGCCTTTAATCCCAGCACACAGAAGGCAGAAGCAGGCAGATCTCTGAGTTTGAAGCCAACCTGGTCTACAAGAGCTAGTTCCAGGATAGGCTTCAAAGCTACAGAGAAACCCTGTCTCAAAAAAACAAAAAACAAAACAAAAAAAAACTATTGGGGCTGGAGAGATGACTCAAAGGTTAAGAGCACTCACGCACTGGCTGTACTTCCACAGGAAACAAAAACTTTCAAAGGGGCTGGAGAGATGACTCAGCGGAGTTCAGATCCCCAGTACCTGAATAAACGCTGGGCAAGTGCTGGCAGCTCACCTGTAATCCCAGCAATGGGGAAGTAGAGACAGGATCCTTGGCGCAAACTGGCTAGCTAGACTAGGTGAGTTGGTGAGCTCTAGGTTCAAGTAAGAGACCCGACCTCAATATGTAAGGTAGAGCGTAACTGAGGAAGACACCTGACATCAGCCTCTGGCCTCTTGAAAACCACATGATAATAATGACAAAGCTAATAGAGGGAGCTGGAGGTGGCCCAGTGGTTAGAAGCACCCACATCAAATGGCTCACAACCACCTGGAACTTCAGCCTCAAGAGATCCAGTACCTCTGGCCTCTGCAGGCAACATCTGTCACATACACAGACACAAAGTTAGAAAATATTTTATAACAGCTTCCCATCAGAGGAAAGGGAAGTGAGAAATGTAGAATACCTTTAAAGTAGTAAAAGAAAAAAAAATTCATTCCCAATTAAAATGTTCTCAAAAAAAAAAAAAGATGCTTTTTTTTTTTTTTCTGGATGTTTATGCTATAGGTTGTTCTATTGAAATAAAGCCTCAGCCTGTCCTGGAAATCAGTGATCCCTTGCCTCTGCCAAATGAATGGTGGGATTAAAGGTGTGCACCACCATGCCCAACTAAGATGCATTTTTATTTATTATGTGTACAGTGTTCTGCATGCATGTACACCTGCAGCCCAGAAGAGGGCATCAGATCTCGTTAAGATGGTTGTGAGCCACCATGTGGTTGCTGGGAATTGAACTCAGAACCTTTGGAAGAGTCATCAGTGATCTTAACCTCGGAGCCATCTCTCCAGCCCAGAAATGCATTTTTAAATAGACAAAAACTGAAGGGATTGTCTCAGGTATACAAAATAACTGAAGTGGAATGACTGCAGACAGGAACCTGTAAGGCTCTCCAGGAAGGATGCAGAAGTGTGTCAGGAAACACAAGACAAGAACACTGATCCTAATACTCAGAGGATCACTGAGGCAGGAGGATAGCAAGTTCCAACCAGCCAAAGCTACATAGAACATGCAAACTAAGACTTTCTGGAAAGAAAACAAATCATTCACCAGAAAAAGAAAGAAAAGGCCTAAATGGATTTCATTTTCAGTATTTTAAAATTTGAGATGTCAGCCGGGCGGTGGTGGCACACGCCTTTAATTCCAGCACTCAGGAGGCAGAGGCAGGCGGATCTTCGTGAGTTTGAGACCAGTCTGATATACAAGAGCTAGTTCCAGGACAGGCTCCAAAACCACAGAGAAACCCTGTCTCGAAAACAAAAACAAACAAACAAAAAAAAAATTGAGAAGTCAAACATGAAAAGGAATTACCTAGCTTCACAGATGACATGTCACTAGAACAAGACAGAAGCCTAGAAGTAAATGCTCATTTACTACTACTTATTAGCATTGCTAATGAAATAGAAGATTTTGGAAAGTGTGCCCAGACCATTTCATAGAGAAAGGACAGTCTGGAAAATCTGGAAAAAATGAAGTGAGACTGTTAATGCCATATCCAAAAATAATTTAAAATAAAATGCCTCAACACAGAGGCTAAACTTGCCGATCTTACAAATGAACAGGGAGAAGCCCCACAACAGAGTGTAATAACAGAAGAAATGAGGAAGTCAGTGTGGAGGCCAAGAACTGCAGGCCCAGTTCCACCTTGCACATCCTAACTCAGGATGTGATGCCTGGTTCTCTTGAAGTTAAGATAGGCCATGCCATCCTGACACGTGGTCAGGACATGCAAATGTGCTTCTGCTCCTTCTTTTGTAACTATGAGGTCACCTGGGGAAGGGTGGTCTTCAGCATACCTGATCTAGAGCACTTTAGCTACCTAGACAACAGAATGCTAATGATTTGATGTCTCAAGAGTGATAAAACAATTGACTATGTGAATTTCCTTTGTATCATTTTTTGTTACCTTCTCCCCCCCCCCCCATTTATGTTGGGTATAAAAGCTGTGGAAAAAATAAGTGTGTGTATGGAGGGGTATTTCAGTCACTGGAATGCCCTCCCAACACTTTGTGTGGTTTATGTTATCCTTTTATTTTTTTATGTGTCTTCATATTCTTTACTTATATTTCTAAAATTTCCATGCCCTACCCTGGTAAGAAGTATTTTTGCTGAGGCCAGTCCTCAACAACCAGGTCATACTAATGTTATAAACTTTTGTGCAAAGGACATAATACAGTGAAAAAAAACACAGGGCAGGAGACAGTATTTCATATCCAAGCCTAGTAAGGGATTTATGTTCAAAATACACAGATAGCTCTTTAATTCAATATTAAACTAATGTTTAAAAAATGTCTGAACTCCGGGCGATGGTGGCGTACGCCTTTAATCCCAGCACTCGGGAGGCAGAGGCAGGCGGATCTCTGTGAGTTCGAGACCACCCTGGTCTACAAGAGCTAGTTTCAGGACAGGCTCCAAAGCCACAGAGAAACCCTGTCTCGAAAAAACAAAACAAAACAAAAAAATGTCTGAACATAGACAATTATCACATGTACTCACACATAAGTGGTTTTTAAACATAAAGCAAAGAAAACCAGCCTACAAATCACAATCCCAGAGAATTTAGACAACAATGAGAACACTAAGAGAGACTTACATAGATCTAATTTACATGGAAAGTAGAAAAAGACAAGATCTCTTGAGTAAATTGGGAGCATGGGGACCTCGGGGGAGGGTTGAAGGGGGAGGGGAGAGGCAGGGAAGGGAGCAGAGAAAAAATTTAGAGCTCAATTATAAAAGAAATCTGAAAAGGAGAGGTAAGCAGAGCTCTAAGATGGCTCAGCAATCAAGAATGTGCAGTGCGGTGGCTGGGGTAGTGGAGCACATCACAGCACGGGAGGCAGAGGCAGGCCAGTCTCGGAGTTAGAGGCCAGCCTGGTCTACAGAGTAAATTCCAGGACAGACAGGCCAGGGCTACACAGAGGAACCCTGTCTTTGGTGTGTGTGTGGGGGGGGGGGGGGTGGGGAGAGAAGCAAAGTGCTCTTACAGAGGACCGAGGTTCAATTCCCAGTACCCATGTGGAGTAGCTCACAACTGCTTCTAACTCCAGCTTGAAGGGAGGCAATTAAAAAGGGGGAAATAGCTTTCTGTCTCCCACCCGAAGAACCCTGAACTGACAATGTTTGGGCTCTTACCAAACATGCTCTTCACTTGTGTCCCATTCATCTCTGCCTCCAGTCAAGGGTCTTCACAAGACAGCAAGCACAAACTTTTCCAGACTATAGTGACCTGTCTACAGACCATAGGCTTTCTTCTCACAATCAGAGCCAGGGACTCACCTGCCAGCCTTGGGACTGCACATGCTAATGTCCTGAGTAACAGTAACCAAAAAGTAGCCCAAAGTCTTAGAATGTCCTGGAATCAGCAGAGCAAACAAACATGACTCTAGGCTTTCTTACTGCCCCAACAGTTCCAGCAGACACGGCCAGCAGGCTTACCTCTCATTAGACCGTATCATGTAGTCATTGAATTCATGGTCTCCTTTGATCACCATCAAGGGAACTACCAGGTTGACATCAGACTCAGTGTTTCGCAGCTGGTTGAGTTTAATATTCACAGAGAAGAGGTACTCCCGCACATCGTCTATGCCCACCTTCAGACCTTTGCACACCACGTACCTGTAGGAGACATCCTGTCACTCCAAGGAGCTCAGAGCCTTCTCCCGCACATTCCTCCACGCCAACCCAGAATAGTCACAAAGCTAAACAGCTTTTGTTCAGCCTTAAGCCTGAGCTCAACGGGCAACACATACCATGCTTTTAAAAATGCACCTCAAGTCCTTCTCTTTAATAGAAATTGGTGACATTCACCTTTAGTCCTACTTGGGAGGCATAGGCAGTCAGATCTTGAGTTCAAGGCCAGCCTGGTCTAAGTAGTAATTTCTGGGCTAGCCAGGGCTATACTATAAAACTGTGTGTTGAACCGGGCGATGGTGGCGCATGCCTTTAATCCCAGCACTCGGGAGGCAGAGGCAGGCAGATCTCTGTGAGTTCGAGACCAGCCTGGTCTACAGAGCTAGTTCCAGGACAGGCTCCAAAGCCACAGAGAAACCCTGTCTCGAAAAAATAAAAAAAAAAAAAAACAAAACAAAACAAAAAACCTGTGTGTTGAAATAAAATATATAAAATCCTTCTCTTATACATGAGACTGTTTCTATCTCTATGGGAGTGTTCCCAACTGCCCTGCACCAAAAGATGTAACTTGGGAAGGCTTTTAGTTACAGATGTAAGGAATCAAACTCTCCACAGAAATCTGTACTGTGGGCCTTTAATCCCAGCACTCAGAAGACAGAGGCAGGAGGATCTCTGTGAGTTTGAGGTCAGCCTGGTCTATAAGAGCTAGTTCTAGGACAGGCTCCAAAGCTACAGAGAAACCCTGTCTCAAAAGAAAAAAAAAATCTGTACTATAACAGCTACCTGACAATTCTGATTGGCTTTTTTTCTCTTACCTTACATATGGGCACTTGGAAGCCTGTGGTGCCTCTGTATAGCCGCCCCCTTGCCTGTTCCTAGCTTATATCCCTTCTGAGTATCTCTATTAGTGGTCACACTCTTCCTGGGCCAAGCTGAGAATTCCAGACACAAGTATTATAAACATAGCTGTAGAAGTGGCAGTCTGAGCAACCTCAAGATAATCACTCAAACCAAGGACCCTAGCTCTGATTGGAGAATCACATCTCCAAAGTCAAGGTTTCTAACAGTTTGAGAGTCAATGCTAGACAGAAGCACAGGGTTTACTGCTGACTTCTGACCAACTAGCGGGCTAACAGAGAGGAAGACCTTACCGCTCTGAGTTGGCAGGCCGGCTGGTGATGGGCTTGAAGAGACACACACGTTCAAAGCAGCAGTATAGCAGGTAGATGAGCCCCACACTGAAGGGTGTGAAGAGGTCAAAGGTTTTGCAGATGAAGTGCCCCCCTGGAGTGAGAAGAAAATGCCCAGGCAATCAGTGGCTACTCCAGGATGTGAGAGAGGTCACCTTAGCCAGTAAAGATGACTGGGACTGGTCCATTAGAAATCCAAGGCAATTTATGAGATAATCAGCTGCAGGGAGCACTTTGGAGACTCTTGCCTTTTCTTCCCTGTATCCTTCACCCAGCCACCAGCCACCCGCCACCCAATACAAGGGTTTCTTTTTTAAAAAAAAAAAAAAAAAAAAAGATTTATTTATTATGTATACAGCATTCTGCCTCGATGTATGCCTGCACGCCAGAGGAGGATGCCAGATCTCATTATAGATGGTTGT
The DNA here is from genome assembly GCF_014885135.2 of Alexandromys fortis. Taxonomy (NCBI): domain Eukaryota; kingdom Metazoa; phylum Chordata; class Mammalia; order Rodentia; family Cricetidae; genus Alexandromys; species Alexandromys fortis. The sequence goes on along the minus strand of NW_026067892.1, from coordinate 3,102,558 downwards.
AAGCTACCATGTGGTTGCTGGGAATTGAACTCAGGACCTCTGGAAGAGCAGCCAGTGCTCTTAACCTCTGAGCCATCTCTCCAGCCCTCAAGGGTTTCTTTCTCTTTACTTTTTCTTTGTCCCATTTTTTAAAAATTTCTTAACCAGCCCCCATACATGCTCTTGTCAAAAGGGCCCCAGTAAGTCCTTAGTGAGGGGAACTGAGGAGGTGTCACCTGTCCGGACAACAGACAGCGCCATGAGGAACTGACACAGCAGCAGCTGCTTGCTGAGGATCTCCTGCAGGTTCTCCTGCCCCTCCACAGAGAAACCCTAGAAGGAGAGCACATGGATGGAGAGAGAAATGGGAAGGACTGAGAATCACATCCTTACCTCATCTCCCACAATCTGACTGATCAGCATTTCAATTTCTTTATCTAAGTAATGTGGTCAGTTACAAAGGACCCTGGCCTAACTGCTGAACTGGAGCTACCTTCCCACTTTATCACTCCTAAACCACAGGACCAAGTCTGCTTTTCCAAAGAAATGGTCCAAAAAACCTTGAAATTCACATGGGAACCCAGAGATAAATAAGGCAGAAGAGATGCAAAGTACTGACTTATCACTGGTCAACTGCGACATAGAAAACAAATATTTAAGTCCTAAGAAGACGGAAAGTAAATGTCAGGAGAATATTCTGATGGGGCTGTGCCACTACACTGACCTCTGAAGGCCCCCGTCTGACAAAGAGAATTACAGAATAAGGATTTACTTACAATACCCACTACTCTGTCCTTAGCTATGGAGCCTGTTCCCTCTAGCTGGCATACTCACAGGCCAAGGTTTGCTCAAAGAGTGCTGTGATTCCTAGAGCATCTCCCATCAGCAGGGAGGTGCCAGTCACAAACCATGCTCACACTCACATAAAAGAGGCAGGCAATGGGGCGGGGGGCGGGGGGGGACGGGACGGGGAGAAGGACTGTGCGCTAATGGGTAGTTTCAGTTTTACAAAATGAAAAAGTTCTGGAAATCAGCTGCACAGCAGAGAGTAACTAGACAAACACTTCTAAACCGTACACTCAGGACAAACTGTGTTGCATGCTATAATTTTATACAGGAGAGCCAGCGAGAGCACTAGCTTCTAGTAAGCTGCCCCCATAGGCCAGATCTCACTGATACAGGCCTATAAAAGTAAGTAATGTTTGCCATTGTCTCCCAGACTTAAAGATGATTCTCAAAATGCTTATTTCTTTTTGAATTCTTAATTAGCTCTTGTAACAAAGTCAGGGATGGTGGCACATGCCTATAATTCCAGCACTTCGGAGGTAGAGGCTAGAGGATGAGAAGTCAAGGCCAGCTTCATCTTATAAGTCTGAGGCCAGCCTGAGCTATTTGAGATACTGACTAAAAAAAGAAAACTGAAAAATAACAGAAGGGAAAAAGATAAAGAGATGGGGGTAGGAATGTTCAATGTACAATATATACTTGTATGAAAAAAAATCTTTGTGTAACACATTACCATATACAACAAAAATTTAAAATTAGTAAGTAATAGAAATAAATCAAAAGGCCAGGCCAGCCCTCCTGCTACCAAAGCAGAAAATCTGTGAGCTTTACAGCTCTGCTTGCTGTTCACTACATTAAAGGAAGAAAAGGCAGAACTGGCAGACTACACATCTGCTCAATAGCAGCAGCCCCTTCCTCTTAGCCAGCCTCAACCCTGTTCATCTGCTGTCTTACTGTGTACAGGGTTTCAGGGAGCCAGGGCATCCTCAGGCCCCTCAGACATTCTCCCTTCCACACACAACTCACAAGGCTCTTCTGAACCCCAGCTATGTGATCCTGTAGCTGGTGGCTCTCATCAGGAGTCACCCGTGACATGAGATACTGGGTGACAGCCTCTGCTGAACAGTGTGGTGGTCGGTTGGTTCTCTGGCTGCTTAGGTGGGCCCTTGAAAATTCACTTCAGCCAGTCAAGGGCCTCCAAGGAGTCTGTGCTGCTGTTGCTACTGTTTAAGTACCTATCTGTCAGTGCATGAGAGGCTAGTGGAGACCACATGTAGACGACCTCAACAACAACTACTACAATGACAAGTAATGGCAGTGTGCCTCCCATTCAGTTTTTGCCTAGTTGATTTCAACTTGAGTCCATGCCTCATCGGCTCCTTAGCAACTAAAGCCTTTTTGTAAGCAAAGTAAGCTCAAGCAAATGTGTCTATGATAGTATAGTCTTTACAAAAATTGTAGGGAAATATATAAAGTAAGTAAAAATGTGCATCTCTACTATATGAACAGTGAGTTACCATTTATGGTGACAGCTAAAGAACAAAACCAAAGTATTTCTCAAGGGGGGTGGGGCTCGGATGCAGCACACTTATTTAGTATGCCCAAGACCAGGACCCCTGAACAGCAAACAAGAAACAACCCTCTAAATTCACAACACAGCCTTAAAGCATCTTTACAGGGACAGTCACCTACCCCATCTGCCATGAGAAAGTGGACACCCTTGCGATCTGTGTTCTCCAGGACAAAATTCCGAAATGCATTGATGTTTTCCGGACGGGTAATATCTCCATCCCCATCGACCCCGCCCTCACCTGATGGGACACAAGAACCCTGTCAGTTTGCCTGCTGTCTGGAGCTCTCGGAGAACCCCGCCCTCACCTAACAAGACACAGGAACCCTGGTGAGTCTGCCTACTGCTGGGAGCTGAGCCAGGACCCCTCAGAGAGAGTGAGCACAGATACCAAGTAAGCTCCAAGACCCAGGACCCATCCCGCCTATGGACACAGACTGGAAAGAACGAAGCCCTGCTCTCAAAGCCAGGGTTCAAGGGAACTGACGAGCCAAGAGACATCAATTGAAGCAGAGGATCTTCTTTTTTAAAGCATTTATGCTAAAAAACAGTATTATCCAGGCATAAGGCTCATGCCTACAGGTATGCAGGAGGCTGAAGCAGGACGACCCATGAATTTAAAGCTAATGTGGAATACACAGGAAGTTTTAGGTTGGCCTGGAACACAAAGTAAGACCCTTTCTCTAAACATCAAAAAATTCAAGCTGAGCATGGTGGTCTACACCTTTAATCCTAGCACTTGGGAAGCTGAAGCATGCAGATCTCTGTGAGTTAACGCTAGCCTGATCGACATAGTTAGTTCCAGGCCAGCCAGGGCTATATAGGAAGACCCTGTTTCCAAAACAAACAAACAAACAACAACAACAACAACACAAACAAAAACAGAAAACAAAAGCAAGACAAAAACACTCAACATCAACCTCCAGTAAGGACTGTCAGTAAAGAGTTTAGATCTGCTGATAGATCCTAGTCTACTTGTCAGGGCAGGGAGACTGCTACAGCTACCGAGCTGTCTGCTAGCAAATGTAGTTCACACAACCCAGAGGGGCTGATGTGTTTTTGTTAATAACCTTGCTACTTTTCATCTAGGAATTAGGCATTTTCATTATCCCCCATCACCACACAAAAAGCACAATCCTGCAAGGAGGAATTAATACAGGCCTGTGTTCTGTTTGTTTTTTTTAAAAAAGACACTTCAAAGGGCTCCAGGACCCTCATGCCAGCAACAGTGAACCCCAGCTAATAAAGTAGGAAGAACACAGGTAGCAACAGCTTTGACCTTAAGTCCCCACACAGCAGCCACTCTCCTAGTCTCTACCCTGGTCAATGCCCCTACCATAGTATGGCTCGAAGAGCTCACTGGAGGCTGAGTAGAAGTCCTCTAGTTTGAAGTCATTAGGGCCCTTCAGAGTCATCCCAAAGCCTTTTGCATGCCACTTCTTCCTCCACAGCACGTACTCTGAGAAGCCACCTGGGCCTGCGCAGACATCCGCAAAGTACAGAAGGTCAATGTCCCGGTCCTTCACCAGTGGCTTCTGAAAGAGAAGTAGAAGACAAGGACACAGGGCTAACAGATGGCTCAGTAAGGAAAAGAAAGGAGAACTCAGGGAAGAGGAGGCAAAAAACCCAGCCTATTGGCAAGTATGATCCAGAGCTCCCACTAGGCCCTCCACACCCAGTATTTTTTTCCTCAGTCACCAGTATCCTCTGGAGCCCCCTCACCCAAAATATCCTGAACACTTTTCTCATAACCAGGCCAACTTAGACTCCCAATGAAAGCATTTCTGTCTATCATCTATCATAGAGGCATTTTCATGTCCCAGGTTGTTTCCTCACCACACTCTGCCTTTCTTGTGTCCTAGTAAGCAGAACATTGCCAACAGAAACACAAAGACACAAAGCAACCTGCCCACACCAGTTGGAACAAAGCTAGGTCAGAGTCCAGAAGCCTGATCATTAGACTGTTCTCCTGAGGAAAAACACTGCCCACCTCCCAGCTTCAAGGACCTGCCCTCCTACATCATAGCCTCGATCTTCTCTTCCTGGGTGCTTCTCCCATTTTATCCTTCAATTATCTTTACTTTGGAATAATTTTTGAGTTAGATAAAAGTTACCAAAATAATACAGTCAACACAGTGGGTATGTGGCAGTCTTAAGTTTAAGCACTGTAAACACTGCACAAAAAGAAAACAATGTTTCTCAGCACTGAGGCCTTAGGCTGAAGCTCCAGCCCCTCTAGCCAAAGGGAAGCAGGACACTCAAAGACTCAAGAGTATCTGGCCTCCATAAGGTACCTACTTATGATCTCATCTTGCGATTTCAAAACCAGTGGCTTGCTGGGGCACAGTAGTGCTCATATACCATCCAGCACTTGGGAGGCTGATACAGGAGTGAGTTCAAGGATAGTCCGGGTTACGTAACAAGACCTTGTCCCAAAATAAGAACAAGGGACCTTTATAAGCCCTGTCCAGAATTCTGTTCCTAGAAGAACAGCTGGTTCTTAGCTCTGCCATTTCCTCACTGCAGTCAAGGACAAGTACACATCTGAAGCTATTAAGCTCAATTGCTCAACTGTAATTGGGATGAATGTAGGTATTTCTTAAGGCTGCTATAGAATTAAAAAATGCAACCTGTGGCAAAGGTCTTTCTAAAACTATAGTCATCACAAATACAAGATGGCATTATATTCAACTAGACCAACTTTCTTGGGAGTCAAAACTCGTTTTTTTGATATTTTTCTCTCAAGTGCAGTACTGCACACAAACTAGGCACTGTTGATGCTGCCTCGTTTCCATTATATTACCAAAAGGTAAATATCCACATTGACTTTTTCTTCTATCACACTTTACAGACAAGCTTTTCTTACCTAATAAATAGCATCCTCAAGCACAAAACCCCCTCATATGATGTAATACCTCAAGGATCTAAATCTAGCTCCCAATTTCTTTTTCTTCCCCTAGTCCCTTTTTTTCCTTCTCCCATAATCTATAGCACCAAAGACCAATTATGAAACCTCAGAATACCTCTTCTTTCCTTCTCCACACCACTCCAAGCTTCCATTTTTCTGAGGCACAGGCCTAACCCAAACATCTCTAAGACTGCAGCATGCCTACGCTTCTAGCCACTCCCACCTCTGGAGACAGCTGGTCCCTGAGACTTCACCAGGCCTGCTAGGCTTGGCTTTCACTCAGGTCCTCAGGGAAAATGGAGATAAAAAGAAGTACGTACTAGGGCTAAAGAGAAACTACTTTTTATCGTGGAGTGCAAAGGCACATCTCTGACAGGGCCATTCTTCCTGGCCACTAACAATCAATTCAGGTCAAGAAGCTCCCTGAAGCTTTCCAAACACACTGCATTTCCCTATGGTTTAACAAACATCCACCCTTGATCTGAATGGCACAATTCTGGTGCCTACTTCATTCTCATGACAGCAAAAGACAATAAGCAGATAGCAGCTGCTGAGGGCAGACACATTCAACAGCCCAGATGATGCTATGACTTCCCCTCAGTTTAACAGAGCTCCTCTGCTAGAAACTGCCTTGAGAGGAAATCACTGGGAGCTCAGAAAATTAAATCAACATTGTATCAACCTAATTTTCTCAAGATGCTAATTCCAAGAGCCTTTTCTGCTGCTGGCTGGCCCTGGAACATGGGGATGGGCCCGAGTAGAGGAGATGAGTGAAGGCTGGAGGGTGTACATGTCAGCTTTACCAGCATGGAACAAGTAGTTAGGCAGGTGGAACTGAAACATCAAAGACCTTAGAAATAAGTTCCTCTAGCCAGTGGGTAATGGGGTGGGGTCTAGTAGAATGGGGGTGTGTGAAGTAGGAACAGGTCTGAAGACAGCTGGCTCCTGGCCCTGTCACTGTGAAGAAAACCAACCTTCTAGGAGTGGGTAAAAATGCTTCGACCCCAAAGGGAATTCTAGAATGAAATTTCCTTTTATGCTTTCTCTATCATTATGGAGGGCCAATGTTCAGAGAAATGAGATGTAGCAGAGCAGAAAATCATTTTGCTCTACCATTTCTAGAGAAAGGCCAAAGTCTCATAATTATGATCCCACACAGAAAGAGAAAATAACCCTGCTGAAATCACAGATCTTTAGAGCCTGCATACTGGGACACTCCTGGGACCAGGGAGCACTGAAGGACTCCATCTGGGGAATACAGAGCAAAACACACTCGCACTCAACAAATGGCAATCTGTGAGCTACTGAAGCTTACGTCCACTCAGCACACAAATCTCACCCCTTGAGAGTCCAGGGGATTTGTGAACATACGATCAAACACAAAATCCATGTTAGCCATCTTCATCGCTGCCCTGTAACAAAGCAAGATGAAAAAGCATGGGTCAGTCCCAGGAGTACAGAAAGCTGAGGCTCAGATGAAAGGTGGAGAGGTACAAGAGGAAGGAAGGGTGTCCAGCACACCTGTTAAGGAAGAAGACTCCTCGGATCATCTCATAGGGATTGGCTCTGGTACGAGCTCGCCTCATCTCCTCCCCATCCAGGATGTCAAACACACTCTGCCAAAAGAGAAGGAGACTCTACAGCAAACATCACATCAGGCCCTCTTGGGCAGGACCAAGGTCTGAAGACTCACTGTCCTCTGAGGAACTGGGTTCCTGCTGCATCTCAGCTCTGAACTATCCAGTTGTATAAACCCGACAAGTTGCTCAATCACTTTGACCCTCAACTACCTTGCCAGTAAAGTGGTAAAACCCCCAATGAATCAAGTGTCTAGCTGTGGTTAAGGGGTTAAAAGCACTTTTGCTACACAGAGAGTAAAAAAATGTTTCTCATAGCAAATGTTTCCTCGTATCACCATGACCTTCCAGAGATTTAAGTTCTGGCACTCAGGATCCCTTGATTGGGACTCCAAATTTAAAAACAAGCTGGGCAGTGGTGACACACACCTTTAATCCCAGCACTTGGGAGGCAGAGGTAGGCAGATCTCAGAATTCAAGGTCTACAGAGTAAGTTCCAGGACAGCCAGGGATACACAGAGAAACCCTGTCTCAAAAAACAAAATAAACAAATAAGCTCAAAAATAAATCAAGACCAGGGTCTCCTAGGGATATCTACCCCCACCACACACACATGGTATGGGGTGGGGATGGGGAGACTCCTGCCTTCCTTCTAACTCCCCTCATTACACCTGAGACACAGTCACCTTATAGATATATTCCCAACCCTGTCTGTCAAAACTAAGAGCTTTGTGAGGTAGCCATCATTCTTTTCAAGCTGACATCCTCCTCAGAGAACCCAGGTGTGTGCTTCCTGGCCTACAATCAGGCCAGAAGGTGTAAGGGAAGCTAACATGTGCCCGCCCATGTGTTGCGACACTCTAACTTCCTGAACACTCACAACCACCCAGAGAAGTACCTTCTACAACTTTACAGAAGACAAACTCAGAGGCACCCAAGCTACTAGCCCATGGTCACACAGAAGAACATTGTAGAAATGAAGTTCAAATACTGATTTGTTTGATGCTAAAAGGTGACTGTAAACTTTCACTTCACCAGGCCCACTGGCTATTAGCAGGATCTGACACACTCACTCACAGGTTAAGTGAGTGCCTCGGTGACCACATAGACAACACAACAGAAAAATACCATCTTGAACATAGCATCACATATACTTCCCACCTCCAGGAAAAGCCTAAATGGCACACCCCCACCAACAACTAGCAAAGCCCCATTCACCTCACCCACGGGCCTCACCTGTCCCAGCCCAGCCTTACCTTACATTTCAGCACACTGTGAAGCAGCTCTTCCCCACAGAACTCTGTTTCATCTTCAATAACCATCTTTCTCTACAGGGAGAAGAAAGTCATAAACATTGACCAAGTGTGACTATTTACTGGGAGAGTGAGGAGATTAGGGTTCTGAGTGCTCAGAGCAAGAAGGGGCTTAAGTCTCTGCCAAGAAACATCAATCCCTGAGGAGCACAGAGAGACAATTCCAAATCCCTCTGGCAGTGTTCCAGATGGCTGTGAGATGAAGCAGTGTGCTGGGAGCTCTGGGTAGAAGACCATATGGTCACAGCACACACAAATGCTGAGGCTGGAAAGAGCACACAGGAAGGAGACATACAAGCTGTCTGCCCCCAGAGCAGAAGGATAGGGCTCCCCATCTGACAAACCTGTCCTTCATCCAGGAAGCCTCCACTCTGAGATGGGCAGGAATGCCTGATACTGGACATTGACTTGGTAACTTTACACAGCCCTTGTAGAATGTCATGTCCAGCCCAGCCAAGTGTTGCCACCTCAAAAACAGTTTTTCCCACGGTGTGTATCATGTATATTCAGGTTCATCTATGCTATGGCATGCATGTAGCGTTCTGAAGACAATCCCAGGAACTGGTTCTCTGCAGGCAGTCGTCTGCATACAGATGCCTCTACTCACTGAGCCATCTCACTGCCTAGTGTCAAATGTTATACTTCTCAAAGTCACTAAGGGAACTGTGGGTATTTATCCAGTAAAGAATGCTTGTCTAGCATGTTTTAACTCAATCCCTAACACTCAAAAAAAAAAAAAAAAAAAAAAACAACAAAATCCCCAACAGTTATTGTTTGAGTTTATTAAAAGAAGTCAAAACTGAGATTCTTAAATATTTCTTTACTTACTTCAAAAGAATAACATGCTAAATTGTTTTATTTAAAACAGCCTTATTTACATAACAAAGTTTATTAAGTAGTTGTAGTTTAAATTTCTCTAGTGTATGGCTTAGTAAGAAGGGGGTGTGGTCCCTGCCTCGCTTTGGCATTGAAGTCAGCTGCTCAGTGCAGATACTGGCTTCAGAAAAACCCAAAGACATATGGGGAAAATCAGAGCGAAAAAGAATAAGACCTCGGTGTCATGAAGGCAGCTTTGACTTTGTGGAGCTCCTGAAGATACCCTACTTCTAGAGAACATACTGGAGTAGTAATCAATCATCTCATTTTCAGTGTCCCAGAATAAGAGTAAACAAACGCCTTTGCTGACAATGCCCTTGTCACTCTGAAGACAGCGATGGTATCCTTTCACCTACCCAAACGTAGCCCAGCACTGGCCAGACAATTCACTGACACATAACAGGCTACTCCAAAGGCAGCCAGCCCCAAAGAGGGTAGAAATGACTGCTTTTTCTATGATTCAAGTTTTATTCTACATCTCCTGTGACATGGCTTCCACATTTTTCTAAAACTGCAATAAGCACGCACTAGATTCAAAGGGAAGAAAAGGCTGGGTATACTCCCATGAAAACCTACCTTTCCCACAACCATCCAGTCACTCATTTCCCGAGAGTCAGGAATTTCGGTGGTACATTCTGGAAACCACGACACCTGCTCACAGGCACTGGGCTACAAACAAAAAAGGGTAAAGTCAGATGAGATAGGCCTTTAGGATTCTGCCCCAACTCACCAGTCCTTCCCCAAAACAATTGAGAGGGTCTCAGACAGGCTAAGAAGGATCTAAATGGGTGATGCTAAATGCAGGCAGTCAGACATGAATAAAAGTTCAGTTTCTTTTTTTTTTTAAATATTTATTTATTTATTATGTATACAATATTCTGTCTGCATGTATGCCTGCAGGCCAGAAGAGGGCACCAGATCTCATTACAGATGGTTGTGAGCCACCATGTGGTTGCTGGGAATTGAACTCAGGACCTTTGGAAGAGCAGACGGTGCCATCTCTCCAGCCCAAAAGTTCAGTTTCTGAAGGACAACCCCACTTCTCTGAATACTTCAGAAAATTTCTGGATCTCCAATGTTTCTTTCATTTGTTCCTGTATTATCTGATGAATACCTATTGTAGGCACTCAAACACCAGAATGAAATAAAACATGTCTTTGTCCTAAGGCATTTAGTAAGAGAATGAGGACAGAGGCTGGAAAGATGGCTCAGAGGTTAAGAGCACTGGCTATTCTTCCAGAGGTCATGAGTTCAACTCCCAGCAACCACTTGGTGGCTCACAACCATCTGTATTGAGATCTGGTGCCCTCTTCTGGCATGTAGGCAGAACACTGTATACATAATAAATAATAAACTTTAAAAAAAAAGTGCTATAATCAGTCTGGCACATAGTTTCCATATCTTTAGACTTTGCATGAATGAAAAATAAACTTAAGTCATTGAATATTGAAAGAGAGAGAATGAGGATAGAGAAATACCTAGGCAGTGTCACATAAATACAGTTCTCTGAGGTACGATTTAATAGCACTTAGCCTCACCTCCTAATGCTAATGCCCCCAAAATGTTGTTCACAAAATAAACCAGAAACCAGTAAACAGTCTCTCCTAGCACTGACTCTAGGAGAGCAGAGGTTCATCTCTAACGTCTGCTTCCTCTTAACTTGTCAAATGCCCCCCTCCCCAGACAGGGTTTCTCTGTAGTTTTGGAACCTGTCCTGGAACTCATTCTGCAGACCAGGCTGACCTTGAACAAACAGAGAACCATTTGCCTCTGCCTCCCAAGTGCTGGGATTAAAGGCGTGCCTGCCCAGCTCAAGTACTTTTCTGAACAGACTGAACCAGGGTTCTTACCAATCATAGACTAGCACCACTTACAGAGCTTTCAAAGAGTAATACGTTTTAGAGCAGACAGTTGAGGTTGGTCTGATGTGGGGAATGGACATATTAAGTCTGCAATAGTTGTGCAGTGAATCCAGGACTAAGTGCCATTGGGCTAGAAAAATGTGGATTCTAAAACCTATCTACGTGGTCAACCCGAGTGTCAGCTGAACAGACTGCTTCCCAAGCAAGGATTCACCATAGCAAACTGAAGCAATGTGATTAAAGGGTAATGTTACATGCTCTGAGAGGCATAAAATGGGATCACAATGCAAGGTCTCAAGGGCAAGCCAACCACCATCAAGATAGCAAAGTAAAAAGAAAAATCACAGAAGCCTTTGTGCATGAATCTGGCAGTGAGTTATGGCTGCTTCTCCCATTCAAATCTCGACTTTAAGCGCAAATAAATGTAAACTATAAGCAGTATACAACAACAAAAAACTTATATACACAGTGGACAACCATTTGTTGAATAAAAGCAGAATTAATCTCCCCATGGAAGCCTGGACATCAAGACTACCCAAGGGATAGATTTGCCCAAGATGTAAAACCTTGAACTTTATACCCGTGAGCTCCAGGAGCCTCTGAGCACTTTCCCGCTGTGGCCCACCCAGCCTCAACCACTTTAAAGAAGTGGCTACCAACTGGCTGTGCAGCCAACCCTCCTTACCAGGCAGCTTCTATCTGAGAAAAATTAATTATGGCCACTGGTAACGGCAATGGCTTCACCAGAAAAAAAGGGTTTTTAAAATAGCCTTTCTCCTTAAAAGAGATTTTTACATCAACTTTCATACTTCAGATTGACAGTGACAGGACCAGAACCTCTGTCCACTTGCTTCCACACAAACGAGGACGAGGAAAGCACTCGTTATCTCTACAGTGAACGCATGCACACAGTAACAATTACAGCAGGTTCCCAGCGCTCACAGCCACACCTGCCTACCTACTGCCACTAGGAGATGGTCAGACAATGGTGCTGCTTCCCTTAGCCTCAACTCTGTAATGCTAATATCTCAGATTATTATTATCACTATTCTGGGCACTTTTATTATACCTACTTCAGATCGTTTGAAGAATAAGGTAAAAATAAGTAAAACTTCAACACTATGCATGGGAACAAATTTTAAAAGCCTCTTTCCGGCCTGGAGATATAGCACTTTCCTGTGTGTAAGAATTGGTTTGCAAAGGAACTAGAACTTGCTCTGTAGACCAGGCTGGCCTCAAACTCACAGAGATCCACCTGCCTCTGCCTCCTGAGTGTTGGGATTAAAGGCATGTGCCACCCAGCCAGCTCACAGCCTACATTCTTATAGAACTGTTGCAAAAAAAAAAGTTTATCTTACAACAAATACAATCAAGTAAAAAGTACAACAGGAGAAGTGTACACAAGCAAACACATGTACAACCTGGATAACAAAACCTGTGAAGATGGAAGAATATCAGAAGCTCGTAAATCCATCCTGCACTGGAGCAGTAATGGGGGCCCATTCACCTGCTGGACCCTCTTAGCAGAGAGAGAACTCCCTAGCCTGTGAAGTCTAACAATCTACTAGGAATATTCCACTTAGCTATTAAAAGTTCTTTGTGGGGCTGGAGAGATGGTGCAGTGGTTAAGAGCTTTGCCTGTTCTTCCAAAGTTAATAAGTTCAATTCCCAGCATTACCATCTATAATGAGATATGGTGCCCTCTTCTGGCCTGCAGGGAATACATGCAGGCAGAACACTGTATACATAATAAATAAATAAATCTTTTTTAAAAAAAAAAAAAAAGTTCTTTGTGTAGCCAAAGAACCATCTTAGTTCTAGACAACAACAGAAACAAAGTCTTCTCTCTGAATACAGCCTCAGTGTTCTCCTTTCTGTCTTAGTCGGGGTCTCTCTAGTGCTGTCATCAAACACCAAGACCAAAAAAAAGGGTTTATTTCCCTACACTTCCACATCACAGTCCACCACTGAAGGAAGTCAGGGCAGGAACCTGGAGGCAGGAGCTAAAGCAGAGGTCATTGGAGGGGTGCTGCTTACTGGCTTATTCATTACGACTTGCTCAGCCTGCTTTCTTTTTTTGTTTTTTTCTCTGTGTAGTCCTAGCTGTCTTAGAACTCACTCTGTACTTAATAGCACTTAATAGCACCAAGCTGTCCTCAAACTGTGAGTCCTCCTGCTTCTGCCTCCTGGATGCTGGAAGTAAAGGTGTGCATTCTTATAACACCCAGTACTACCAACCTGGGGCCGGTACTGCCCACAGTGAGCTGAACCCTCCCACATCAATTATCTATCAAGAAAATGTATCACAGGCTTGCCCAATCTGGTGGGGGCAATTTCTCAATTGAGGTTCTCTCTTCTAAAATGAATGTAGCTTGTGTCAAGCTGACCTCAATCTAGTCAGCACACGTTCCATGTAATATGCTAACATTGAACCCCTCTAACCACCCTGCTCAAACTGCTTCCCCAGGGTTTCAGAGAGCCACCCATTCAAAAACACCAACAGCTTTCCTGTTTCCTGCCCCTTCACAGCTTACCTCTGGCTCATCCCGCCAATCCACATTCAGCTCCTGATCAAAACCCTGCAGTGTCAGACCCAAACCACGACGGCCTTTCTGATTGGAGGTCTCCACAATGTCCTTCCGACCCTGGCTGTATTTACCTAATCCTTCCCCTTCCCTGAAGCCCATCTTGGCCTGAAAAAAGGAACAAAGCACAATTAATTCAGTCAACAGACATTTACTTAGTCCCTATCACAGATCATACACTGTGATAAACCCTGAAAAATACATGAGTAAAAGTTTGCCTTTTAGCCTGACGATGAAAAGAAGCATAAATAACTCACTGTGGGTCGGCAGCTATTGATTCTGCAGGTGCCGTCTAGGACAACCTAACACTAGATACATGAGAGGGGACTGCAGAGCGTGATTAGCACTGAGAATACTTAATGACTCTCACTGGACATTTGCACAGCTCTCCCTTTCAGCTACTTTGTCATATTAAGGGGAAATGAGATCCCGGATAGAGCTAATGAAGAGAACCTAATTTAGGATACAGCAGCTTCTACCCAGGAGTGTGGGCTTGCAGGAGCCTATTCAGTTAGAGTAACTTGAAAGTTTGCTTCATATAGAACAGAGGAGGACACATTAATGTCCTGGCACAGAAACACCTTTTTGAATGGCCTGTCTATAACCCCCGGAGTTACTAGACAAAGGTAAGACCTCAAAGAGCAGGGACCCAAATCCTACAGATTCTTATCCAAAGAGCTTCAATACAGAGGTCTAATTCCTCCTGGAGGGTCACATTGTTTGAAAGCTGCCACTGCCGCTTACAGACTGGGCAGATCCTGTATAGCAGCCAAAGGTCCGGTCCCTGGGTCAGGGGCTAAGTTACCAGTGTCTCCATCTCCACTGACCAAAGCTCACAGGCTTCAAGGGCATCCTGACCTCTAACTTCAGCAGGAGCACGTCTCAATCTTAAACTAATCCAACAAAATTCTGGAGCCAACCATGACACTGGTGAGGCTGAACAAAAGACAAACTTGGCACAGCCACTACATTTTAACAAGGAAATTGAGTAGGTTTCCCCTTTCGTTTGCTACCTGTCAGTGTATGTGAAAGCTAGGGAGGACAGCAGGGCCTTCCATGGAAAGAGCCCACGCTATTTGCATTTATTTTCAGCACCAACAGGAAGTGAGTCCTTTCTTTTCAGAGTATTCACTAGAGCAAAACAACAGGAACCTCCTCAACTGTGACACGCCCATGTCTAGGGAAGCATACCCACACATGCGTGTGACGGGCATGAATTAATGTGGGTACTAAACCGTGATCCAGTTCTGGGCAAGATAGGAGACACTGACACTTTTCACGGATGATTCCAACATGACAGACACATGTATTGAGAGAAGGCTGCACTTTCTCTACTAAATTCCAACAGCCAGAAAGTGGAGGAGAAATACTCACAACCTAGCCTGTGCCAATTGTGCCCCACCCCAAATCCAACACACACTTGCTCTCTTTCTCTCACCCTCCTGGGCAGCTGTAGAAATCCATTCTAAACAGTAACATACCATAAGCTTCTGGGAAACACTATTATACATGGAATAGCGAGAAGATGTTCCCTCCACAAGGGAATCTGCTTTGAAGTCATCCTTAAAACTCTCCGCGCAGGGTTGCTTCCCCTCAGTCTCACTGTCTGATCCACTAAAGCTTGTGGTAGATGCTGGAAGAGAGAGGGAGAAATGTTTAGGTGAGTCCCTATCACAAAACGGCCCGCATACATCCGCAATCCACTCAGTCTGCTTACGTCTAATATGTGTCCTGCAATTGAATGGCACTCATGCAATGACCCAGGGTCAAATCTCTATTCTTTCCAGCTGTATAATCTTGGATAAATCACCAAAGTTCCTATTTGTCACAGACTGCATGGAGATTATTACTGCTTGACAAAGTTCCAGCATTTCGACTTCTTGGATGACAAGTCTCATTGTTAATGATTCTCAGTATTAAGCCTTTCCTGTGGGCTTCAATGGAAGATGAGGATGTATACAATGGTAGCCTCTTGAATTCTTTGGAAAACAAAGTAATTCTTTGGACCCCCCCCCCCCATGGAATCATATAGCATAACTGCCTACTCCCACACAAGCTAACACCAGACGGCTAGAAAATTTAGATAAGTAACATATGCTTGATAAGTAAGGTACATTTTGATAATTAAAATTTATAAATTTTGCTGGGCGGTGGTGACACATACCTTTAATCCCAGCACCCTGGGAGGCAGAGGCAGGTGGATCTTTGTGAGTTCAAGGTCTGCATAATCTACAAGAGCTAGTTCCAGGACAGCTAGGGCTGTTACACAGAGAAACTGACTCCAAAAAAAAAAAAAAAAAAAGATTTAAATTTCTAAGGTCTACTCAGGTTCACAGTAATATTTGTCTAGCTTTGTCTTTGCTCACTTTAAGGATTAGATATTTGGAAAACTAAGTCATATAAAAAACTGCAACATTCTACAATGAGGTATCTGGTTCCCCAAGAAAATTCTTTTCCCAAAAGTGCCTCTGGGGCTTGAAGAAAATCCCTGCTTGCCAAAAGGGAGTCATTCTCTCTCTGGCAAGAGGAACTTGTGACCCCTCCATTAACAATGACTGGTGCCTATTAGCTTATCGAGGGCAATGCTAGCTTCCTCAACCTCAGATCAAAAGCCACACTCCAGCTCACATTCATCCATTTTCTCATTTAATCCGCTGTACAATTATAGAGGATATAAAAGGTGTCGCCTTTTTCAATAATCGGGCAGCCATCTCGATTCACTCTCCGACTGTTACTCTCCTTTGGGACCTGAACCCCACGGGAGCTGGAGTTCAGCACCTCCTGGTATGTAACACAGCAGGAACTCAACCACAATCACTTCCTACCTCACCTTTTCAGTGTTACCCACTATCAAACTGAGACAGCAGTGCCTCACAGGATGCTTAAAAACTGAAATAATCTATGAGAAAGCACACTAGCAAATGTAAGATTTTTTTTCTGCTACTATTCAGTATTTAACAACTATTTCTTTAAAAAAAATTATCTTTTCAATTGTATCATATCTGTTTGTGTAAGTTACTGGGGAGTAGATCTGAGTGGAGATCAGAGAACAACCTGAAGGAGTTGTTTTTTTCCTTCTACCAAGTGGGTTCTGGAGACTGAATTCAAGTCCTCAGACTCAGTAGCAAGCACCTTTCCCTGTTGAGCCGTCTTTCCAGCTCATTTCTGGAAATTTCTTTTTTTTTTTAACATTTATTTATTTATTATGTATACAATATTCTGTCTGTATGTCTGAAGGCCAGAAGAGGGCACCAGACCTCATTACAGATGGTTGTGAGCCACCATGTGGTCGCCGGGAACCGAACTCAGAACCTTGGGAAGAGCAGGCAACACTCCCAACCACTGAGCCATCTCTCCAGCCCCCTCCAGCCCAAATTTCTAAATACTGATTGCTTAACCTCCTAGTTCTCTTTGCATTTACAGTCCTTTATACTAGCAGGTAAGAGAGGAGGTCTTCACTGAAGCTGGCTAGAGGAAGAGAAAAAGAGGAAAGAGAAAGTGGGAAGTTGTGGAATATTTAACTATGTAAAGATGCTACTTTTGTTCATGTGCGGAATATTTACTTGTGTAAAGAAGTGCTACATTTGTTTCCGCTGCCTTTGTTAACGATGAAAAGATGTGTTACATTTGCTTGTGCTGCATTTGTTTAATTATGTAAAGATGTGTTACATTTGTTTCACCTTGCCTGCCTAAGGCACCTGATTGGTCTAATAAAAAAGCACACTTTTAATCTCAGCACACAAGAGGCAGAGGAAGGAGGATCTCTGTGAGTTCGAGGCCAGCCTGGTCTACAAGAGCTAGCTCCAGGACAGGCTCCAAAGCTACAGAGAAACCCTGTCTCGAAAAACCAAAAAGAGAGAGAGGAGAAAAGAAGGAGAGAACAAGGGAGAATGAGAGGGACACACCTGGGACCAGAAACCAGGCAGCCACCAGACAGACATGAGAAGCAGTGAAACAAGACACACAGAAGGAAGGAAAGGTAAAAAGCCCTGAGGCAAAGTGTGAATAAAGAGAAATAGGTTAAATTATAAGAGCTAGCAAGAAATGAGCCTAAAGCCGAGCATTCATAACTAATAATAAGTATCTAGTCATGAATTGGGAGCTGATTGGTAGCCCACTGCAGAGAATGGGAGAGACAGGAAAAGGGAAAAAAGGAAAAAGAGGAAAGGAAGGCTAGGGATGAAAACAAAAACTCCAGCAGGACCACCAACTGAGCAGACAGTAGAAGACAGAGTAAATTCTACAGGAGGGGCTGAAGCCTGAACAGGCCAAGTCATCTTCTCCACTGTACACCAACCTTGTCAAAGGACTCCATATAAGATCTAACTCAGCAGCAGTCAGAAAGGATGGGCTACCTGTCCCTTCATCAGGCTGGGATGCTTTTCAGTCTGGGCATTCAATTTACTGTTCTGTGCTTTATGAATCTATTGACTTTGAAGGCTACTTCTTCCAAAGTAATTTTATTCAGGACATGTTCTACTGTGATAAACACCATAACCAAAAACAACTTAGGGGGAAAAGGTTTATTTCATCTTAAAGCTTACTGTTCTTCAGAGAAGTCATGGCAGGAACTGAAGCAGAGACCAGGGAAGAGAGCTACTTGCTAACTTTCTCTCCACGGATTACTCAGCCTGCTTTCTTATACAACCAAAGGCCACCTGCCCAGGAGTGCCCCATCAGTAGATCGGACCCTCTTCATCAATCATTTATGAAGACAGTGCCCTACAGGGGAATGTGATGGAGCGTTTCCTCAGTTGAGAGTCCTTCTTTCCATGTGACCCTAGCTTACATCAAGCTGACGAAAACCTAGCTAGCACAACTGACTACGTGTCAACTTGACACACAAACACATCACTATTCAACTATAATCTTTCTTTTCTCATTTGTCCCTAAAATCTCATGTTAATATTAGTATCACAATATAAAACATAACTTTAAAAGTCTCATAATTTAAAAGAAAAAATTCTTACACTTTACAAGTTCAGTCTCTTAAAAATACCCAAGTCTCATGTCCAGTGGTATCACTGGGAAGCCTACTCTTTTCTGAAGGGAAATGGGGGAGATAAAGGGCGATGGACTGGGAGGAGTGTAACTGTAGGCTCCTGTAAAATCAAAATAAACTATGTACTTTTTATTCCAAGTGGGAAGAACCAAGGCCCAATCACAAGCAAAATCAAAATTCAACAATGTAAAAAAGTTCAGCTTGGGGCTCAGAGGTTAAGAGCCCTGGCTGCCCTTTCAGAGGTCCTGAGTTCAATTCCCAGCAACCACATGGTGGCTCACAGCCATCTACAAAGAGATCTGGAGCCTTCTTCCGGTGTGCAGGCACACATGGAGGCAGAATGTTATATCCTTAAAAGAAAAAGTTCAGCTTGATGTCTGGGACTCACTGACAATCCTCTAGGTTCCACAGGGCCTATACAGCTCTGTTTGTCCAGCTTGTTTCACAGGCTCAGGGCCGCTGCACTCCACAGCTGCTGCTGTCCTCAGTGGTCACTCACATTTACTGCTGTCTCTAATGGCCTCTCCTGGCCTCTCGAAAGTGCCAAGCTGCTTTCTGTGACCCTATATGCCCTTAAAACTAGTACTAAGTAAGATAATCTCACACATTATCAAAGCCAGAATGAGCTGTAGCCTCAGTCGCCTCTTGACCATAGCTACTACGTGCTAACCCTGAAGAAAAAACTCCCAGAAGTCTTCACATCAGCGATGCTGGTCCTTTGTTAGTCCTAACTGATTTCCCAGCTCCAGCTAATCAGCAGTAACTGTCCCAAGTAAAGCAAAAGTTTCACCTTAGTGGTGTTGACCGCTTAATCAGTCCCATCTAACCAGCACTCCAGATTCTTGATTTGAATTTACATGAATAACCAATGACTTCATAGTCTTTAAGGGCTCTCAGAGTTTCCTCTGAAACCGGGCCTCCATCAATCTGCACTACTCTGAGCATTATTTTCCAAGTTCTCACAACCGCTCAGTAAGCTCTCAACACTCAACCGCTTTTCCAGTCCAAATTTCCAAATTCCTTCTACAATCTTCCCCCAAAACACCATGGTCAGTTCAATTACAGCAATATCTCATGAACATGGTATCAAGCTCTGCCTTAGGGTTTCTAACTGTGAGGAAACACCATGACCAAAAGCAACTTGAGGAGAATAGGTTTATGTCATCTTAGAGCTTACTGCCTTTCATGAAGGGAAGGAGACAGGGCAGGAACCAGAGCAGAGACCACCAAAGAGCATGAGAGAAGAGCCAAGACTTAAAGCTGACTTAGTGACTTGCTCAGCTTGTTTTTTTATATAATCCAAGATGACCTGCCAGGACAGCAAAGCCCACAGTGGCCTGGGCCCTACCACATCAATCATTAATCAAGAAAATGAAACACAGGCTTGCCTACAGGCCAATGTGATGGAGGCATTTTTTCAACTGAGGTTCCTTCTTTTCAGATGGCTCTAGCTTGTGTTAAACTGAGTAGAGAAGGCAGCCAGCACAAGAGGTTTCTGAGACAAATCCACCTGAATATGAAAACACTCTCAAAAGTTTGGGCAAGAATTTCTATACATTTCCACTAAAAATGGTACAAACAGCAGTAAACTAAGAGGAATACAGAACAGGAAATAAAGATGGTGATGTCCAATCTGATCCCAAGGCTTAAGAAGTTGGGCAATCCCAGCACTCAGGGGACAGCAGGTGGATCTCTGTGTTCAAGGTGAGCCTGGTCTACAGAGCAAGTTCCAGGATGGTCAGAGCCCACACAAAGAAACCTTGTTATGAGGGAATAAAGAAAAAAAAAAAAAAAAACAACCAAACAACAACAATAAAGAGGTTAGACAGTGAGCCACCCATAATGATGCTCACCTTTGATCCCAAGGTTTAAGAAGTTGGGCAATCCCAGCACTCAAGAGGCATAGGCATACGGATCTCTGAGTTCGAGGTCAGCCTGGTCAACATACAGTTTTCCAGGACAGCCGGAGATACACAGTAAGACTGTCTCAAACACTAAATAAAAGAAGTTGGACAGTGCTCAGCAGTGCACACGTCTTAGTAGTAACTTGTTACCTAAGGACATGGGGAGAGCAGGGACAGGAGGATTCCTGGAGTTTATTAGTCAACTAGCAGCTATTCTAACTGAATCAATGAGCACTCTAGGTTCAATGAGAGATTCAGTCTCAAAACAAGGAGGAAAGTAACCGAGGAAGAAATCACCCAGTCTAGCTTTCTGGCACGCGCACACACACACCAAGAGTTTCTTGCAAGGATCCAAGAACTAAGAACACTTGCAATATGTGTTGAAACAGATCACCAAGACTGTCAAAAAAATAACAGAAGGTGGAGTTGAGGCCCATTCCACAAGAGGAATTCACATCTGGTGCTGTAAACCCAATCAAATTCCACAGCTGCGGCGGTCACAAGCCCTAGTGGGGAAGCTGCGGCTGGTCTGCTAAAGAAACAAGATGGCTTCTGAGTAATTGTTTATGCCCATAGAGCAACACTGCTGTCAGCTTCGGGCAGACGAGCTTCTCTCTGCAGTGAGCAGTGGTAATGGCAGAGGCCCAGAACTGGTCAAAGTGAAAATAAGTGACTCTTTAGCCATGGGGCTAGAGAGACGGCCCAGTAGTTAAGAGAATGCACTGCTCTTCCAGAGAACCAGAATTAGATTCCCAGCACCCACAAAGAGCAGCCCACGATTTCCTGTAACTCCAAGAGACCCAACACCTCCTTCTAGATTCAGAAGGAATCTGCACTCACATGCACATAACCACACAGAGAATCATTTTTTAATCTTTTAAAATAATTTAAATGTCCAACTAAAAATAGGAAAGCTCTGTCATTCTTCCAAGGTTCAGCGCATATCCTGAAAGAAGGGCGGAAAGGATGTGGAGTCAGGTGGGGAGAGGTGTGGAGCTCTCACTTCAGGCTGAGACGGTTGCTGCACTCCTGAACTACAGCAGTGATTTCCTGCACAAGACGGGGTCCATCAGCATCTGTCATAGGAGGTGGGCTGTTCATGGGCCCCTCCCTGAGGATGTATACACAGCCAATGGTTGATGGGGGAGGGAGAGACACTTCTTCAGTGGTGTGGCCACTGGTAAGGTGCCCACAACTCCTGTAAACAAACCCCTCACCCATAAGCATGTAATCAATTCTAAGGAGACACACTGGGGGTGTCTGTCTATTTTTGTCACTGAGTCTCTCCATAAAAGTAGAAGGGGGCTGGCTAGTCGGGATCAAGCAAAGAGGGAAGAGAGTCATGGGGGTGAATGTGTGAATATGATCAAATCACATTATATACATGTTTGAAACTACCATAATAAAATTTATTATAAATACATGCTTTAAAAAAAGATAAGCACTTAAAAGGGCACTGGAGAGAGGGTTCAGTGGTTAAGAACTCTTGCAGCTCTTGAAGCAGATCCAGACACCCACATGGCAGCTTACCCATCTCTAATTCCAGTTCCAGGAGATTTGGCACCCTCTTCTGACCACCATGTGCACCAGGCACAGATACGGTATATATACATATATGTAGGCAAAACTCATATACATAATAACTTTTTTTTTCGGTTTTTCGAGACAGAGTTTCTCTGTAGATTTGTAGCCTGTCCTGGAACTAGCTCTTGTAGACCAGACTAGCCTTGAACTCACAGAGATCCACCTGCCTCTGCCTCCCAAGTGCTGGGATTAAAGGCCTGCACCACCACTGCCTGGCAAATCAAATCTTTTTAAAATTTAAATAATAATAACCACTGGGGTATATAACTCTATGTAGAGTGCTTAGCCAGCATACATGATGTCTACTCGGGTAGAAAATTATGCATTTTAATTTCTTGTACTTGCATTGTAATTGAGATTTGAAAGCTAAGATGCATAAAAACAATGAAACCGATGACCCTGAAAGTGCCGATGCACACACACACAGGGACTGGGGGCCTGGAAACAGAATGGAAAATGACAGTGAGGGACAAACCTGATCTAGTTTTCTACCACAAAGAGCAGAATGAAACAGCTCGGGTTTTGTTTCAAGATTTCTATCTTTAAATCATGTGTATGGGGGCTGGAGAGATGGCTCAGCGGTTAAGAGCATTGCCTGCTCTTCCAAAGGCCCTGAGTTCAATTTCCGGCAACCACATGGTGGCTCACAACCATCTGTAATGAGGTCTGGCGCCCTCTTCTGGCGTGCAGGCATACACGTAGAAAGAATATTGTGTACATAATAAATAAATATTTAAATCATGTGTATGTGTGAGTGCATATGCACATGTGAGGACAGGTGTGTGCTCTCAGAGTCCAGAAGAGGTGTCAGATTCCAAGGAGCAACAGGCATAGGCCTTTGTGAGCCATCTGACAGGTATAGGGCACTCAACAATCTCTGCAGTCCTTTTCTTACACTTTTTTTTTTTTTCGAGACAGGGTTTCTCTGTAGGTTTGTAGCCTATCCTGGAACTAGCTCTTGTAGACCAAACTGGCCTTGAACTCACAAAGATCCACCTGCCTCTGCCTCCCGAGTGCTGGGATTAAAGACTTGCGCCACCACCACCCGGCTAAATTAAATTTCTTTATAATATTTTTTTTTTTACATTATTTGTTGTGTGGTGATGGTTTTAGTGGGGGTTGTATGATGGCATGCTAATGGGAATGCAAGCTGGTACAACCCCTTTGGATGTCAGTGTGACAATTGCTCAGAAAATTAGGAAACAACCTTCCTCAAGACCCTATAATACCACTTTTGGGTATATATCCAAAGGATGCTCAATTGTGCCACAAGGACATGTGCTCAACTATGTTCATAGCAGCTTTGTTTGTCATAGCCAGAACCTGGAAACAACCTAAATGCCCCTCGACTGAAGAATGGATAAAGAAAATGTGGTACATTTACACAATGGAGTACTACACAGAAGAAAAAAATAACGACAGCTTGAAATTCACAGGAAAATGGATGGAGCTAGAAAATATTATTTTGAGTGAGATAACCCAGATACAGAAAGACAATTATCACATGTACTCACTCAAAGGTGGTTTTTAAACATAAAGCAAAGAAAGCCAGCCTACGAACCACAATCCCAGAGAGCTTAGACAACAATGAGGATACGAACAAAGACTTACATAGATCTAATCTACATGGGAAGTAGAAAGTAGAAAAAGACAAGATCTCATGAGTAAATTGGAAGCATGGGGACCTTGGGAAAGGGTTGAAGGGGAGGGGAGAGGCATTGAGGGGAGCAGAGAAAAATGAAGAGCTCAAAAACTCTCAATTAAAAAAAGAAAACAGTTGGGCAGTGATGGCAAATGCCTTTAATTACAGCACTTGGGAAGCAGAGGCAGGCGGATCTCTGTGAGTCTGAGGCCAGCCTGGTCTACAATGTGAGTTCCAGGAAAGCCAGGGCTGTTACACAGAGAAACCCTGTCTTGAAAAAGAACACAAAACAAAACAAACAAACAACAACAACAAAAGGCCCATTGCTTATCTAGGTCAGACAACTCCTTTGGTTCAGAACCTGTTCTTGATAGGTCCAATACTAAGTAAAATAGGACACTTTCTATGAAAAAATAACTGTCAGATAAATGTGCATTTTTAAAGAATAAAACATTCTGAAAAAAAAAAAAACAGCATTCGAAATATACTCAAAATGGTGTTTTCTAAACCAGAAGAAATTTTAGTTTAAGAGCATGAAATCTGTCCCTTCCTATTAAGATGGCTGCCCAATTTTCTTAATAAGTATCTCACTTGTATCCATCAATGCAGCACACGTCACAGTGGCAGAGAGTGCTACTCAAAAGGAAAGGACAGAACATTAACAATAAGTAACCATGGAAACGGAGAGGTGAGGCGGTATTTA
The DNA here is from genome assembly GCF_014885135.2 of Alexandromys fortis. Taxonomy (NCBI): domain Eukaryota; kingdom Metazoa; phylum Chordata; class Mammalia; order Rodentia; family Cricetidae; genus Alexandromys; species Alexandromys fortis. The sequence continues at coordinate 3,078,267 of NW_026067892.1, read as the reverse complement.
TTTTCTGGTTTTGTACTTTGCTGCAAAAACTGGGGGTGGGAGGGACACACACCATTCCAAGCTCTGAGAAGAGATTGGTTTCTTTCCAGAGAAATCGGCAGCAGCTCTGAGAGGCAAGGCCTCCTGATGGCTCAAGATGCTTCCCAGGCTGCAATCTGTCATCTCCCATGTGGAGAAGAGAGAGCTCTGCAGCAAAGCCCACACACTAAGGAATGGTGCTCCCAAGTGCAGATTCTCTAAGGTGCCTCCATTCCTTTAACCACACTGCTCAGTAGTAAAAGGCGGGGCAGAGAATGTGCCCTGATGGCTCTGCTGGGAATCTGTTGATTCAGGCTTAGTTAGAAGCTACAGTGCTGTAGCAGTCTTGTCCCTTTTACTAGCCTTGTAGACATACGCAGGCCTACCCTAAGAGCATCTTTTGAAAGGGGGTTGTACATGCTCCAGCTCTAAGGATCCAGGAGGATCCTTCAGGATCCAGTAGTGAGAGTGGTGTGGCACACATCCCACAGCCAGATGTTCGGGTTCTCACCACCTTGAGAACAGTAAGACGAGTATGCCAAGGTTAAAAATGAAAGTGATAACCCAAGAGAGGCAGCTCCAACCAATCCTAGCCAAGGTGAGAAGCACACAGATACCGAATAAAATATGAATTTTAATGATCACCATATCCTACTTAACAAGTGTTAGGGAATACACTCATTCTTGCTTAAAGATGCCTTTTCTCCTTAATGCCAAACAAATAGTAACTCATTAGAGCAATTTAAACAGACACCGATAAAGAGAGTTGTTGATTTAAGGCCATGAATCTGGACTGACAGGAAAGCAATCGTGTTTCAGGGCAAAAGCCTATTGAGGGAAGAACTAAACCTGGTGGAGGGAAAGCTGCTTTTAATGTGCTGCTGGTTGGTTTGCCACTTCCAAACCAACCAGCTACAAGAGGATCCTGAGCCCACACTATATGCACACTGTAAAAAAAAAAAGACATGTTCCATTTTCCTGGGATCTAGACCAATTTTCCTGTTAGAAGCAGCTAAAAAGAACAAGATGCTGCCAAGTACCTCTTACTGCAAGAAGGTTATCTGACTGAGCTTCTAAGAGTTTATTTACACTTGAAAATGCTTTCAAACTCCTCTAGAACACCTGGAAGAGACTGATGCCAAGATGCCCATGATAATATCCCTTTCTTCTTTTCCTCGGCTAAATGTCAAGCTGTTGAGTTGGCAATGATCTACCTAAGAAAAATGTCAAACAAACTAATTAAGTAGATCTGCTAATGAATCATCACATTGATCCAGCAAAGGAAGAAAACACTAGGTCCAGACAGGAATACTCAGTACTATTTTTCCATTTTCTGATTGTCCCCAAAGGGGATTTCTCAAATCTAGCTGAACTGTTCGGGAGTAGATGGAAACATCCCTGCTGTAACTCAACAGCCTGAAGAGGAGAGCCTCACATGCAACTCAGGAAACAGCAAGCTTGGCAGAGCACTGTCCTGGAGACGCCTAAGAGGAGCTGATACAGAACATAGTCCGAAAGTCAGAGGAGAGAAGGGATGGGCAAGGGAAAGACGCCAGGAGTTTCATATTCTTAGAAAGATGACAACATGACCTTTTCTCAGTCCTCTCTAGAAACTATGGACTAAGTAGTTTGCTCCATTGCCAGGCATGCAAGAGAGCAGGAACCACGGAACAGTCAGGCTGATCTTGTCCTGTCACTGTGTCACTGGGAGGCTGCTCTCTCCTTACAGTAAACTAACCTGGAAATATGTAGCTATGTTGGTTTGCCTCTGCCTTTTGCCTTGTTTTCTACAACTGAAAAAAACAACCAACTGGTCTACTGTCAGACACACATAAAGCTGGCCAGTCCCAATCTCCACTCTCTACACACGGCAGCAATAGTCAGTCCTGAGTCATGAAGCTACTTCCAGAAAAGGTTAAAGCTATTTTGTAGAATTAAGGGCATATGCCAGGCCAGTAATTGTTATATGATTCTTTTTTAACTCTTTTGGGTTCCCTTTGGCAGGGGGCCTGCCACCCAGTTCCCAAATAAATCTCACATGAAGGCTTATTCACATGAATGCCTGGCCTTGTTTCTTGCTAGCTTTTTTTTTTTTTTTTTCGAGACAGGGTTCCTCTGTAGCTTTGGAGCTTGTCCTCGAACTAGCTCTTGTAGTCCAGGCTGGCCTCAAGTTCACAGAGATCCGCCCACCTCTGCCTCTTGAGTGCTGGGATTAAAGGTATGCGCCACCACCGCTTGGCTTGCTAGCTTTTCTTAAATTAACCCATCTACCTTTTCCCTCTGGTATTCTGTATACCTTACTTTCTTTCTTACTCAGCGGCTGCCTGGGAGACTGGGTGGCTGGCCCCTGATGTCCTCCTCGTTCTCTCTCCCACCAGATTTCTCCTTCTGTATTTATTCTCTCTGCCTGCCAGCCCAGCCTATCCTTGCTATTGGCCGTTCATCTCTTTATCAGACCATCAGGTGTGGTAGACAAGCATAGTAACACAGCTTCACAGAGTTAAACAAATGCTATGTAAATAAAGTCATACACCTGAAAATAATATTCCCCAACATGTAATCACACTTCACAGACACATTTTTAAAAGTTTAAAATGTCTGGGCTGGAGAGATGGTTAAGACACTGGATGCTCTTTCAGGTCCTGAGTTCAATTCCCAGAAACGATATGGTGGCTCACAACCATCTATAAGATCTGGTGCCCTCTTCTGGGGTGCAGGCATACATGCAGGCAAAAAACTATACACATAAAAAATAAATCTTTTAAAAAAAAAGTTTAAATTGTCAATCATAGGCCAGACAGTGGTAGCACAGGCCATTTATCCAGCACTCAGGGGGGAGCAGAGGCAGGCAAATCTCTGTGAGTTAGAGGTCAGCCTGGCTACAGAGCAAGTTTCAGGACAGGCTCCAACATAGAGAGAAACCCTATCTCAAAAAAACAAAAAACCCAAAACTGTCAATCAGACTAGTTTCCTCATTTTATACTCACCGTCCTCACCAGGGAGCTGTCCTCTCACTTTTCCAAAGCCATCCAAAGATCCACTGAGCACTAGACACTTACGACCCAAGCATATGCTCCCTTGTCCCTTGTAGACCTCTCCATACCCAAGGGGACCTATAGGTGTTCTTGTTTCTTTCTTTCCATTTACTGACCCTGGTCACATATAGACTTTCTCGTCTATCCTGAAATCACTCAAGACTTTTTTGTTTTGTTTTTCAAAACAGGATTTCTGTGTAGCCCTGGCTGTCCTGGAACTCGCTCTGCACATCAGGCTGCCCTCACAATCAGAGATCCATTTGCCTCTGCCTGTTACCACTGCCCGCTCGGCTACCCCTTACGCCTTTTTACAATTGTTTTGTGGACAGGTCCCACAACATTGCTCAGGCTGATCTCAATCTCTTCACCTCAAATGATCTCTCTGGTGTCAACACCCCAGACAGACAGGAACCAGGCATATGTGACCATGTGCAACACTACTGAGTTTTTGAAGGCAGCCCTACCTGCATGCAAGGTCATGAGAGTCTCTGACCAGACTATATCACACCTGCGCCAAAGATACATTAGACTTAGAGCTGGAGAAGTGGCTCAGCGGTTAAGAGCACTGACAGCTCTTCAAGAGGACCTGGGTTCAATTCCCAGCACCCCATATGACAGCTCACAACTATAACTCCAGTTCCAATGGATCAGACACCTTCACACTAATGCATATAAAATAAAGTTAGATATAAAAAAGGGAAAAAAGATACATTAGGCTCACCACCTATCAAGTTTTTCTCTGGGCAGTTTTACTGGTACAGCGAATATGTAACTGTCCTTCTGTGAGCCTACACTAGTAAATAAACCAACACCCACAAAGGAAGCATCACACCCTTTTAGTCACCAATCTGTTACAAAGTTTCATTCCAGTTTACCAGTGATCACACAAAGCAAGCAAAAGGCAAGCCTGCTAGTGTACTGGGTTGGATATAGTGTGTTCCTTCAAAATTCCTGTCACATACAAACTGAGAAGGAATTTTATTTGGAAATAGGGTCTTTGCAGATAATAATCATGTTAAAATAAAGTAACTCTAAAGTGGCATAAGTCCTAACCCAACGCCTGCCATCCTCCTAGTAGGGAAATGTGGACACAGACACAGGAAGCAGAGGCAGAAACTGGAGACACAACTACCACTAGAGCCATATGCTACCAAGGACTGCCAGTGAGCCACCGTAGACGTTACAGAAGTAAGGAGGGGAAGTGTTTCCCAAGAGCCTTCATAGGGAGCATGCAGCCCTACTGAGAGTCTGGTTGAGACTGCTACTCTCCAGAAGTGAGAGGACCAAGTTCTGTTGTAAGCAGTGCAGTACACAGAAATGAATGGAAGCATAGTACCACACACATTTAATCCCAGCACTCAGGAGGCAGAAACAGGAGGATCTCTGTGAGTTTAAGGCCAGTCTTGTCTACATAATGAGTTCCAGGATAATCAAAAAATTATCTCAAAAAATAACAAAAAGAAAGAGGAAAAAGGAAAAATAAATGAATAGAGCTGTCTAACAGAGGACGTCTAATTGCTGACTATGAAGTGAATTCAGGCACTGTGCATGTTCACAATGTTAACCTGCAGGCAAAGCAAAGTTTCTTTATGCTGAATATAAACAGCAATCAGAGTGAGGCTCCACCACAGCTGGGCATTTCTAATTCCAGCTGCAGGACCTGAGAAGACTGTATGCAAGGACCAGAGTCAGACAGGCAGCTGCACCCCACATCTATGCCCCAAAATTATTTATAGTATTAAAACCACGGCACTCAAAAGTTACCACTTCTTCTACCTGACTTAAGGCAGTGAGGATGTCACCTGTTGAAGGACCAGTAACAGAATTAAGGCACTTCTGGACACAACCATACATCCCTTTTTTAAATTTAAAACAAGTTTCCCTACTCTTAGTAGGAGAATAATAGCAGAATGGAAGTCTATTTCTGTCAAATTTCTAATTTTGCCCAAGGGGCAGTAAACTATAGTCTGCTCAATTCAAGCACTAAGGCTTCAAACCACCAGATGGCCAGTGGCCTCAGATCACATAGCCCAGAATACCTTTTGCTGCATGATTGACAGAGGAGAGAGGTTCATCATCAGATGTAGAGCTGAGGTGCCGGGTAAATTCTCCAATTCGCTTCTGTTTCTTGAGGGGGGCAGTACATTCTGGATCAGTTCTCCTCTTCATTGTTACTACAACCACAAATCCCATCAGTCAGCTCTTGGGTTGGAACTACAGGGAATTAAGGATCCCCAAGTGTCAACAGCCATCAGCTAGGTGCATATCTTAGGGCCTCTTCCTCCAGGTAAGGTCTAGGAAAGGATGGCCAACCTCTGGATTTCAGGAACATTGGTCATTTTATTTATTTATTTATTTATTAATTATGTATACAATATTCTTTCTGCGTGTATGCCTGAAGGCCAGAAGAGGGCACCAGACCTCATTTCAGATGGTTGTGAGCCACCATGTGGTTGCTGGGAATTGAACTCAGGACCTTTGGAAGAGCAGGCAATGCTCTTAACCGCTGAGCCATCTCTCCAGCCCCAACATTGGTCATTTTTACCAGGAAACAAGGTGATCTCGGACTTAAAAACCCAGGGGCCACTGGTGTCAGATACCAAAAAGTTAGATGAATTCAACAAGGGAGGAAAAAAGGCCTTTGAGTACTTGTTACTCTGTCCTTTTAAGGCAATAGTGGCTATTCATGCCAGTGTGCACTGGAAACAAACTACAGAACCTACTAAATAACAGCCACCAGTATTTGCAAGAACCACCATACAATGATTTTTTTCAATCATTTTTGCCAGAAAAACTAAGATATTAGAAAATGTGACAAAAATGCTGGAATTTAGTTTATTTCATGTCTGGAATATGAAAGTGCTAGTGTAAGGCATGGATGCATTAGCTGGTTAGACCAAGAGTGGGAAAACCCTGGGACAACAGGTAGCTAGCTGTCAGAGTCCTGGGATACAAAGACACTAATTTTTTCCTTTTTAAAAATTTTGATTTTTTTGACATTAATTTTAAGACTAGGACTACATCTCCCATGATAAAAAGCGGAGTGCTGGGTGTGGCTAGTGTATGCCCGTGTCTCAGCACTCAAACTCAGAGTCTGAGTCTGAGAGAACTTGCAGCAAAACACCAAGGACGTGAGGATGTAGCTCACCGAGAGAGCCCTGCCCTGCGTGTGCAAGGCTGTGGATTTCAGTCCAGCAATGCAAGGGTGAAAATAAAAGAACATGAAGCTGCAAGCAGTCAGTGCCATGATGGCCATGAGCACGTGTGTAAGCGAGAAGAAAGCACAAAGTTTAAAATAAAAACAAACTGCTGAGGAGCTGGAGGCGTGGCTCAACAGGTCCGAGTGTGTACAGGTCCTGAATTCAGTTCCCCACCCTCACTCTGGACAGCTCACGAATGCTAGTCAGTAACTCTAGCTCCAGGGAAGCAGACTCCTCTGACCTCTTCAGGCAACCACACACGCCCACAACTTAAAATAGTAAAAATATTTTTTACAAAAATGAATGGAATGGAATGAAATGATCACGAGATCCTCAGGAGTGTATCCACAAACAGGGCTCAGAGAGGAGAAAAAGACAAAGTCAGAGGTAAACTGACATCTTGGGGGAAAGGCGCCTGCGGCGTGTCGTCAGACACACGTTGGTTTGAAGAGCAAATTTTCACTGTGAACTGACTACTCAGTAAAACCATACAAAAGTCAGACCCAGTCCAACTTATTTCAAAACATTTGCTGGGGGGCATAAAAAAAAAGAGGAATGGGTTTCTAGCAACAGCAGCGGAAGCAAGAAAGTCATGAAACTGGAGGATTAGTGATCCTCCCGCCACCCCAAACCTAGCAAAACACTGGATCCCGTTTCCGTGCCCAAGGACGAACCGGTGGACCCAACACAGTCATCCCTATCCCGGGAGGCAACTTCTTAAGTGACCCAGGCAGCGCCTATCAGAGGGAAGCAGGAAGACCAGGAGACTGAACAAACAGAAAGCAAGGCCGCGTTTCACTTGACATCTTAGGCCGCCAGAAAGGGCCCACAGGGAAGCCTTCAGGGAGCTCGGCAGAGCCTTCCTCGGGCCACACCACGCAAAAGTGGGGAGCCTGGGCGCGCGGCGAGCTCGGTGTAGAAGGCAAGGTGTAGAAGATACGAACGTCTCCTCCACCACAGCGCCTTCGAGTGGGGACCTCGCGGGGCATCCAATCCAACCTCTCCTCCCCGCCAGGGGAAGGCCACGGGGCTAGCTTGCCACCCACAAAGGCAGGCGCGCTCGGACAGGGCACTTTTGGGTGCAAGGCACCGAGGCCTGCTTCCTCCCCTCCGCGGGGTTCAGACGCCCTCTGAGCCTCCGCGCCCGGGGCCGGGCTTCGCACCGGGGCGGGAAGGGAACGCGGGGGGGCGGGGGGGCGGGGGGCGAGCTTCTCGTTTGGGAACGTCAGGTGTGAGACTGTGTACGCGGCGAGCAGCAGCAGCGGCGGCGGCAGCCCGGGCTCAGAGGTTGCTGGCGAGAAGGGGGCAGGAGCGGAGAGAAGCTACTAGAAGGCGGGCAGAGTCGCCGCCACAAGGGAAGGATGCTGCGCCCGCGCGCCCGCCCACTCGCTCCCCCCGGGCCGCGCGCCGGCACTCACGCTGAGGGGATGGGGCGAGCTGCCGGCGAGCGGAGACGAGGGGTCAGGCCGCCACTGTCGCCGCCGAGCCTGGCCCTGCAACCTCCTCCCTCACTTTCGTTTCCTCACCCGGCGGGCCAGCTGCGCCGTCGCGCTAAGAACCCGCCCTGCGGGCGGCGCCGCTTAATAACGTCACGAGCCCGCCAGCCCCGCCCCAGCCGGCTTCAGACTTGGGCCCTGGGAAAAGCCCGAGTCAGGCGGCGCTGGGCGCACGAGGCGCCTGCGCGAAAGGGTGGCCTTGCATAAGAAACTCTCTAGGGAAGAGAAATCAATCCTTCACCTCAGTTTACTTCATTTTGTTGGGTACTTGAAGAGATAAACTCCCAAGATGCCTGAATAAGTCATGTGACGTTTTACCGGTTTTTTTTTGTACCACTAGCTGGGCTATCCCAAACAGAGTAGCGAGAAGCCACCTCGACCTCAAGTTTGTCCGAAATTTTAAAGACAAGGCCCGCAATTGTGACGTATACAGAAAAACAGCTCTGGTCACCTGTAGCAAGTAAGCACTGTTTACAGAAGTAGACAGCAATTAAACCAGGCAGTTAACTTTTAGGTCAGAGTCACTTTGTATAGAAATTTAAGGCTGCTTAAAGTGACCACAGGCCAGTTTTTACCCAAGATAGTTTTAACCATAAAGTATTTATTCTTAGGAGCTTGGCAGTGGCACGCACCTTTAACTCCAGAACTGGGAAGTAGAAGCAGGCGAATCTCTAGGAGTTGGAACCCAGCCTGGTCTACTAAGCTAGTTCCAGGACAGCAAGAAGTACATAGTGAGACCGGCCCTATCTCATTACGTACCCAGAAGAAAGTATTCTTAGGAATGGCTTCACCAGATGACATATAGTTCAGTAGTTCACTGCAGACTCGTCTTTATTATATAGATTAAGAACAAAGACAGCCGGAAACTGGCCGATGTCTGAGGCCACGGTTCTCATTACACAGGACCCACTTAGAGAGGACAGCGAACTAGGAGTAGCTCAGTGCCGAGAGCGTTTGTCTGGTACACACAGGTCCTAGGTTCAATTCCCAATAACTCAGCCAAAAGAAGGAATGTCATCTGTCATTTGACCACTCGGACAGAGAGAGACTCATTTCTAATCCCCTCCTTCCCATTTTCAGACTAATGTAACTTTGCTAGACATTCTCAGCTGGGTTCGTCTCAAATTCCATGAATTCAAATGTCACCGTATGTTCTTCCAGAATGTTGCTTTTTTTGTAAAGGATTTTTTCCTTTTTTCTTTTATTTTATTGATTTTTGTTGTGCTCTACTTTCTTCTCCTCTCCCCTCCCCTTCAACCATCTCCCAAGGTCCCTTGGGCAAGGGGCTGGAGTTTGAAACACACAGGCAGCCAAGAATGCTCCTTTATTGTGTTCAGATCTCCTTGACTAATGGCAAGTCCTAACTCTCAGCTGCAAGCCCACCAGAAACCACTCTCCTGTCATCAGGAACTCCTGAGGGTCTCGTGCTCAGAGCAGCTGCAAAACAAGTTGTTTGCTCAGAGCAGCTGCAAGCATAGGAAAACAAGTTGTTTACTCCAGCAGGCAGGGGGTCAGAGGAAATTCAGGGTATGGGGGTTCACAGTCCCCAACAAATTGTGATGTTTGTGTCCAGTCAAGTTGTTTCTAGTACATTCTCCTTGAAACTAAAGTGGGTTTTTGTTGTTGTTGTTGTTGTTATTGGGTTTTTTTTTTGCATTATTATGTGATCCTATCACAACCCATCAGTGATTAAAACCTGATGTCCCACTGCTATTAAGGTGACAATAAAGTTCTGAGTGGCCTGAAAGCCCCCCAGCGTTGTTCTACTAGGTCCTGCCATAGCCCTAGTCCTGTCTTTCTCAAATACAGTGTATCTCTAAGGGTTCCTCTCTCTGTCTTTCTCTCAGTGCTAATGTCCACTAACCCCTCGGATCTGGACGTAGTCCTCTCCTCTCTGGAGCCTTTCCTGACATCACAGAGTCATTAGCACCACCTCCACCTAGAAAAGCTAGCAGGCACTGCATCCTCCATCCACCATGTGGCTCTCAAAAGACTCAAGCCATTAGGCTCGGCAGCAAGGCCAGTCCCTCAGAGCCATGACACAGACCCTGGAGGACCTCAGAATGAACAGTCACGATCAGCAGAGAAACAAAAGATACAAAAGTAAGTGGGTTGAGAAATGAATCATTGGAAAGCACAGCAGCTGCTGTGTGTGGTGGTGCACGCCTTTAATCCCAGCTTTGGGAGGCAGAGGCAAGCAGATCTAAATTCTAGTCCAGCCTGATTTAGAGTGAGTTCCTGGCCAATCAGTGAGAAGCTATCTCAAAAAACAGAAGAAAAAGAGAGAAAGGAAACAAAGACTGTTCCACAAGACGGGCTCACCACTCCAGGTGGTGGTGGCACACACCTCTAATATCAACTTTAGGGAGGCAGAGGCAACCAGAGCTCTGTGAGCTTGAGGCCAGCCTGGTCTACAGAGTCCTAGGACAGCCTGGACTGTTACATAGAGAAACCCTGTCGAAGACAGACAGACAGACAGACAAGAGAGAGAGGCATTCCAGGCTGAAGAGAGGTCTGGAAGCTTCCACTAACAGCAGAAACAGCTGTGTCAGTCACCTGAAAATGGAGAAACTACACACAAAATTTTTCGGTTGGCGATTATCTAAATTCACTTTACACAGGCTTGTTTCAAAGCCGCCAGCTGTGGTTGGCAGAGCATTCAGCTGCTCTGACTTGCTGAGATCAGTTTCTAGGTTGCTATGGCAGGTTTCCTTATATTTCTGTATGCAACAAGATTGGTTACAATTAACTATGCCTGGAGCCACACATAGGCCAAATTGAGGCCAGATTGAGTTCAGAGCCACGCTGGTCTACAGAATGGAAGTCTGGCTAAAAAGATGGGAGGAGTGGCACAGACCTTTAATCCCAGCAGCTGGGAAGCGGAGGCAGAAGGATCTGTGTGAATTCAAGTCCAGTATGGTCTATATATTGAGTTCAAGGTCAGCCAGAGTTACATTGTAAGACCCTGTAAATAATAATAACAATAATAAACCATACTTACCCCAGCTAGGTAAACATACAGTGAATCATTTTTCCTATTTTCAAGTTCTTAAAAATATACATAATGGTTGAAAGCAAATGTAACATTGTCTGGAAGGGTTTCAATGTCTGCGGATGTAATCCTGCAAATGTAACATTGTCTGGAGGGGTTTTCAATGTCTGCAGATGTAATCCTCAGGAAGAGTCTAAGAGGAAGGGAAAGGAAGAGGAGGTAAGCTCTCTACATTCCAGCAGACCAGGACAAATACTGGCTTTGAATTCAGGGGGGAAAGTCAGTATATCACAGTGCCCAAGTTTTTTAGTTTTCTTAAAAATATTTATTTATTATATATACAGTGTTTTGCCTGCATGGCAGAAGAGAACACCAGATCTCAGTACAGATGGTTGTGAGTCACCATGTGGTTGCTGGGAATTGAACTCAGGACCGCTGAAAGAACAGCCAGTGCTCTTAACCTCTAAGCCATCTCTCCAGACTGTTTTTTTTTTAAAATTTATTTTCAAAACATAAATTGTTAGTCATCCTGAGCACACCCCTGTAATCCTCACACTTGGGGGATGGAGGGAGGAGGATCAAGCATTCAGATTCATAGTTGGCAAGTGTTAGGCCACCTTAGACGATGTGAGACCCTTACCAACAAAAGGCTGGTTCTTTGAAAAGATCAGTAAATTTACTACCTATCCAGATTAACAAACAGCGAGAAAAGGTTAAAAATCACCACATCAGGGTGGAATGGGTCATCTTCACAGACCCTGCAGATGTTAAGAAGGGCAATCTGAGACCCTCTAAGACAGCAACTGATGTGGGCTAATTCCTTAACAACTACAAACTGCTGGAATTTACCCACGGCAAAATAGAGAAACTGACTAGCCCTATATCTACTAAGAAAGTACATTCATGGCTGTTTATTCTTTTTTTTTTAAAGATTTATTTATTATTTATTATGTATACAGTATTCTCAGTACTCTGCCTGCAGGCCAGAAGAGGGCACAGATCTCATTACAGGTGGCTGTGAGCCACCATGTGGTTGCTGGGAATTGAACTCAGGACCTCTGGAAGACCAGCCAGTGCTCTTAACCGCTGAGCCATCTCTCCAGCTCATGGCTGTTTATTCTTAAGCACACTTTAAGTCTTGAAATCCAAATGGTAGTTTAGTTTTCTTTCTGTTACTATGATAAAATACCCTGGCATGATGTGGGAAGTCCTTCTGTACATGTGTTGCTTTTATGGGCTAATGAATAAAGCTGCTGTGGCCCATGGCAGGGCAGAATATAGCCAGGCTGGAAGAGATCTAGAGAGAGTAGGTGGAGTCAGGGAGATGCCATGCAGCTGCCAAAGGAGAAAGATATCAGAATGCCAGAACCTTACCGGTAGGCCACAGCCTCTTGGCGATATACAGATTAATAGAAAGGGTTAATTTAAGATATAAGTTAGCCAGGGATATGCCCAAGCTATTGGCCAAGCAGTGTTGTAATTAATATAGTTTCTGTGTGACTATTCGGGTCTGGGTGGCTGGGAACGAAAGAGCAGTCTTTGTTTACACTGGCAAAAACCAACTTAGGGGAGAAAAGGCTTATCTTAGTTCACAGGAGTACAGCGCATCATCTTGGTGCAAGGTTTCAGGACCGTGAAGCAGCTGGTCACATGATACCTAAGTGAAGAGCAGGGAGGAATGTCTGCACGCATGCTTGTTGGTGCTCAGCTCACCCTCTACAGCCTGGGGAATGGTGCCACCCACAGTGGGCTGGGTCTTCCCACGTCAATGAACAGTCAAGACAATCCCTCATTGCTGTGCCCACAAGACAATATGACAGTCCCTCATGGAGACCTCATTCTAGGTTGTGCCAAGTTGACAACTGGAACCAAGCATCAAAAACAGCTTCATTGGTGACCACAACAAACATATAAAGAAGTAACACCAACTTGACAAATCTCTCCCAGAGAATGATTTTTAAAAGGAACACATTCCAGAATGTTCCACAAAGCCAGCATTACCCTGCTACCAAAACCAGATTCAAACAGCAGAAGAAATTGCAGAGCAACGTCCTGCATGGATATAGAAAGAATAATGCTAAACAGAATACCAGCAAATCAAACCCAGCAAGCTCAGCTCTCCGTGTTTACAAATACAGTGTTCGTTGAGGAACATGTGCATGCACACACACACAAAAGAGCTGGCACATGCATGCATGCTCCTAGCTTTGTTCACGTCACTCCAGAGGTGTAAGGCGGTGTGAGAGAAGCCGGCTTGTATGGTTCCATTCACAGAAAGCTCACGAGCCGTGGAAAAGACTCTGCTGTTGATGCCAGGGCAGTGGCTGGCTCTGAGCCAGAGGAAATTACGAACTAGGCATGTGAGGGGACCTTCTGGGAACTGGAAACATTGTATGCATTGACACGGTGACGCCACAAAGCACATTCACAGTCAGAACTTACTGAGCTCTGAAAACCTGCGACTCCACTTCTGTAAACTTGACCTCCATGAAGCAAACTTAACGTGTTATGTGCTCAAAAGCAGTGAGCAGATGCTGCTGGGACCAGAGAGGTGGCTGAGGCTGGCAACCCTGGGTTCCATCCCCAGAACCAAGAGGATGGAAGGACAGAACCGACTTCTCCAAGTTGACCTCTGGCCTTCACATGTGAACCATGTGGATGTGTGTGCACGCGCATGTGCGTGCACATGTATGTATGTATATATGATATTTTTTAAAATTTAAGATAAAGGAGGCTGCTACTTGACTTAAATAAGAAATTTTAATTGGCGCCGGGCAGTGGTGGTGAACGCCTTTAATCCCAGTATTTGGGAAGCAGAGGCGGGAGGATCTCTGTGAGTTTGAGGCCAGTCTGGGCTACAAAAGCTAGTTCCAGGACAGGATCCAAACCTACAGAGAAACCCTGTCTCAAAAAACAAAAAAACAAAAAACAAAAAAAAAAGAAGAAATTTTAATTTTAAGATTACTTTTGACATGCATGTTTTATAGATTTTCTTTTCTAATTTAAGATTTTTTGAGTGTTTTGACTGCACATATGTCGGTGGACCTTGTGCTTGTGTGGTATCCATGCAGGCCAGAAAAGTGCATTGGATCTGGGAGAGCACCCAATACTCTTAACCACCGAGCCATTTCTCCAGCCTCTATATTTAACTTGTTTTTCAAGACAGGATTTCTCTGTGTGGCCCTGGCTGTCCTGAAACTCGCTCTGTAGACCAGGCTGGCCTGGAACTCAGAGATCCGCCTGCCTGTGCCTCCTGAGTGCTGGATTAGAGGTTTATACCATCACTGCCCAGCAACATAATTAAAGAAACATTTTTTCTTCTATCTGTATGAGTGTGTCTGGGTCTGTGCACATGGAGTGTGGGTGTTCACGAAGGCCAGAGGGGTGTCAGCTACAGGCGGAGCTGGAGCTGGAATCACAGGTGGTTGTGAACAGCCTAGTATGGGGTGCAGAGGATGGGATTCAAGTACTCCTAACTACTGGGCCATCTCTCTAACCCCAACATTTAATTTTTAATTTGCTTCAGTAGTCATACATGGGGACACTTCATTGGTAAACACAAAAATAACATTTCACAAGCAGAATTAAAACTTCTAGGTTTTAATAATAATCCTCTCTCCAGAAATACAATAATTCTCCAGGATCTTTGCAGGCCGGTAGTCTTTCTTTTCTCTGAAGATTAAGCATTCACCGTCAGTTAAGTCAATATCTTTAAGGGCTTTGAATCCCTTTATGTAAGAAAAAGCGGATTGCATAACTATGATTTTTAACTTAGAAGCCATGGGGTGGACACAGCTTTGAAAGACTTCTGAGGTGTTCCAGACTTTTCAAAGAAAATGCCAGAATTGTACATTAAAAAGGCATATCCTTCAGCTCCTTCCTTATCGACCACTTGGCCAGAAATGTTTTAATATTTTTCAGTAGCATCCATAATCTTGACTTCACAGCATTGAATTGAAAGGTTAGACTCAGTCTTGTGGCTTCTCTTCTTCCAGAGAAGCCAACACAGCAATAAAATTCCTTTTCCAATAACGTCCATGGAGTGAATTTTCTTTTTCTTTCATTCTTTTTTATTTCAGTTAAAGATTTCTGCCTTTAACTCAAAAAAGTGCTTCTAGACATATTTTCATGGCGGGCTACAGACTTCCGCACGGTACAAAAGCAATTCATGTTTTCTTCCAGCATCTCTTCAAAATCTGTTTAAATGTGTTTGCTTGACTTGGAGACCTGCTCCGCTGATGGCATTTAAGGCTGTTGACAGAACTTCTTTTATGGACTTGTTAGAAGAATCTTTGTTGTTGGTGCACATCTGTGAAAAAATATTATATATATAGTGTATGTTATATATATATTTATATATATTGATATGAAAGTGGCTCTCCTCATTAAAATAGCCCAGCTAGACACATCGCCAGGCACGGCAGCGGTCCCTTCTGTGCAGGGTGGCAAGGGTTTCTTTCCAAAATTTATTTGGCAGGAAATAAAAATCCTTTTTACTATTTCCAAACTGTTCAAAGCCTTTGTAGTTTACAAAAGGATGCACAAAATAGGGATCCTTTGATGGCTTCAGTGTGCACACAAGAAAGGAGAGAGCAAGCCGGGCGATGGTGGCGCACGCCTTTAATCCCAGCACTCGGGAGGCAGAGGCAGGCGGATCTCTGTGAGTTCGAGACCAGCCTGGTCTACAGAGCTAGTTCCAGGACAGGCTCCAAAGCTACAGAGAAACCCTGTCTCGAAAAACNAAAAAAAAAAAAAAAAAAAAAAAAAAAAAAAAAAAAAAAAAAAAAAAAAAAGAAAGGAGAGAGCTGATGCATGAAGAGATGTCTGTCAGGACGACAGCTTACTGAGATACCCTTTCAGGCTTTCAGCTTTGCTGGTATCAAAACTTCAATTAAATTAATTTACATATACATACAAACACACACACATACACACTACTGGCTTCCCAACTCTCTTTCGATTTTTTAAGACAGGGTTTCTCTGTATCGCTCTGACTGTCCTGGAACACGCTTTGCAGACCAGGCTGGCCTCGAACTCAGACATCTGCCTGCCTTTGCTGGGTAGTGATAGCCAGGTATGAAATGCTAGCTCTGGTTGTGAGGTGGGTGCAGGGTGGACTGCAGGCCTCATTTGCCCAAATCCTGAGAAACGTGTACCAAACATTCTACATTGGAAGTTAGCGCCACAAAAAGCCTGAGGGAGAGCAAGCCCTGGTGACCTGCCGCTGACCTCCGGACCCGTGCTCGGATGTCAGCCTGTCAATTTACCATGACCGTGTGCACTCGTGTTTTAAGAATTCAGCAGCTAGGGGGCTGAAGAGATGACTCACTGGTTAAGAGTACTGGCTGCTCTTCCAGAGGACCTGGTTTCAGTTCCCAGCACCCACATGGCAGTTCACAGTTGTCCGTAGTTACAGTTCTAGGGAATCCAACATGCCCACACAGACATGCAGGCAGGCAAAACACCAATGCACATGAATAAAAATAAATAAATAATTAAAAAAAAAAAAAAGACTGCAGCAATTAAGCTGTGCGTGGTGACAGATGCCTTCAGTACCCAGCACTTGGGAGGTAGAGTCAGGCAGATCTCAGTGAGTTCGAGGCCAGCCTGGTCTACAGAGTGAGTTCCAGGACAACCAGACCGTCCCACAGAGAAACCCTGTCTCAAACACACACACAGACACAAACAAAACAAAACAAACAAAAAAAACCCCACAAAACTTACAAGGTCGTGTGCATACATATACACAATTTAAAATAAGAATTCAGAAAGTATGATTGAATTGCAGTAATTAGAAGACCACTATAGAACACAAGAAAAAAAAAAACGGCCAGTTTCAGGCATTCACAGTGTCCAGAGCAGCAGAGATACTGGCTAAACACTGGGCCTGATGTTAAGGCTCTAGAGCAGCAGCAAGCAGGGGATGCTCGGTAGAGGCTACCTGAGCTCACCGTGGAGGGACGGTCTGTGGGCGCTGTCGAAGGTCCAGCTCCAGCATCTAATGTCCTCCAAGCATCTATCAGAGCCCAGACTGTCATTACAATCAGCAGGCTTTCCTGAACTCGAGAACTGACGGAACGGGAGAGCTCCATTAGTTTTCACCCGCGAGGCCGTATCTCCGTCAGTGAAGCCACCCATTCCTACTGCAACACCCATTGGCAAAAGAAATAAAGATAAAATTTAGCCAAAGTCAGTTTTTATTCTTTGAGTGAAGCTTAAGTGTATTCAGAACAAGGCCTTGGCCTGCTGCTGTCCGGGGAGGCGTGCCATGCAGCTCAGGCCCCATGCCTCCTAATAAGACTGTAGCTCTGGACGAGAGATTCCCAGGTCCTCATCTTAGGTTCCTCGTAGGAGAGACCAGGATAGAAGTTAGAGATCCCCTTGAAATCCCGGCATTCATCGGGGGCCTGCAAGAATGGATGCCGTCTAAGCAGCCCTGGGGTGCCCCGCACTTGTGGCTTATCCTCGGGAGAGAGTGGACAGTCTAGTTGCAGATTAAGGCTATGGAAAGCAAACAGGCAGTTGAGTTGGAGACAGCTGCCTGGTCTAAGCTCGCCTGTAGTTCTGGGGACTCCTGGGTCATGGTACCTGGAGTTGTGACTGACGGCCACTCACACAGGAGAAAAGTGTGAGGAGGGAGGCTCCAGTGATGAGGGGATTTGAGGGTTCTCTTTCTTAATAACTACAGTGGCTTCCAATCAGAAAAGCAGCCGAAAGACGTCCAGCTGTCCCGCCCACAAAGGGCAAAGACTCCTGCCTTGACCGTCTGTGTGCTGGCACAAGGCAAGCCTAAGGGCAGGGTGAGCGTTTTCTAAGCTAACGTAGCCAGATGGTAGAGGACACCTGCGGCTCGTTCACTGCGGATGGCTGCGTTGCCTGCTTAGAGACAATCCCCTCCACCCAGTGCCTCAAGCACCCCGATCGAGTTGTCTAACTAGAGGACTGAACAGCGGCTGACTCTACCAGGCTGTGCTAGTGCTACAGGGCACAAGAGCTGGCGTGTCTTCTGAGCCAGCAGGATGCAGGCCACGTCTAGGATCAGCCATCTCCCCAGGGAAAGAACATTCAGAAGCTCAATGGGAAAAAGCAGAAGTTCAGGTTAATCTTAGTGTCTTTTAAAGATAGAACATTTTGCTGAGTGTAGTGGTGCATGCCTTCAATCCCAGCACTGGGGGGGGGGGGGGGGGGGGGGGGGGGGGGGGGGGGGGGGGGGGGGGGGGGGGGGGGGGGGGGGAGGAGGAGGCAGGTGGATCTCTGTGAATTCGAGGTCAGCCTGGTCTACAGAGCAAGTTCCAGGACAGCAAGGGCTATATAGTAAGACTCTGTTGGAAAAGAAAAAACATTTTGGTTTGTGAGTTCAACAATACCCGAGATATATTTAGGCCTCACTTTCTCATAATTTAGAAGTGGGTACCCACTAAGAGCCGGATTAACCAAGACTGTCAGAGGTGGAAAAACATGTCCAAGGTCATACAGTTGTAATCAGTAGGACTGGGATTCAAACCTAGCAGTCTGCCACATCCTGCACGGCTTGCTCTTGGGAATGGTAAATCATGGTCAATCTAAGGTTCGTCTCTGTAGATGGAATTCCTGTTCAAGTCAAGTGTTCATGCCTTTGCTGGGATGATACATGCACACAGGTGTTGAGTGGTGTAGAGTAGGAGGTTTGGGGCTGGAGAGGGCTCAACGGTTAAGAGCACTGTCTGCCCCCTGGCATCACACACCTGCATGGCAAGTCACAATCACCTGTGAACTCCAACGCCAGGGCATCTGGTGCCCTCTTCTGGCTTCTGTCGGCTCCTACATACACATGGTGTACATACACACCATCAGGCACACACATACCCATAAAATATGAGAGAGAGAGGAAGAGAGGGAAGGAGGAAGGGAGAGAGAGAAAAAGAGAGAGAGGGGAGAGAAGAAAAAGAAAGGAGCACAAGGTTTGAGACAACTTAGATTTCTATCAGCCGGAAACTGGGCCTAGTAATATACTCATGAAATGTGCACCTGTCCTCTTACAAGAGAATTGCTCATGTGTAAACTTTAAAAAGACAGGCTACAGGGGCTAGAGACGGCTCCACGGTGAAGAGCATTGCTGCTCTTCAAGAGGACCTGGGCTCAGTTCCTGGCACCCACATCACATGGCTCACAACTGCTCCAGCTCCAGAGGACCCACAGGCACATGTGGGGCACACATGGACGAGCAACCACACACATACACATAAAAACATAAAAAGACAGACTATATGCCAACATACACCCCGTGCCACCATGTCAGGCACATCCATGTGAGGAAACGGGAAGTCGTTATACAGGGGTAATAACGTGGCAATTACTGTGTTTCTGGTCTTCACTTGCCCAGAAATCTTATGGTTCAAGTTCAACCTTTACTTCTTGACTCTGCCAGTGTTTCTTCTGGTGCCGGGTACTGAACCCAGGGCCTCACGTGGCATGTCTACCGGTGCTGTTCTACTAAAAAGCTGTCCATACTTCTCAACTATCAACAGGGCATACAAAACTAAAGAGATGGATTGAGAACTCAGTCTGTAAAACAGATGCCATGCAAGCATCAGGATCCAAGGCTGACTCCCAGAAATCATATTCAAATCCAGGGATGGTGGTCATACCTATAATCCTGGCACCAGGAGGACCTCATTGGCTAGCCAAGCCTGCTTGGCAAGCTCCAGGCTAAAAAGATCCTGTCTCAAAAAACAATGTGGAGGCCAGGTGCTGTGGTAAACACCTTTAATCCCAGTACTTGGGAGGCAGAGGCAGGGGGATCTCTATGATGAGTTCACGGCCAGCATGGTCTACATAGTGAGTTCCAGGACAGCAGGGTTATGTAGAGACTTTGTCTCAAAACAAATTAAAAAAAAAAACAAAAACCAAGGACAACTCAGGCTGACCTCTGGAATACACTCACCACACGTGCACTCTGTAAATTTGAAAAGAACGGTTCTCTGGGCAGTAGGGACAGGTCTCTACAACTCCAGGAACAGGGCTCCCCTTGCTCTCATCTCCGGTGGCACCAGCGACGCATCACCTGGCACACTTCTGTGACCCCAGCATCAGGAGGCAGAGGTAGGAGACGACAAAGGGCCAGGTCTCCCTCGGCCACACACAGGTTCAGGCCAGCCTGGGCTACATGAAACTGCCTCAAGGGGTTTTAAGATGTGTGGGAAAAGATGGCAGGCAGAAACACAAAAACCCCACAGCTTTTGTTTTTTTGTTGTTGTTGTTTTTGGTTTTTTTGGTTGTTGCTTTTTGTTTTTCGAGACAGGGTTTCTCTGTAGTTTTGGAGTCTGTCCTGGAACTAGCCCTTGTAGACCAGGCCTGCCTTTGCCTCCTGAGTGCTGGGATTAACGGTGTGTGCCACCACCACCGGCTTAGCCCCACAGCTCTTAAATGAGGGGTGCGTCCAGTTCTCCCGGAATCACTGCTTGTTCGCCACACCCAGGGGGAGAGCTGGAAACCCCTCTGAACAGCAGCTGAATGAAAGAACTCCCAAACAAGGAAAGCAGGGACGCCCTCAGAATGGAAACAGTATCGACAGCTCACCAGGTCCGCCTCAGTCTATGAGCTGCCAGTGTTTACCTGGGAGACTGTCTGGGAGCCGGAAGCAAAGGAAGGCAAACACACTGAAGCCCAGCTGGCAACTGGCGGGTTTTATAATTTATTTCTGAGAAATGATATCTTGTTTTCGCAAAGGTAAACCAGACTCAAGATGCAAGCCACGTTCAGGGCAGCCACCCATTATACCCAACTATCCGAGATGATGTCAGCCGGGCGGCATGAGGTATCAAAACAAACATTAAAAAAAACAACAGAACTCAATTCCTTTAACGTGTAGTGAGGCACTCAGTGCGGAGTCTGGGCTGCAAGGCGTGAGGAGGGCCAGCACAGCGGAAGGCCAGCAATAGAGGCTTCTTAACTCAGTCTCTGTAGCACGCGGCTTCCCAGATGGGGTCCAGAGCAGCCTAAGGGAATCCTCTAGACCTCTTCAAGATGCCAGCCCCCTACAGTCTCTCACATGTCCTTGGAGCATGACCTTCATGACAGTCTCTTTGCTTTGGAGAGAAAGACAGAGCCATGAATTAGGAGCCTGTGTTTTGCCCCCCACATCCTCTTCCACCTTTGCTACCCTCGCTTTGTCTCCGCAACCACCAGAATAAAGGGAGAAAGTAAGCCAGGCTGGCAGCTTGGTCCTGGGGGGAGCTGTGCGGTGGGCTGATGGCCAGCAGCAAGAGGACCCCACTCGGGACAGCAAGCGAGTCTTCACAGCCAAGACTCCTCTCCAGTGCTAGACCACACAAGGTATATATATCTATACTAAATGTGAGGTGCACAGGCACTTGGGGCCAGCCCAGGACCTCTACCTGAACACAGCCTGGTTCACTCAAACACAACTAGCTGTGCACTGGGTGTGATGGACAGCGCTTGGGAAAGCTGTTTTCAGCCTGGGTGTTACAGACAGCGTGGTTTCTGGTGACAAGGCAAAGACAGCTCACTACAGAGTGACATCAACTATCAGAGAGCACCTTTAAACCTCCCAGCAGAAGGCAGCTTCTGCAACCACAAGGACCACAGACTCGGGAAGAAGTCAGAGGCACTAGGACCCACTGGGTCACTACTTCATGCAGTCCAATTAACCCCAGAGCTGGCCACCTCTCTCCAACAGTTCCTGTGATGCCACTGTCGCTTCTCGGTATGGACGCACGCAGGGGAGCTCCACTGTGCTTGTGAGCCAGCCAACCTCAGGGCCCTTCCTCAGCTGTCCACCTGGTTCTCTGAGACAGTCTCATTATGCCCTGAGGCCTACCAAGGAAGCTCCAGCCAGTCCCAAGAACACACCTGTCCCCACTACCAACACTGGGGTTTTAGATGCCACCAGACCCAGCTTTTTATTTTTTTCAAGGCAAGGTTTCTCTGTAGCTTTGGAGCCTGTGCTGGAACTAGCTCTTGTAGACCAGCTGGCCTCGAACTCCCAGAGCTCCGCCTGCCTCTGCCTCCCAAGTTCTGGGATTAAAGACGTGCGCCTCCACTGCCCAGCAGACCCAGCTTTCTAAGTAGGTCAGGAATCAAACTCAGGTCGACCCCACACTCGCAAGCACTTTACCAACAGCCACCTCCCGCCTGTCTCACCACCTCAAACTGCACTCCGATCAATTCAGGCTGAAAAGGGAAACAGGAAACTCTTTTAATGACGAGGAAAAAAACAAGAGAGAAGGAAAACAGGACGAGCAGTGATGATAATATTGCTTCCAATAATGACCACTCATTGCTATCCTGTGACAACTGTCTCTGGAGCCAGATTCTTGCCATCCTGTGACAACCATCTCTCCAGACCCAGATCCTAAATTCTTTTTTAAAAAAATCCCCAAGCACTAAGGATTAAACGAGCTTTCAAATGGCACCAAACATTCTAAGAGAGCCGGCATTTTAATTTGGAGTTCTCTCTAAGCCCCACACGGAGGCCCAGCAGAGCTGCTGCTGGCTCCGGCATGTCTTTCCCTAACTCAAGACATGGATTCTTCGGTCTGTCTAGAGAAAAGCCCAGAGCTGCACTTGCTGTGGACACTGCAGACAGTGGAACTGGCTGCCAGAAGCACTATCCGCGGTGTGTGCATCATGGAGCTGTTTCCTGTGCAGTTACTACCGCGGCCAGAGAGGCCCAGGCCAGTCCAGTCAGCCTCTGCGGAGAACGGGGAGAGCAACTGGGGTGTTCACTCTACACAAGCACCTCACAGTAGAAGAGAACTTGGGACTTGGGCCCTTCTAACATCAGCTGGGAGTGGCCAGATAAGAACGCGGGTATGCACTGGGCAACTTAACTCTCAAGGGTCCCCACCCTGACAGAGGACACACGCCAGCTCAAAGGTCCTGATCCTGATCATCTGGCTCCAAGCCACTGCTCCTCTCAGAAAGGGAAGCGAGGTAACACAAGCTTCTCGCCACCAGCAGTCCCCGCAAGTCTTGCTGTTGTGGGCCATGTCTTCTGGTTGGAAAACGAGCATCCAGGAAGCCCTGAAGCTTGGCCCAAACATCACTTCCCTTACAGGATCCTCTACACAGTTCTTTGTGTGAAGCCACCAGCGCCCTCGCCTTTCCGTCCCTCCAGCAGACAGGAGATGGCTAGGGCTCTCCACCCCAGCGCCCATGGAGCACTCCAATGGAGCAAGGGGAAATGAAAAGCAATGGGGCTCTGCCAGCGTCAAGGACAGAGGTAAAATGTGTGGGGACTCTACACTGGGCACCAAGTACTCAAGCAGATATCAGGGAAGCCACAAAGAAACCCTTCCCTCCAAGCTTCAGAATATTCCTGGACAGCAACTGCCTAAGCCATGCTTCCTGCTCAGCATCCACACTGCCTGCCCAGTCTCACACCACGGCTGCCTATCAATCAGCCACAGATTCCTGGCCCTACCTGAAATAGTTGATACCTACAGTAGGTCTAGGAGAGAACTAAACTACAAGCAGAACACCCAATTCTTTTTAATAGTGTTTGCCCTTTTAGGATGTCCAGCATCTCTGGACTTAGGAGTACAACCAAGTCACACGCACTATGGCCAGGTGGTGGTTATGGACAACAGCTCCTGGTTAATTTTCAATTCCCAGAAGGTAGTGACGGAATATGACAGGCATATTCACTCTGCAAAATGGATCTCTACTCAATAATCAATACACCCTACCCAGTAGCCTCCTTGTTGGTTCTGAGTCTTCTGCAGCACCACCACCAAGAGAAGTGGCTCTCTGCAGGCTTTAACATGAGCCCCAAATGGGACAAGGCCACTTAAATCAGTGGTTCTCAACATGTGGGTCACGACCCCAAAAGACTATTGGAAAATACAGGTATTTACATTATGATTCATAACAGCAGCAAAATTGCAGTTATGAAGTAGCACTGAGAATTTTATCATTGGGGATCACCACAACAGGAGGAACTATGTTACAGGGTCACAGCAACAAGAAGGCTGAGAACCAGTGATGTAAATGAACATCCCTTCCCCAATCGAAAGTCCTCTGACTAGGAGACAGAACAGAACATGGAGAACAGGGCCTTGCACACACCAGGAAAGGACGGCTGAGCCTCCCCCAGCCATACACCACGGCTCTTACAAGCAGGGCTTGTGTATGCTTCCCCAGGTACTCTCCGAGTCCTGAATCAGACTTACACACATCTTATTTATAACGTGTCAACTCGAGTGGCAGAACCAAGCTGTCTTCAGCAACAGCACCATCTGGTGTCCCCATGGCAAACCATCTGACGTTTTCCATCACAGCTTTCTTTACTGCCCTCCAAGGACCAGGTAGACGCAGGACTCTGGGATGCTCAAACTCCAGTGGTGATTCCTAACTGAGCCCTTCCCGCTGTGGTGCTCTGAACTCCCTTAACTCTTCCATTTCTATTCCCCAAGTTCTCCCCTAAAACACCGGATGTAGTTCAGAAGTAATGAAGTCCCCTGTTGAGGAGCAGTTCCCAAAACTCACTCACCTTTCCGTTCCCTGAGGAGGAGACTTCGCCGCTCTTTCACTTCTGAGCCCAGATTATCCACCATCTTATTAATGCAATTGTCCAGAACCAGGGAGTGGGTTTGGGACTCAATGTCTTTTCGACAAATGGGACACTCTGCTTTCCGCTTCATCCATTCACTGATACAGAAGGAGCAGAAACTGTGGGCGCAGTTCAGGGTGACAGCCTACAACGTGAAAGGGAACACACGAATGACACTTGCCACTCAACTTTCTCACAGCTGGACCAGGAACAAATCTCCAAAAAGAAAGTCCACCAGTCCCACCTTACAAAGATGCTCTGGGGTGCCGGGTGGTGGTGGCGCAGGCCTTTAATCCCAGCACTTGGGAGGCAGAGGCAGGCGGATCTCTACGAGTTCAATGCCAGCCCGGTCTACAGAGCGAGTTCCAGGACAGCCAGGACTGTTACACAGAGAAACCCTGTCTCAAAAAACAAAAAGATGTTCACTCCCTACCCATTTCTACTCTGTCCTGTTTTCTGCTAGCTTCCACAGTCCTGAGCAATGCTGAGAATTTCCACAGCAAGGAACCATCAGACTAGAAACTGCAGAAACCAATGGCCTGTAGTCAGACACTGATCCTCCTGAGACATTCCTCAGAAGGCTAACACACGCAACCTCCTAGAGCTTGCCTCAAACAGGAATCCCTCTGGACACGTACTTTCCTTTCCAAACTCTAAAAGCCTGCTGTTTGACAGCATCACCTTAACATTTTTAGGATAAAATGAACTGGTTACAAATGCTAGAAACTGGGGCTGGAGAGGTGGCTCAGCAGTCAATAGCACTGGATGCTCTCCTTGAGGTCCTGAGTTCACTTCCCAGCACCCATACAGCAGCTCACAACTGCCTGTAACTCCAGTTCCAGAGGCTCTGACACCCTCATATCGACATACATGCAGGCAAAAACACCAATGCATATAAAATAATAATAAAGATTAAACTTTTATTTTTTGGTTTTTCAAGACAGAGTTTCTCTGTGTAATAGCTCTAGATGTCCTGGAACTTGCTTTGTAGACCAGGCTGGGGCCTCGAACTCACTGAGATCCACCTGCCTCTGCCTCTAATGATTAAAGCGTGTACCACACCACCTAGCCTAATAAAGATCAAATTTAAAAAGTAGTTAAAAAAAAAAAA
>NW_026067892.1:3022971-3049317 GCF_014885135.2 Alexandromys fortis | reverse complement strand
TATACAATATTCTGTCTGTATGCCTGAAGGCCAGAAGAGGGCGCCAGACCTCTTTACAGATGGTTGTGAGCCACCATGTGGTTGCTGGGAATTGAACTCAGGACCTTTGGAAGAGCAGGCAGTGCTCTTAACCTCTGAGCCATCTCTCCAGCCCCCTCTGCAGATAATTTCAAGAAACAATCTCAGGGCTAAAGAGGCAGCTAGCATTTACTTAAAAGCAGCACGCTGCTAAATATGCGGGCCCAAGTTTGGTCCCCAGCCCCCATGTCGGGCAGCTCACAATCTCCCGTAGCTCTAGCTTCAGGGGATTGGATGTCCATGGTCTCCAAGGGCACTGAACTCACATGCCATACCTCCACATACAAATGCATATAAAAAAATCAAAACAAGTCTTTTTTAAGAAGTTGAAGAAAGAAACAAACGTGTCAGTGTGTGGTTCCCTAAAAGCCATGGTCTTCATCTTAGCCACTAATACGTCTATGTTCCAGAACTGTCTCATCTATAAAATGGGAAAACAAGTGACCCTACCGCCAGAGTTGGCAAGAAAATAACAAACCTGAAAAACATTGGGAAAAGGGTTTAAAGCCTGTGAGTCTGGAAAAGAGGGCACCTTCACAGGATTGAACACGCCAGCTGAGCGGAGCATGGCCCTCAAGCACCTGTCAGACTGGCCAGGCACCTCATGACACGGGTGTTCTCCCGTGTTAGAGCACGAGGTGCTGGGGCCACAGGGAGCTCTGTGACTGACACAGACCTTCTGCGGAGCAAAACCTGACTCTAGCTGGTTTCAGACATCTAAGTGCTAGTTTAAAACCTCTCCAGGGGGCCGGGGAGACGGCTCAGTGCAAGCCTGAAGACCTGAAGACGAGTGTGATTCCTGGAACTCACAAGGAGGAGGAACCAACTCCCGAAAGCCGTCCTTCACACACACTGGCACGAGTGTACACACACACATTTTTTTAAATGTGCTGATTTATTTCTAAAGATCTGTTTTTAATTTTATTTAGTGTGTTTGTATGAGTTTAAGCCACATATGTAGGGTACCGTGGGAGGCCAAAAGAGACCTCCAGTCTCTGGAGCTAGAGTTACAAGGGGTTGAGAGATTTCTAATGTGTGTGCTGGCGACCAAACTCAGTTACGTTTCCAGCACCACAGTGCTTAAACCCTCACACACTAAGCAAAAAACACAAATACTCAAATGGGAACAATGCCTGCCCTTTCACCCTATACAATAGATAAACTCAAAAAATAAAATTCCAAAGATATAATTTTTGCCTAATTATTTCCAAAGCTATTTGTGCCCCTCCCCACAAGGAAACCAAGGCAGCCTCTTCTTACTGACTGCACAAGGCTGAGGCACAGGTCTGCAAGAGCAGATACGAAGATGACCCCTGAGCAAGTTCGTATGCAAAGCTGCTGCTGTGCCCGAGGAGGGTGAAACAACTTATTAACCTTTTAACTAAACTTGTACCAAACTACTGACCATAATCAAAACTCAAAGACAAAGCAAGGGTTTTAGTTGTTTTGTTTTTGAGATAAGAGTCTTGCCAAGTAGACCAGGCTGGCCTTGAACTCAGAGATTTACCCACCTCTGCATCCCAAGTGCTGGGATTAGTGTGTACCACTATGTCCAGCTGAAGCAAGCTTTAAAGACATACAAGAGCACATAAGAGGTAGTCACAGGGTTCAACGACATAAGTTAGAAGCAGTCTTAGGCGACCTGATGCTGTAAGTGTGCCTATTTTGTTAAGTGGATGTTTTTACGTCTGACCGTATATTCTCAAACTGACCTAAAATGACTGCAACATTCTTGAAGAGTTTCCCGATGCCGCAGTGCGGGGACGGTGAGGTACAAAGACCCGCAGAGGCCCTAAGGCCCAAGCCTTAGCTAATATCTCCCTAGTCTGTTGCCCTCACTATTCCAGAGAGCTTCCGAATTTCTACAGGCTGTCGGTACCATCGTCACCAGGGCAGCTTCTGCTGGATGAAGACCTACATTTCCATGCTGAGATCTGGTGTGTATCTGAGGCTGCAAATCTCCAGCCTGATGGTGTGAGCATCTGCCACCTGCTCTGTTTGCAGACTGGAGACCACAGAGCAGTGAGCTAAGAGGCAGAGGCAGCTAGTGGCCACGTGATGCCTGGATGTTCCCCACTCACCAACCACCACAGCCTCTGGAAGCGGGAGAGTAGGTTACCTCCTGCAGAGCCTGGACCAGCTGCTGCTTCAGGTGCTCTTCTCCTGGCTCCTTCTCCAAACCCTGAAAAGACAAACAAGATGGAAGTTTCACTGCAGTCAAGCAGGAAAGGGAACAAAATCCCGCAACAAGCAGGTGTAAGGAGGAACAGCACAGGGCAGGGAGCAGGCGGAAAACCCCCATTTTACGGCAAGTTGTTGTCATTGAACGGTCTTACTTGCTCAACCACTGCATACTTCGGACTGTCAGCGGCAAGCCACGAGCTGAGTGGCTCTGCAAACAACAGGGTGACAGACTGAGCTTCTTCTATTATCTAATGCCATGATACCCAAATGGCTGAAACTGAGAAATGAGCCACAAATACAACCCCCGCCCAGGCCAGCACCCACAGCGTTTCCACGGTTTGTCCCTCCACAGTGACCACCCTCTACAAGCCACTTTCTGCCCTTGCCTGAGCCTCTGTCGCCTTTCCTACGCCAGCCATTCAAACTGCCCCCTCATCTGTGGCGGCTTCTCCCGCAAAGCCTCTGAGAGCTTGCTGCCTTAGGAATTACCTATAGGGTGGGCATTTTGAATCATTCATGATGTAATGCATCACCCTGAAAATTATTCTTCCAAAATGTTTATGGGCAGCATATCTTGTCACAAGAACTCAGTGATTACAAACAACATTTACCATTTTAATGCCACGCAGAATCCCAAAGACAGTGTCAGGCACTGAGGTGCTCCAAACACTGAGCATGGAGCAGGGGCAACAGCTTCTGGAGCGCGGGGGGGGGGGGGGCAGGCCAGACTACACCAAGGGCAGAGGGGGACGTGGCTAACCCAAAGAACTACATGTGCTTCTCGAAGTCATGCCAACATGACCTCAAGAAATTGCTAACCTAGCCTCTGCTGTCTTTAACCTTCTGCCCCAGAGAAAGGACTTTTAGCTGCATCTTTAGCGCACAGCACGGCCACGAATGCTAGTCCCAGGCGCGATGGCTTCTGAAGGAGCTACCCCCTGGAGAACTCCACTCAGTGAAGGTGCGACACACTGAGCAGCAGGACTCCCACCCTCTGGAAATGACAGCTGTCTGGGCTGCACAGGGGAAGAAGGCATGCCCACCCACCACGCATGTCCTGAAGGCACCCGTGTAATCCTCGGCTTTTGCTAATCCTACCAGCTCAAGGAGACAGCAGAGATCAGAAAGAAAGCTAAAAATTCTTCAGGAACGAGCCAACACTACTGCAAGCTGTTCCTTGCCCTGTGAGGCTCAAGCAAGATAAAAACACCTTTCACTGCAGCTGTGACGGCCCTTCTTGGTTCCAAGCCAACCACAGGGAATTCTTGACATTCACCATCACCTGGACAGCGGGGGTGGGAACAACAAGGGCCCTGCCATATGGGAACTGACATTTTAAGCAGGAACAGGATCAGCTCCAGCCAGCTTTATGCGCAAGCCTGTCATCTAAGTAAACCGTTTGGAGATGAGACCATACTTGGGCCCACCCCCGTACCACTCAGACACTTTTATCTTCTAGTAAAGGATGGTAGCTTATCATCCAGCCAGTTGTGTGCCTGTCCATGGAGAAACAAAACCGCCCACCCCCAGTGGCTAGAGCTGACCTCACAGCCAACAAGCTGTCATGTACAGGACAGTACAGGAGCTGAGCTATACTTGCTCTGGGCTCCGACTTGGTTTTGTCAACACAGAGAGCAAAGAAAGAAGTCCTAGGGCAATCACAGTTCTGTGGTGCCCTCATCTCTACCCAGCTTCTCCCTAAATTTATTTTGGACCTGAAACCCCTCAGTTTTCGATCAGAAATCAGTTATAACCCAGCTGGCTTTTGTGTTACCTTGCTCATCTTGGTACCCTGACTGGCTCCTGATCTCATCAGTGTGCTGAAATCTTAATCTTTCCAAAACTTTTTTTAAAGATTTATTTATTTATTATGTATACAACATTCTGCCTCCATATATGCCCACACGCCAGAGGAGGGCGCCAGATCTCATTACAGATGGTTGTGAGCCACCATGTGGTTGCTGAGAATTGAACTCAGGTGGAAGAGCAGCCAGTGCTCTTAACCACTGAGCCATCTCTCCAGCCCCCTTTCCAAAACTTCATCTTGGTTTTCTGCTCCCATTCTGTCTCCAAGGCTTAGCATCTGATGTCTGCTTCAAAGACAACTCTAGCCAGAAGTTCACAAAATGCCTGCCCAGCCGGGCGGTGGTGGTGCATGCCTTTAATCCCAGCACTCGGGAGGCAGAGGCAGGCGGATCTCTGTGAGTTCAAGACCAGCCTGGTCTACAGAGCTAGTTCCAGGACAGGCTCCAAAGCCACAGAGAAACCCTGTCTCGAAAAACCAGAAAATAATAATAATAATAATAATAATAATAATAATAATAATAATAAATAAATAAATAAATAAAAAAAGATAACAAAATGCCTGCCCAGCTGAAGGTACCTCTGCCTGCTATAGTGGTATATTATTTGTATTTGAATAAATAAGTCTGGCCTAAAGACCAGAGGCAAAGCTAAAGCCACTAAGGTCAGACAATGGTGACACAAACCTTAAATCCCAGGGTTTGGGAGATAGAGTCAGATGGATTTCTGTGAGTTCAAAGCCACCCTGGGCTACACAAGATCAATGTGGAAAGAGATCCAGGTGGTGGTGGCTCACACCTTTAATCCCAGTCCTAAGGAGTCACACGCCTTTAATCCCAGCATCAGAGGGAAAACAAAATGGGAGGAGAGGCTCTGGTTGCTTAGCCTGCGGTCGCCCAGCCTTGGTAGAGGTTAAGACTTCCTAGTGGCTTGGCTGCTTTGCTTTTCTGGTTTTTGAGTTGAGCCCCAATTTCTGTCTCTGGGTTTCTATTATTCATGCTACAGCCTGCTAGCTCTGTGGTACCTGGAGGTGATGCTCCTCCTCCTGGAAAGTCTTCTCCAGCTGCTCCACTCTTGCTTGTTGCTGAGCCTGCTCTGCATACAGCTGAGACTGTAAGTCTTGCAGTTCCTTCTCCATCCTGACAATCTTCTTGGAGCTCCCCTTTCGGGTCTGCCTCTTCACATTCAGGACGGCTACCTGTTTCTCGTGCACCTGTGTTTTCAGCCTCAGAATCCTGGACATGGTCACCTTGAACAGCTCTAAGCTGCTCTGAGATGCTGACGGGCTGGAGGCCTTCTGCTTCTTCGGATAAAGTTCGATGACCTTTGAGAGAGTGGGGCAAGCGTGAGTCCCAGTGGTCTTGTCACTTGCCCCAAGAGAAGGCAACGTAGAACACAAATATCCTGAGGGCTGACTTGCCGCTTCACCTTTTCCGCCTGCAGTCACTGGCTCAACAGTTTTACAAGAGACTGCAGGTACTTTGCAATTGAGAGCTGAGGGGCCTTCAGCCTCAGGACTTTCTAATCCATCCAAACTGAATTTCCTTTTAGTTCTCAAGTCTTCATTTTTTCCCCCTGTCTGGGCATTCTTCGGGGCGAGGCAGGGAGACAGCGTCCCCCAGTCTTCTTCAATGACTTCGTATTCATACTCTGCGTTCCCCTTATTGTCCAGCGGCACTCCAAGCTGGATGTGGTCTCCCTTTTGGATGCAATAAACCTGTAATGGCGCCAGCCGCTCCCTGTTCAGCCAAACACCATTCAGACTCTAGGGGAAATGAAAACAAAACAAAATAAGCTCAAGCTTTTCCCCCTCTTAATGGAATTTCTCTCTTGCTGCTACGAAACCTTCTGCCTTTTCAAAAGGAAAACCCTGGAGAACAAATGGAAGCGAAAGGTTCATAAACCACCATCCCTGGAAAGAGCCCCATGCGCGCGGTGCTTTGGCTTCCTGCCTATATTTCACATTCATGCCTCCGCAGAGAACCGCCTGTGTAAGGGGCAAGAATCACCTTACTCAAAACACGCAAGGCACTAAAGAACACTGAAACTCAATCACTCCTATTGACCTAAACTCCAGGCAATGATTCAAGAGCGGAAAGAATGCAAACCACAAGGCAGGAGTCACCCATGTTCTGCACGTGGGCCCTCCACACACTGAACAAGCACAGCACTTCCCAGTATACAAAATCAATACTTTGTACTGGGAGAGTCAAACTGTAGGTGGGACTGGCCTGAGTAACACCAGCAGCAGCTATCTACGCTGTTACAGTGTAGCAAACAGACCTTACTGTTATTTTGTCTATGGTCTCACTGTGCAGTTCTGGCTGGCCTCAAACTTGCTTTGTAGACCAGGCTGGGCTGCAATTTAGAAATCTGCCTGTTTCTGCCTCTTCAATGATAGAATTAAAAGTATGCACCACCACACCTGGCCTCCTCATTTTTAAAAAAAGATTTTTTTTTTTTTTTTTTATTTTATGTGTGTGCATTTGAGTGGCAAGTGCCCAGAGAGGCCAGAGGACCCCTACGGCTGGACTTACAGGTGGCTGTGAAGAGCTAAGGTGGGTGCTGGGAACTGATCTCAGGTTCCCTCCAAGACCAAGGTCTCTTACTTCTTGGAACTCAGCATTCAGGCTGCCCGGGCAGTGAGCCTGAGGAACTCCACTTCTCCCCAACTCCCCAGCCCTGTGGTTACAGACACCCACCGCCACACACAGCTTTTCACATGGGGATTTGAAGTCAGGTCCTCACGCCTGCCTGGCAACCTCCCTAGTCCCTGCTTCATTTCTTTGGGACAATCTGGCTACATAGCCCAGGTCGGCGTGGGATCTGCTCTACCCTCCTAGTTCTGGGACTACAGGCCTATATCGGCATGCCCGGCAACTTGCCATGGTGCCTTCTCACTCAGTATTATGTTTGTAAGACGTCCCCATGTTCAATACAGTAGTGTTCACTGTGGAACTCATCTTTCGTACATTCTACTGTGGCCTCTGCCTCTGCCTCCCCGGTGCTGGGATTAAAGGTGTATGCCGCCACCACCACCTGGCAGAATTCTTAAAAAGTATGCCAGAGCTGGAGAGATGGCTCAGGGGTTAAGAGCACTGGCTGTTCTGGCTGAGGACCCAGGTTCAATTCCCAGCACCTATAAGGAGGTTCACAACTGCTCACAGCTCAAGTTCCAGAGAATCTGATTCCCTCTGGCTTTGCCCAGGCACACAAGGACAGAGTACCTGTACACAGAGACCAAATCCCAAGTGTGCCAGATGAGGGCTAGAGCGGCAAACAGAAGCCAGGGCCACTCTGGTTGTTGTGATCCTAGCAGGCCTGAAGGGGAATTACTCCAAGTAGTGAGACTCCGCCACAAAAAGCATGTTCCTAGGACTTGAGATGCCAGAGTCTATGGCACAAAGGAGAAATCACCAAGGAGCAGATGTGCTTAAGGCTAGCCTGCATTACATAACAACACCCCCACCTTAAAAAGAAAGTCCCCTATTCCATGGTCTGTTTCCATGTTTCAGGAGTTTGCATGTTTGCACTTGAGGTGCTTCCTAACTGCTGGGCTCTACTTCCCGCTAGACTGATCAACTGCTTCCTAGTTGCTGGACTCTGTACACTTCCTGCTAGGCTGATCAATTTACAGTTTGTTTAAAGAGAGTTAGTTGAAGGGACAGCTCAGCGGTTCAGAGCGCTTGCGCCTTTTCCAGAGAACCCTAACGCAATTCCCAGCACCCACATGGGGCACCTCACCATTGCCTGCAACTCCAGCTCTGGAGAACCCAAACCTCTCTTCTGGCCTCAAGCACCTGTGCACAAATGTGCATACAATACACACAGACGCACATACATGTAAGTAATACAATAATAAAATAAATCTAAAGAAATATTTAAAGCAGGAAAACACATTATTCAAAGTCAAATGTTTCTGAGAATACCGACAGTTAAGCAAGGTTTTTTTCTTGCTTTATTTTTATGAGCCTGTGTGAGGATGTCAGATTCCCTGGAACTTGAGTTACAAATAGTTATTAGCTGTCATGTGAGTACTGGGAATTGAACCTAGGTCCCTTTCAAGGGGCCTGTTTCCGCAGAACTATGGTCTACCTCTGGAAGAGGAGCCACAGCTGCACTCCAGACACTCCCTTTGAGGTAGGGCTCACTCAGGGCATCCATCACCTTGCGCAGTCTAACTTCCTGCAGCACACAAAAGTGCTGTGCCTTCGAAAGAGAAGAGGTGAGCGTGGCTAGTTTTTAATATTTTACGAGGACAACTATCAGGGGTTAAGAAAAGGAAATCTGGGATTACAGATATGTGCCACATTTAAACCCAGCACTGGGGATGCAGAGGCAGGTGGATCTCCATGAATTCAAGGCCAGCTTGGTCTACAGAGCAAGTTCTAGAACATTCAGAGCCACAAAGAGAAACCTCTGTCTCGAAAATCCAAAATAAGGAAAGAAAAGGAAAAACTGAAATAGCTCAGAGGGCTGGAGAGAAGGCTCAGGGTCAAGAGCATCACATACCCTGTTCAGTTCCCAGCACCCACACTGAGTAGTTCACAGCAACCTGTAACTCCAGGGCCACGGGGACCTGGCTAGCCTCTGCTGGCTCCTGCACTCACGTTCAAACACACACACACACACACACACACACACACACACACACACACACATGCACACAAAGCACATGGGAGTAAAACTCAGCCAGGCAGTGGTGACACACACCTTTAACCCCAGCACTAGGGAGGTAGAGGCAGGTGGAGTTTGAGGTCAGCCTGGTCTACAGAGTGAGTTCCGGGACACTCATGGCTACACAGAGAAACCCTGTCTCGAAAAACCAATCAAACAAAACCCATAAAACTCATTATGAATCATTAGGCTCATGTGAGCTCCTGTACCTCGTTGTCCATAATTGTCCACTGTCCCTCGGGATTCTGTTTCAAAACACAGTGGTTCCGAGAGATCATCAGGGGGCAGACCTTGGATATCAGCTGGTAGGTAACGCCAAATCCTCGTCCTATCGTCACCTGAAAGACAGGGGTAATGTAAGACACAGTCGGTCACTCCCTAGAAGGGAGGTTCTTTGCAATCTTACCGACCAGCAGCACACGCGGGTCCTGACCGGTTCATCTGCTGCTGTGCCCCTCCTCAGCTGCCACAGGGAGCCACCACAGAGGAAAAGGCAAGAAGCTGTGCTAAGAGAACAGGTGAGAGCACTGGCTGCTCTTCCAGAAGACCCAGGCTTGCTTTCCCAACAGCGACATGGAGGCTCAAAACCATCCATGACCCCAGTTGCAGGAGATCTGATGCCCTCTTCCAGTATATTACCACCTGCCCCGCAACCAGGCACCAGACATGTATGTGCTGCACAGACATACATGTAGTCAAAACAATCATACCATAATAAAAAATAGAGTTACCATGAACTCTCAGGCTAGCACAACCCCGAACCAGTAAGACAAGGATTTCTTGAAGTGAGACAACGCTCTTGTACACTGTAAAGATTTGTCTCTTGTAATGGTTTAATGAAACACTGATTGGCCGCCAGTAGCCAAGCAGGAAGTATAGGCAGGGCAACCAGACTAGGAGAATTCCGGGAAGAGGGAAGGCAATGAGGCAGTCACCAGCTAGAGGCAGAGGAAGGAAGATGAGAATGCCTCACTGAGAAAAGGTACCGAGCCATGTGGCTAAACACAGACAAGAATTATGAGTTAATTTAAGTTGTCAGAGCTAGCTAGTAATAATCGTGAGCTAACCGGCCAAACAGTTTATAGTTAGTAAAAGCCTCTGTGTGTTTCTTTGGAACTGAACGGCAAGCTGCTGCCTACAGTTTCTTCTCTCACATCCCCATCAATTCATCTTCAGCACTGCCATTAAAATACATAAGGACTTTTAAATGTCCAACTTGGCTTCCTTTTCTCTGCAATTCTTCCAGCTGGCCCTGGTTCTGCCCTAGGTTCATCAGGGAATCTCCCATCTCCTTCTTCACATAGTGAAGTACCCGAGTCACCATTCCTGGCCCTCTAGTCCCAGACATTGTCCTGAACTCCCACAGCCTGAGTTTGACATCTCAACCCATCTATGAGAGAACTCCTGGTTTAGTGTTACAGATGTTATTTAAGAAAAAGAAATTTAGGGCTGGAGAGACGGCTCAGCGGTTAAGAGCATTGCCTGCTCTTCCAAAGGTCTTGAGTTCAATTCCCAGCAACCACATGGTGGCTCACAACCATCTGTAATGACGTCTGTTGCCCTCTTCTGGCCTGTAGGCATACATGTACACAGGATATTATATACTAAATAAACAAACAAATAAATAANAATAAATAAATAAATATTTAAAAAAAAAAAAAAAGAAAAAGAAATTTAGGGGCTGGAGAGATGGCTCAGTGGTTAAGAGCACTGCCTGCTCTTCCAAAAGTCCTGAGTTCAATTCCCAGCAACCACATGGTGGCTCACAACCATCTGTAATGAGGTCTGGTGCCCTCTTCTGGCCTGCAGACTTACACACAGACAGAATATAGTATACATAATAAACAAATATTTAAAAAAAAAAAGAAAAAGAAATTTAAGTTCTTCTATAAAGTCAAGTCACGTATGGTTTCCCCAGTTCTAGGCATGGCTGCTGATGGGCAACACCGGCCTTCACAGCGCTCCAGCACACTGCCAAGGCATCCTAGGCCTGAGAAATGACTCCATTCTCCATCCTCCCCTCCTGCAAGACTACCATGCTGTCTTTCTCTATCTGACTAGCTGGCAACTGTGGATTCAATGGCAGGGCCTGACACTGCTGCCGTTCATCTTCATCTATTAGTTCAGCCTAGCACGCTGCCTTCTAAGACTTAACTCTTTGATCTGCCATCAGATAGACATACACCATGTTCCTCTAGCATTAGTTTCCACAAACCTGATATGGCAGTTGATGCTGTACCTTCAGCCAAGACATAAGAAAATAAAATAGGGTCTGGAGGGATGGCTCAGAGGTTAAGAGCACTGGCTGGTCTTCTTATTAACTCATAATTTATTTTAACCCATAATACCTGTCTGTTGGCCAATCAGTTTATAATAATGTAGACCTCTGTGTGTTTCTTTGGAACTGAACGACCGCAGGACTAGGTGGGACAGAAACCTCAGACAACAGCTCTGTTTCTGAAATAACCAGTAAGTACTCTAACCATTCCTTCCCGTTTTCCAACCCACAGATTCATGAAAACCAAATACAAGAGAAGAACACAAGCAAGCAAAAGACACAGCTTTTCTTTGCAGGACTGAAGTAGCTCGCCTGCAATAAACCTCTGCTCGTCTGTGCTTACACACACATCTCTAGACTAGTTCACAAAGTTTGAAGACACCCATTCAGACAGATAACCTACCAAAGGACTCCTTCGATACAATATGAGGAGCCCGCCGTGTTTTATAATTTTATCTGCGAAAACTGAAACTGAGGGAACTAACCCATCTCAGCTCTTGGCCGCCAGCACACCTCCTGAGACCTTGTGCAAACCTGCAAACCCACGTGTACTATTCACCTGAGAACCATTACGGAAGACCTGACTCAACCTGACCTCTGTGCAAACCCTACACCCGGCAGGCCACGCTCTAAATGCTGTCGACAACCTGACTTTGACATCACCAGGCGGGTTTCTCTTACACACAGTGGCCACCCCCACAGGGGTCACTCCTGACACCACCTTCAGCATCCTCTTGGTTTGTTAGGATCCCTCTCCCCTTCGAGATGACTCCACACAAATCTACAAAACGGTACCGAACATCTCAAGGAGAGCTCTGTAGACGAAAAGGACTTAAATTAAAAATAAGTGGCTCTCTAATGCCTGCTAATTTAAAGCCGGGCCTGCTCTAGAATAATGTTAAACAAGCCACACCTTGGCCAACAGAGATGTTCACGGACTCCTTCACTGTATAAATCCTCTTTTCCTGGTTCAAACCATAAACTCCAAGGGCAGAAACTACAGTTGAGAACATACAGCTTCTCAAAAACAACAACAAAATACTAAAACTGCCAAGACAATGAGTTTAGCTTACGTGACGTCTCAGCTGGGATTACTATTGCTGCGATGACACATGACAAACAGAAAGCAACTTGGGGAGGAAAGGAAGGAGGTCAGGACAGGAACTCAAACAGGGCAGGCACCTGGAGGCAGGAGCTGATGCAGAGGCCATGAAGGGGAGCTGCTTACTGGCTTGCTCCTCGTGGCTTGCTCAGCCTGCTTTCTTTATAGAACCCAGGACCAACAGCCCAGGGATGGCACCACCCACAGTGGGCTGGGGCCTCCCCTCCAATCACTAAAAGACCAGCCGGTTCTTATGGAGGCATTTTCTCAATTAAGACTCCCTTCTTCACATAACTCCAGTGTGTGTGTCAAGTTGACATAAGACCTCAGCCAGCACACACGACGACCAACACTCAGTACTGCACTTTCCAAAGCCCAAAGGGCTCTGAATGACAAGCTCGGACCTGACCTGACCCAGTTCTCCTTCCAGAGCTGACCACAAGGATGCGGCCCACGCTTAGTTTTTCGGGCACCAAATCTTGACCTCCCTTCCGTTCATAACTGTGCCTCCCCTTTTTGTGTTTTAGTTTTGCATCAATGGAGCTGGCAGAGAGCTTGCCTTCCAAGTATGAGGTTCGATCCCCAGCACCAGCCCTACAAGCCTGCATTATCAAACACTGTAAGCAGTTTCTGGAGAGAATGGCTGACTGTCCCTGACCCACTTCGAGGGTGCAACCGTGGTCCACCCCAACGCACTAATTCTCCTCGGAGGTAAAAGAAGACTTTATTTTTAGATTCATGTTGGAGGATTTTAGGCAAGTCACCCTTAAAAACTCGCGAGCACACTCAAAATCAACTCCAGAGAGTACACGCCCTCCGCAACCATCCGGACAGGTTCGCCATTGTCGGGGGTCAATGGGGACGCCTCAGCCTCAGTTTCCCTGAGTTGAGTCACGGCAAGGCTCCGAGAGACCCTAACGGTGACCGTGCCTACTTTCGGCTCACTGGAGGGTCCCGTGTCCGTTACGGCAGCTCTGGCACGGGCTCGCTCCAGCGCAGCCACCCACCAACCCGGGCCTCTCAAGCCACGGCCTCGCCTGGCCTCGCGGCGCAGTCCCGCCAGTCCCTAAGGCGGCTCGATCCCAGCTGCCACCTCGGTGCCTCCTCGCAAGCCGGCTCCCCGCGGCGGGGCGCCGCTCCTCAGCCTCCCCGCTCCCGCAACGCCTCCCCCCCACGCCGGGCCGCTCGCCCTCACCTCACTCGCAGCCTCCAGCTGCAACCACTCGCGGTCCATCCCCAGGCGCCGCAAGCACCAGCTCCGGCCGGCCGCGAGCTGCCCCGAGCCCAAAGGATCGGGCTCGCCCATAGCCCGCTCGGCACTGGACTGGGGCAGCGCTCAGCAACCAGCCAAATTCCAGCCGCCTTCCCGTGTCCTGGCCCGCACCATAACTAAACAACAGACAGAAGCAATCGCCCAGGGAGCCGAATCGATGAGAACGCGAGCCCGCCTCTGGGCTGGGAAGGCGGGCATTGCGCGTGCGCCGCAGAAGGAGGGGTGGGCGCGGGCGGGAAGAGAGGAGGTGCGAACCGGGAGGGCGGGCCTAACGCACCTTTGCGGAGGGAGGTCGGTGATCGAAAGTTACAGGCCGGGCTTGGCTACCCCGGAGACTTTGTCTCCAAAATCTAAAGACTTACAAAGTAAACAATAGGGCTTGGAGGATGGCTCAGCAAGTAAAGTCGCCTGCTGCCAAGCCTGGCGACCAGAGTTCCATCCTCAGGCTTCCCCTGCGTGGTGGCTGGAGAAATCCGACCCTTCAGAATGGCCTCTGACCTCCACTTGCGTACACACAAATAAATACTTAAGTAAAAAACTATAATAAATATAAAAATAAGGAACACTACCGCTTTCTTCGGGTTCGTGAGTCTA
The DNA here is from genome assembly GCF_014885135.2 of Alexandromys fortis. NCBI lineage: Eukaryota > Metazoa > Chordata > Mammalia > Rodentia > Cricetidae > Alexandromys > Alexandromys fortis. The sequence continues at coordinate 3,035,328 of NW_026067892.1, read as the reverse complement.
ACGTGACTATCTCCCACAGTCAATACCTTCCCCTCCAAAGTTACCACCCCAGGTCTAGCAGCTACCAACTGGAACCTCTTACTTGCATCTCCCCCGTTTTCTCTGTCAGGCTGTGATGGAAGTAGAAACAAAGATGAAAAATCCCAGGCCGTCCTGGGCTACACAGTGAGTTTAATGCCAGCCTGGGATAGGAGACCCTATCTACAAAACAAACACAAAAAATGCTTTGTAACTACATGTTATTTAAAACTATGGCCTACTTTGGGTTTGGGGTGGGAGGTGCTGAAGATTGAACCCAGGGTCAAGAGAATGACAAGGGTTTGTTTAACTCTGTGAAGCTGTGTTACTGTGCCTATCTAACACACCTGATGGTCTAATAAAGAAAGACTTCTAAAGGGCTTTGCTTTCTTTTTTTCTTTTCTTTTCTTTTTTTTTTTTTTTTCTTTTGAGACAGGGTTTCTCTGTGGCTTTGGAGCCTGTCCTGGAACTAGCTCTTGTAGACCAGGCTGGGCTCGAACTCACAGAGATCCGCCTGCCTCTGCCTCCTGTTGCTGGGATTAAAGGCGTGCGCCATCACTGCCCAATATGTACACTTTTTTCTAGTCATTTTTCCCTCCACTTTGTTATTAAACCACTGCTCACACAGCATATACATTGTATGAGGTGATGATTTAGAGCAGCTCTCAATCCTTTTGCAGGGGTTGCCCACGGCCACTGAAAATACAGATGTCTGCATGAGAGCCATAGCAGTAGCAAAATACGGTTAGGAAGTAGCAATGAAAATAATTTTATGGTCTTGGTCACCACAACATGAGGAACTGTATTAAAGGGCTGCAGCATTAGGAAGGTTGAGAGCCACTGGTCTAGCGTTGTAGTGATAAGAGCGGTGGGGCTGCGTCCCGCCACCCAGCAGCCCGCACGGCTAGCTTTACCCAAAATAATTACACAGAAACTGTATTCTTTTAAACACTGCCTGGCCCGGCTAGTTTCAGGCTCTTATTGGCTAGCTCTTACATATTAATCTAACCCATTTCCTAATAATCTGTGTAGCCCACGAGGTGGCTTACCAGAGAAGATCTTAACCTGCGTCTGGGCCTAGGTAGTTTCTTTATTAGTAAGAAATCACTCCTACATCATAGTGTAGATGAGGGTTGGCAAGGCGGTTCAGTAACACTGCTTTCTATCAAAGCTCATGGCCTGTGTTCAGCCCCTGGAACACACCTGCTGCGAAGGCAGAACTGTCAGCTGTCCTCTGGAGTCCACATGGGTCCCTACACACAAAGAAGTAATAAATACATGCAACTGGTGTATATGACAATATGCATAAGGTGCAGTGTATATAAATATACATTTCATTTTATTCATTAAACACTTTACATTTATTTATCTGTTATGTATGGGGTCTTGAGTGTGACTGCCAGAGGACAGTTTATAGCTCTCCCTTTTGTGGGTCCTGGAGGGTGAAACTTAGGTCATCAGGCTGTGGCAAGCACCTCCACCCGCTGAACCATCTGATAGGTTTCATTGATTTCTATTTTATTTATTTATTTATTTATTTATTTATCTATCTATCTATCTATTTATTTATTTATTTATTTATTGAGAAAGGGTTGCTTTGCAACCCAAGCTGCCTCCGCTTCCCAAATGCTGGTATTACAGCCACCATTCCTGACTCTGCTGTTAAATATATTTGTGTGTATGTGTGGGTATCTGAGGACAACCTCAAGTGTCACACCGCACCTGTCCACCTTGAGACTTTTCGCTATTGTTGCCCCCTTCCGGCTTCCAGGGCCTCTCCTCCACCTCTCCTCTTGCCACAGGAACAAGGCTTTCACATGGGTCTGGGGAGTCGAACTCAGGACCTCACGCTTCTGTGGCACATGCCTTACCCACTGAGCTGGATCCCCAGCACCAGTCCTATAGCTTCACCTAGGTCCCTTTCGCACACGTGGAGCTGGGTATCTGTCAGAGGACATCCTGAGCCAGCCTTCACAGATACCAAGATCACAACTGGTCAAATGGTTCATAGTCCCTGCCCCACGACCACATGCCCCTGAAGGCCATGAGACATACACTGGCATTAATCACTGCTTTAAAAAAAATCAATGAGGGCTGAAGAGATGGCTCAGAGGTTAAGAGCATTGCCTGCTCTTCCAAAGGTCCTGAGTTCAATTCCCAGCACCTGGACACTGGCTGACACAGCCTGTTCTTCCCAGCCTTGACCAACAACTCAGCCTCCTTGGGTCCCGTAACAACAATGCCCCAAAGTCTGCAGAAAGCAGGCAGAGAATGACACCCACTTACCCAACACCCAGTGACCCAACAATAAACAAAAAGGTGGGAAGTGGAGCAATGGCTTGGCAGGCCTTGCCTTCTCCCTCTTCCTTCAGCCTTGCTAGAAGCCACCAAGATCTGTTCCTTTATATGGCCACTTCCTCCTCCTCTTCCTGAGGTTGACTACCAAAGTCCAGCTACCAAAGTATTGAAATCCCGCATCAAAAGCCCCCTTTGGCTCGCCTAATTACCATGCCCAATTCAAATTAAACACCTCATCCTATCACAGGGTTTCCCTCTGGTCCTTTTATAAGCTGCCATTCTCCTATGGGCCACATATCTCCCCTCTATCCAGAGGCGTCCCTTGTCTCTTCAGGACAAATACCCCTGCCCCCTACCCTTGTTCCTTCCCTTTCTCCCTCATCCTCTGTCTCCAGTGTTTGTCTCTTGTTCCCTGCCCTCTGTCCCTCAGGGACAAATAAATCTAATTTGTGCTGAGAACTTGGCCTTCCGTGCCCTGAGCCGATACTGTTCTTTTCAGACAACTGTCCCTTGCGCCATCCCCCAAACCCCAACTACATCCTGCTTGTACCCTTTGCACAGCTCAGTGCACTCCTCTGTAGCCAGAATGTAAACCTGGGGAGGATGGAAAAGACATGCTTGCTTGCAAATGGATGAATCTAGAAAAAAACATATGGAGTAAGGTAATCTAGACCCAGAAAGACAAATATAATATGTTCTCATTCATAAGTGGCTTTTAGACATAAAGCAAAGAAAAACCAGCCTACAATCCACAGCCCCAGAGAAGCTAGACAACAAAGAGGACCTACATGTCTCTACTAACAAGAGCACTCGCTTATGGAGCTCTTTGAAAGACTAATTCTTGTCAGAGAGATGTTCCCGGTCCTTGGTAAATACCTGATCATTGCTGGCTACTGTTGAGGGAGACTGCAGTCCCAGCTTCTGCAGTGGCCACCTCCTTAACCCCTGTGCTGTATCTTCACTTTTATTTTATTTATTCTATATTATTATTGTTGTCTAGACAAGTCTTGACCACTGAGCCACAGCCCAAACCCTCATCTATGCTATTCTACCCTGCGCTACCCAAGAGATATTAAATAAGGTGTTTTCCTCTAAGTTGGTACTTAGATTCCTTCAGCTTTAGATGTCCAAACAAGACACGGCTTTGAAAACCCTAAAGCAAACATCTCCCTTTGTGGGCAGGAGCAGATCCATGTTGGGCTGTAGCTCCGCTAATGATGTGAACTGTGGTTTCCCTGCGTAAGGTTCAGGGGAGGTGAGGCATTGGCTTTTTTAGTCTTGAAAGACTGAGCCGGCCAGGAAGGTGTCTTGATGTAGCGTGTCAAGCCGAGTCCCGACGTCCTCCCGGTTCTCTCATCTCTCACAGGCCGGCTTTAAAAGGCAAGCCTGCATTTACCTATCCTAGAGCTAAAGGTTTGTGGAGACTGCAGGGCAACTCTGGTGAGGTCCTCCACCGGCCCCCAGGATGAGGCAGCCCATGTGTGTCTGGTGGGAGGGAGCAGGGGCTACGACTGAGGACTCTACAGTCTGTGGGGGTTCTACTTTTTATCCAACTCTTTATTCGTCCACTCTTCTGCACCCCACCCCCAAACGTAAAGGTTCGAGCTGAAATGTAAGAAATACTACCTGATGGCTCCTTTCAAATGTGCCCCCAACCAGCTACAATCAAATAGAAAACTCTACACCCCAGTGAATGCCTGCTGGTCTGGCTATTCCTCTACCTAAACTCTGATGAGCCAGGATCCCCCGCTCCTCCCTGCCATTCCATCAAAACTAGAAGCAGAAACATGGAGTGGAATGTTGGGGACTGTACTCTCAGACCCTGAATTTCCTGTAAACAACTTGTTTTCCTATGCTTGCAGCTGCTCTGAACATGAGACAGGGGATTGGTTTCTGGTGGGCTTGCAGCTGAGAGTTAGGGCATGGCCATTGGTCAAGGAGAGCAAAAAGCTGCCCTGGAACATAATAAAGTTGGCATTCTTGTTTCAAGGATGACCTGTGTCTGTGTCTGTGTGTGTTTGTGTGTTTCAATCTCCAGCCCCTTGCCTGGCTTGTGGAACCGTCTGTCTGGTAGTGTAGGCAGGGTACGCTACAGACGTAGTAGTACCACAGTACAGGCCAGGCGCTACAGGATCATAGTACATGTAGCATGGAAAACTACTAACAGCCAAACCCGCCTACAAGGTCAAGCTTCCAATAAGCTTGAAAATGAACAGGAGGCAAAACATGAGAATGAACCCACTCACAATACCACTGAGACAAAGACAACTGTGACAAAAGCCAAGTTAGGACCTAGACACACAAAAGACTGTCCCTCCTGACTCCTCAGGGAGTGAGGGACACCCTGCAAAGTCACGAACTACACTGCCTTGCGCTGTCAACACTCATTCTTGGTGCTCTTCCTATGAAGTGAGGATCAGAGCTTCCCAGAGAAAAGGAATCAGGAAAGCCTTATGCCCAGATTACGGAGTGTCGTGTGTGTGTGTGTGTGTCCGCAAAACCAACTAGCAGACCAAGTCCTGTATGTAAAAAGCAAAGAGCCTTTATTCTTACACAGGTTCGCAAACAGGGACTCTCCAAGTGCCCAAGGTATTGGCATAATTGGATAGCCCCGGACTCAGTTGGGGTGGGGTTTTTATAATAGTGGAGGTTGGGGTGAGGGATTTCTCATTTGTCTAGGGGTGTCCTGGTGAAAAGCAAAGGGTGTGTGCTGGCAGGTGATCCTATCTTCAATGATTGGAACGGTAGGAATTTCCTTAGGATGGTCTGTTCCTGGGTGGTGCCTGGGTAGTCTTTCTTGGAACCAGGTATAGCCTTAGGGTAAACTACTGAGACTTGGGCCTCTATTGAGCTTGTGGGAGCTGGGTCCTACAGAAAGAACGCCTTGGTTTCAAGAGGACACTGTTTTATTTATTACTTACTTGAGATTGAAATTGGAGTCTCTTGTAACTCAAGCTTGCCTCCAATCTCAGTACGTAGCTAAGGATAGCCTCGAACTCCACCACAATCTCCACAAGTGAACCTTGAACTTCTGAACCTCCAGCCTCCTCCTTCCTGAGTGCTAGGATTACAGGTGTGCACCACATCTAGTTTATACAGGGCTGGGGCTCAACAACCAGGACTTTGCACATGGTGGGTAGGCATTTGTCTACCAACCGAGTCCCGAGAGGAAGATGTCTTAGGAAACCAGAGATAGATTGTAGGTGGGGGTGTGTGCTTCTGCTTCGAATGTGTGTACTAAATGCTGTTTTATGTAAACAGAGCTGTATGATATTTCTGACTCCTTTAATCAAGCTTATTTTAAGTGTTTAGAATGAGTCATCAAGTATCCTCCATTCTGGAGGTATCCGACTAAGGTGGGTATTTTGGAAGTGCTCAGAATCAGCTCAGTAGATGACCCTATTCCTTTTCCTTCTGGAGCCTGCTGACACATCCGTGAGCGTGCCAAGGATCAGCTTCAAGCTCAAGTATTTATTGAACATCTGATTTTATTAAGGAATGGGGCAGTGGGAATCCCAAATCAGGAATACCTTCTTGTTTTCCTCTCCTTCAGTGTGAGTTCCTGGCTGTTGACTTTGCAAGTGATAGAGTTATTAATGTCAAAAGTAGGCCTGGGAAGCTTTATAACTGTGCTAGATCACCATAAGTGGGCTGTCTGGGGACTACAGAAACCACTGGGGAGAGGGGTGTAGCTCCCTGGTAGGGTGTTTATGAGGCACGTACAAAATCTTGGGTTTGATCCCCAGTACTGAGGTGGGGGGATAGAGAAGAGGAAAGAAGAGAGGAAACTGAGGCAGGGGAAGGAGGATGGAGGGAAGGAAAGAAAAAGAGTATGGCTGTAAACAATGGAGCACACCTTTAATCCCAGCACTACAGAGGCAGAGACAGATAGGTCTCTGCAAGTTCGAGACCAGCCTGGTCTACAAAGTGAGTTCCAGGATAGTCAGGGCTAAAAAAGGAAAAAAAAAAAAAAAAAAAAAAAAAAGCACTCATGCAAACTCAACCTGGTACTCCCAACACCTTCTCCAACAGGAAGTCCCGGTTCATTCTCTCACCTCCTTATGACATGTCTTCTTAGCTGGAAGTCCTGGTTTGTTCTTTTACCTCCTTCTTAGCAGGAGGTCCTGGTTTGGTCTAGGAGTTTCCTTCTGTTTATGTGTTGCTTTACTTGGTTAGTGAATAAAGAAACAGCCTTGTCCTGGTTGACAGGGTGGAACTCAGGTAGGCAGAGAAAACAGAACTGAATGCTGGGAGGAAGAAGGGCAGAGTAAGAGACGCCATGGATCCCCTGCCTGAGACGGACACAGGTTAGAATTTTATCCGGTAAGCCACTGCCATGTGGCGATACACATATTAATGGAGATGGGTTAAACTAATATGTAAGAGTTAGCCAATAAGAACTTAGAGCTAATGGCCAAGCAGTGTTTTAATCAATACAGTTTCTGTGTGGTTATTTCGGGTGTAAGCTAGCCAGGCAGCCGGGACAAACAAGGGGCCTGCTCCACCAATACCGGTTCATTCTCTCACCTCCTTCGGACATGAGAAATACTCCACATAAAGGCTTTGCCACAGTGCTGCACATGACCACGTGAGGTCACTCTGCCAGCATCCCCTGAGGAAACAGGTTACTCACTTGGCAGTCTCTTCCTGAGAGTAGGGGCTCAGCCTTTGCTGATGTCCCCTGAAAATGCTGCTGGCTTATACAAGGCTTGACCCCATTTCTTTCTTTCATTTTTTTTTAGATTTTATTTATTATTATACAGTATTCTACCTGCATGCATGACTGCATGCCAGAAGAGGGTATACTATAGATGGTTCTGAGACACCATTTGGTTGCTGGGAATTGAACTCAAGACCTCTGGAGGGAGGGGAAGGGGAGGCGGCTGGGGGGAAGAGACAGAAATCTTTAATAAATAAATAAATAAAGACCTCTGGAAGCCAGTGCTCTTAACCTCTAAACTACCTCTCCAGCCACCCCCCCTTTTTTTAAGATTTGTGTGTGTGTGCATGCACATGTGTACACATGTGAGCTACATGAGTAGTGCCTGCAGAGGGCAGAAGGGAGTGGCGTCCCCGAGGCTGGACTATAGGCAACCGTGAATCAGCTGAGGTGGGAATGGGGAAGAAGAGTAGACATTCCTAACCACGGAACCACTTCTCTAGCCCTTGACCCCTTTCCCACCCCCACCCCCAGCAAGAAAAACCCAGGGGGGAAAAAAAAGACACTTCATTGCGGGTTCCAGACCTCATGAGACGAAAGCTCACAACGGAGGAGGAAACACACCATTTATTTACAATCCATTCACTTTCTCCACAATTTCCCATACAAACATAAAACTAAAAAAATAAAACCACCACTTGGGAACACAAGTGTCTTTCTTTAGTTAATCTGTTTGAGGGAGGGCCATGAGTCCCCCGTCTGTGGAGACTACTGAGGCACACGGGAAGGTGGGTGGGGAACGGGGAAGAACGCCTGAGAAACAGCTTGGATGAGGGACCTAACTCACAAGGGCGAGGTGTCGCCTGCCGGTGGAGTGACACAGGCAAGTGACCTTAGGGTGTCACCGAAAGGAACACTGCCTGGCTTCCCAAGTGGATGGATGGCTATTGGCCCCCATCCTGCCTTTCTCCACCAAACACCAAAACTCGAGCCTGGGTCAGACACCTCACAAGCTGTGGGGAGTGTGATGGTGACAAGGGACACCTAGCGCCACTCTAGGAAGAGGCCCCCATCTTGGGGACACACAGGGATCCCTTCTCTTGGCTTGGACTTGTCAGCCAGCCTCTGTCCTGACCACAGTGCTGACTTACACAGGGGAAGCCAAAGGATGGGGCCACAAAACCTGAGGGGGGGGGGCTTCTGCCTCTGTGGTCCTTGCTGGGGAGGTGCTGGGGGTGAATAGAGGGGAGCTCTGCCATGGAAGAAGGAGGGCAGGCCAGGTGTTCAGAGGCCCAAGAAGGGACTGGAAGCGGAAGGCGGAGACACTGACAGACAGCATGTCTGCTGGCCACACCCTCCAGAGGGCCCCCAGGTCCCTCCCCTTTAAGCTACCCACCCAGCAAGTTCATCTGTGCTAATGACTTAGATTGCTTTCACATGTCAATGCACACTATAAATATAAAATCATATCTGCTACAAAGAGGACATAGATTTGTACACCTTTACCCATATACATAATAACACAATTTATACATAATATCTTGGAGTGGTTCACCCTGGAAAAGGGCTTGAAGAGGTGGTTAAAAAAAAAGAAGAAGAAGAAGAAAAAAAAAGAAAACAATAAAACAAAACCATCCTCTTTCTCCCTCCTCTGCCCTGGTCCCTCTCAAGGGACCATCAGATACTTGGTCCCTCCAGTCCTTTCCAAATAGTTCTGATGGGTTCGTCTGAACACAAATTCAGACATGTGGCAAAATGCTGATGGGCTTGCACACACAAACACACATACACCCGCGATCATTCGAGCACACACACATACAAGCACGCACACACAGACACATGCACACCATGTGAGATTCATAGGTGAGGAAAGGGGAGACGCAATGCCTAGCCCTTGCGTGTAGGCCTCTCCTCAGGGCTATGAACACGGTGTCTCCTCCACCTGAGAAGGAAGGGCTCACTCACTGGCTCAGCTGGGCAGGGGGAGGCAGGGAGTGAGGGGGAGAAGGGTGGGGCCAGGGTCTTCGTCCCTGACCTGTGACCAGATCAAATGAGTCCCACAAAACAACAGCACGAGAGTGGAATACCCCATGCCGTGGCATGAGAATTTGTGTCTTTCCTGTTAAAAAGAAGAAAACAAAGTAAAAGAAAACCACACCAGCTGGGTCCTGGGCAGAGCCAGCGGTGCCTGGAAGGGCAGTGTGGGACAAACTGGAGCCTCCTCTGTGTCCAGCGTCACCTCCTCCTCTGCCCCTCCACACGCACAGAATACTGACAGTGGTCCCAGACACATCCAGAGACACGACGTGGCGGATGCTGTGAAGTTAAGACCTGGGCGGTGGTGCCGGGGGTGAGCTTTGTACAGCAGGAGTGGTTCCTGGCTGGGGTCCACGGCTTGCACAGTGGCCACAGTGATGAAATTGCCATCAGAGATGGGCGCAGTCTGGGTCCCCGGGGGAGACAGCACCTATCGGCGGTAGTGGTTGGGGGCGTCTGCAAACATGTACTTGAGTCTGTATGCTTCAGCCAGCAGCAGCCCGATCTCCTCATTGCCCCAGTGGATCGTAGGCAGGTTCTGCAGCAGCATGAGGAGGCCCTGCAAGGCAAGGAAGGCCCTTCATCTCTTTACAGTCTGCAGCCTGAGGGAGGCCCAGAAGACCCTGCTGCAGGGCCTGGAATGGAGCCCTCCTCCTGGGCCACATGAACCCCAGGGTCTAGCCTTCTGCCTCCTACACATCATGCAGCTCTGGGTCCCTTGCTCAGTCCAGGTGTTCAAATCCTCCAGAGTCTCCCACACACAACACTGCCTCTCCCATATATGATGAGCAGAGAATGACCACAGTAAAAAAAAAAAAAAGCAGAGGGTAAAATAAACACTCGCTCCCAGTTCAGGGACAGCCAAGGCTACACAGAGAAACCAAAACAAGGGACTGGAGAGACAGCTCAGCGGTTAAGAGCACTGACTGTTTTTCCAGAGGACCCGAGTCCAATTCCCAGCACCCATATGGCAGCTAACAACTCTGTAACTCCAGGATCCAGCACCCTCATACAGGTATACATATAAGCTAAAACACCAATAAAATAAAATAACTTTTAAAAACCCAGAAAAACCAAGACAAACAAACAAAAACCACTGCTCTGGGGGCATCCCTTTAGTCCTTTTCAATAGATCTGTTTCTTCTCTTTTTTTAGATTTATTTATTTATCATGTATACAACATTCCTTCCATGTATGCTTACATGCCAGAAGAGGGCACCAGATCTCATTACAGATGGCTGTGAGCCACCATGTGGTTGCTGGGAATTGAACTCAGGACCTGTGGAAGAGCAGTCAGTGCTCTTAACCACTGAGCCATCTCTCCAGCCCTCATCTATCTGTTTCTTAATTGTACTTTGTTCCTTTTTCTTTTTCAGATTTTATTTATTTATTTATCTATCTATCTATCTATCTATCTATTTATTTATTTATTTTGAGGCAGGGTTTCTCTGTGTATCCTTGGCTATACTGGAATTCACTCTGTAAACCAGACTGAGAGATCCATCCGTTTCTACCTCCAGAGTGATGGGGTTAAACGCATGCACCACACTCTCTGGCATCAGATTTTTTTTTTTAATTTTTAAGTTTTTTTTTTTAAATATTTATTTATTTATCATGTATACAGTATTCTGTCTGTGTGTATGTATGCAGGCCAGAAGAGGGCACCAGACCTCATTACAGATGGTTGTGAGCCATCACGTGGTTGCTGGGAGTTGAACTCAGGACCTTTGGAAGAGCAGGCAATGCTCTTAACCACTGAGCCATCTCTCCAGCCCTTAATTTTTAAGTTTTATGTGCATTGATGTTTTGCCTGCAAGGATGTCTGTGTGAGGGTGTCTGAAGTCCTAGAACTGAGTTACAGATGGTTGTGAGCCATCATGTGGATGCTGGGAATTGAACTTAGGACCTCTGGAACAGCAGCTAGTACTCTCAACTCCAGGCCCCAGATTTTGTGTGAATGTGTGTGAGTGTGGATCACCACGGAGGCCATAGAGGGCACCAGATCCTGTGCAGCGGGAGTTACAGTGGGTTGTAGGCCTCCTGACACGGTGCTGGGGTCCAGTCTGGATCCTCTGAGTGCAGGGCCTGCTCTAAACTGCTGAACCTTGCTCCAGGCCCTGTTTTATTTTCTGAGACAGGATCTCATATATCCCAGACTAACATTGAGCTTTTTATGTAACTAAGGATGACTCTGAACTTCTGATCCTCCTGCCTCCAACTTGCAACCTGGAATTACAGATGTGTGTTCCACGTCTAGATTACAGATGTGTGTTCCACGTCTAGAAGTTTTCATTGCAATTATTTCATAAAGTAAGCATGTTCTTCTCCAGTGCTGGAAGTTGAACTCAGGGCTTCATCTATCATATGCTAGTTCTTTAATCACTTAAAAAGTATAGCCGGGTGGTGGCGCACACCTTTAATCCCAGCACTCAGGAGGCAGAGACAGGCAGATCTCTGTCAGTTCAAGGCCAGCCTGGTCCGCAAGAGCTAGTTCCAGAACAGGTTCCAAAGCTACAGAGAAACCCTGTCTTGAAAAACGAACGAACGAACCAACCAACCAACCAAGTATAATCTTTTCTGGGCATAGTGGCTCACACTTGTGTCCAGCACTTGGAAGACTGGCAGGAAAAGGCCACAAGACCCAAGTCAGCCTGGGCTGCAGAGTACAACTGTCCCAGAGAACTGTGGCCAACGACAGCCTTCCGGCTTCTTCTGTAGCATTCACACTAAAACTGAAACAATACAAAGAAAACTAGTGTCGTGGTGGTGGTGGTGTGTGCGTGTGTGCATGCATATGTGAGAGAAAGAATTCTCATGGTTCTTTACTCAGCCTTCACAAATGAATATTTCAAAAGAAGCAATTGATCTACCTATCTTCCTTCCTTTTGTTAGATCCTTAATGGGTTCTTCATTTAAAATCATTCCTGTTGAGACTGCAGAGTTGCAACCCCTGCATTTAACGTGTTCCCTACTCTCACTGGGCACTAGCAGAACGCATTCACCTGCTGCCAGCACCTGTCCCAAATGGTGAGTCCCAGTTCTCAGCTCTCTGTCAGGCTACTGCTCACTGCTCCCCCTGCACACACATCCACACAGCCACACGCACTTGTTTTGTGCTCATCGTGCCCCTGCCCCTGCACCCTTCCCGTCACGGGGACACCTGCGCCCCCGTCTCCACCTGCACCCTTCCCGTCACGGGGACACCTGCGCCCCGTCTCCACCTGCACCCTTCCCGTCACGGGGACACCTGCGCCCCCGTCTCCACCTGCACCCTTCCCGTCACGGGGACACCTGCGCCCCCGTCTCCACCTGCACCCTTCCCGTCACGGGGACACCTGCGCCCC
>NW_026067892.1:3010478-3022314 GCF_014885135.2 Alexandromys fortis | reverse complement strand
CCCGCGCCCCCGTCTCCACCTGCACCCTTCCTGTCACGGGGACACCTGCGCCCCCGTCTCCACCTGCACCCTTCCTGTCACGGGGACACCTGCGCCCCGTCTCCACCTGCACCCTTCCCATCACGGGACGCCCGCGCCCCCGTCTCCACCTGCACCCTTCCTGTCACGGGGACACCCGCGCCCCGTCTCCACCTGCACCGGGACACTCTCTCTTCTCTACCTGGCAACCACTACTCAAGGCTTCAGCCCTGACACCACAAACAACTCCATGGAGGTAGCCCTTGAAGGGACAGCATCAAAATAACAGTGAACATGGGACTTCAGTCATCAAATTACTGTTGCGGCTGCTTCATGCCCTGTCTGTATCTGTGTGTACGTCTGTGTACCACGTGTGTGCCTGGTGCCTGCCGGAGGTCAAAGAGGACACCGGATTGCCAAGAACTGGAGATACATGTTTTTAAGCCACCATGTGGGTACTGGGAACCAAACTGGAACATTCTTATTTTTCTAATTAAAGAAAGAATAGTCCTGGGGCTGGGGAGAAGGTGGTAAAGTGCTCCCTTGGGAAGCAGGAGACCCTGAGTTTGATCCCAGCACTGGGGGAAGCTGGTTAAAGTGGCATGTCTATACTCCCAGCACTGCAGGCAGCAGAGACAGGACATTCCTGGGGCTTGGGGCCAAACAGCCTAGCCCAAACAGTGAGCCCTGGTTCTCAGTCAAAGAGCTTGCCTCAAGACACAAGGTGAGCTGGAGAGCTGACGCAGAGGCACTTGCTAGCCTCCCAGAAGAGCTGGGTTCGATTCCCAGCCCCTGCGTGGTAGCTTAAAACCATAACTCCAGTCTCAGGGGACCCAATGCCCTCTTCTGGCCTCCAACAGGCATTAGGCACACACGACACATAAGCATGAATGCAGGCAAACATTCACACATATGAAATAATAAATTTTCAAAACCAGAAATTAAACCAGGTGTGGTGGCATATGCCTTTAATTCCGGCAGGTAGAGCTCTCTAAGTTCAGACCAGCCTGGTTTAGACAGTGAGTTCCATAGATAGTTCCAGGACAGTCAAGGCTACATAAAGAGACCTTGTCTCAAAAACTTTCTTTAGGTTTGTTCATTCGGTGTGAGTGTGTACTTGAATGTGGAATGTGAAGGTCAGAGGACAGCCTTAGGACTAGCAGGTTCTCCCCTTCCACTGCATAGATTCCAGAGTTCGGTCTCAGTCAGGCTTGGCGGCAAGCACCTTTCTTTACCCACTGAGCCATCTCACTGGCCCTCTTCACAGCCCCCTTAACAGAAACTTCTAGTATTTCCATAATGATTCCATGCTTTTATGTAACTTGCAAGCAAAACCAACCAACATGAGTGTTGCTCGGGAGAAGGGCGCCGTTTCTGGGATGGGAGCCACCTCTGACTTCTAACTCTAGCTTTAGCAGAAGCTTTCTAGAAACTTCTCAATTCTATCCCTGGTCAAGCACAGAAAGAGGATTAGCTGTAAGGAGCCACTCTGCCGTCTGGTGGCAGCTCTTGGAACTGCAGTGTTCCACCTCTGCCTGCTCCCTGCCCCACAGCAGCTTAGCAGTGTTGAAAAAGTGAGAAACAGTCTTTCTTTTGATAAAAACGGTGAAACTGAATAACCACGGCCACGGGAGAGAGGTGCTGGTCACAAGTCAGGTGCGCTTAGCCCAGATAGCAGTCACTACCAGAGTCGGACTGAAGATTCTCTATAAAGCAGACCCTCAGGAGCCCTAAGCAGGATGCGCAGTCAGGTGAACTAGCACAGGCCTGGGCCTGTCTGCAGGGCAAGGCTGGAGGGAAGCCTGCAACTACCTTTCAGAGCTGAATGCAGAAGCGCCAGGCTCAGGCGCTTGCTGGGAACCCAAGCATCCCAAAGAGAAGGGTACCGGACAAGGGCTGGAGTTGGAAACTAGACAGAAGGCCAGAGGAGCAAGCACTGGCTGCTCTCGCAAAGGACCCAGGTCCCAGCACCGATGTGATGGTTCACATCTGTAATTCTAGCTCCAGGGGATCTGATGCTCTCTTCTGAACAGCACAGGTACAGAAACACATGTGGTATATACAAACGTGCAAGCAAGACACTCACACAGAAAAATAAATCCAAATAAAAGCTTTTTAAAAATAATAAATCTTTTTTTTAAAGCTTTGTTTAATTTTCTGTATGAGTGCTCTGCATGTAGCTTGCATGCCAGAAGAGGGCATTAGATCCTGTTGTAGATGGTCGGGAGCCACCATGTGGGTGCTGGGAACTGAGCCCAGGTCCTCTGGAAGAGCAGCCAGTGCTCTTAACCGCTGAGCCACCTCTCCAGCCCATAATAAATCTGTTAAAAAGGAATTAAGAGCAAATGGACTTAAAAGGTGAAAGACGGAGCTGGAGGGATGGCTTGGTGGTTAAGAGCACTGACTGCTCTTCCAGAGGTCTTGGGCTCAATCCCAGCACCCACACGGCAGCTCACAGCTGTTTGTAACTCCAAGATCTAACACCCTCACACAGACATACATGTAGGCAGTACACCAATGCACATAAAACAAAAATAAATTATTTTTAAAAAGGTGGCAAAACTATCTGATTAAGTAAAATATCATGTATAGAATCACTGCACTGGGGGCTGGAGAGATGGCTCAGAAGTCAAGAGCATTGCCTGCTTTTCACAGGAAGACCCTCTTGTAGTGATATTTCATTTGTATTTTAATAAATAAAGCTTGCGCCAGGCGATGGTGGCGCACGCCTTTAATCCCAGCACTCGGGAGGCAGAGGCAGGCGGATCTCTGTGAGTTCGAGACCAGCCTGGTCTACAGAGCTAGTTCCAGGACAGGCTCCAAAGCCACAGAGAAACCCTGTCTCGAAAAACCAAATAAAATAAAATAAAATAAAATAAAAAAAATAAAGCTTGCCTGAAGATCAAACAGCCCCACAGGTCAGCCTTACAGAACAGGCAGTGGTGACACACATCTTTAATCCCAGTAACCACACTAGTTTGCCACAGAAACCGGGTGGTGCATGCCTTTAATCTCAGTGGTGCACACCTTTAATCCCAGCCCTAGAGAGGAATATAAAAAGGGAGGAGACAGCTCACAGTCTCAGTCTCATTCTGAGATTCCTGGATCTCAGGATCCCAGGATCGACATTTCAGACTACGGTAGAGGTTAAGAGCCAGTGGCTGGCTGTCTTGCTTTTCTGAACTTCAGGCCAAACCCCAGTTTCTGTCTCTAGGTTTTTATTAGTCGTGTTACACCCTCCTTTCCCAGGGTTCCCTCCACCCTTCTTCTGGGCAGGATTCAAAGTAGCACTACACTTGGCCAGTGGTCCACGACTGTACCCTTGAGTCAAGGATGGATTTATTTACCTGCATTCTGTGGCCCAGGCCTAGCACATCCCACTGCCTTCCTCCAGTTTCGCTTAGGAATTCTGACTGGCCTAAGCCTGATAGTGCACCCCTGCAGCTCCAGCATTCTGGGAGCCTGGGGTGAGATAGGGTGGGAGGAGAAGTTCAGGGCCATCCTTGGTTACATAATCAGTTTGAGGTCAACCTGGGCTATACGAAACCCTATCTGAAAATGAATAAATAAAACAAAGCCTCAATTCTCTCCTAGAAGAGGTCCTCTGTAGGGTGGGCATCTCCAAAGCTCGTGCACAGACAGAACGAGAAGCTCCCTGATACTGACAACAGCCCCATGACTCCCGGTTGATTCTTTAATGTGCATTTAAAGGGGCTCTGGTCCCTAGGCCTTGGCCTCTTGCTCAGTGTTTTCCATATAAGCGCTAAGCATCTAAGGCCAGAGAGCACCTGCCTTGACCCATCCTCAAGTGACAAGATGGTTTCTTGGATCTCAGAGGGAGCAGCCTCTGCCTGGTTTTGGGTGAGTTTCTTGTTTCTGTCTAGGGGAACTGTCTGCCAGCATGCCCACAGTCTGGCACAGCTCACACATTGCTGGATCTCTGATTTTTAGAGATGTTTCCCTCCTGCCCCAGTAGCTTGCACATGTCTGGCTGTGCTAAGGTGTGGTCGCACCACCCACAGGAGGTGGTGACAGTGCCTATCAATTTCCCAGGGCAGAGAACTCAGGACTTCTGTTCAGGGTTTGAATCAACTACCTCTGAGAAGGCTTCCCCAGGGTCTCACATCCACAACCTGCCTTGGTGGTATATTCTGCTAAAGGGTCGGGAACAGAAACCAGAGGCTGCAGGGGGAATCCCTTGGCTCTCCCAGCACGGGTTGCTATTGCAGGTGTAGGCAGCCTTAGCTCAGAAGAGCTGAAAATCCACCTTGACACTATGGACTTGGTGCCTAATAGTGGGGCCTGACTCTCTGATGGGGTGGGACCAAAGTAACCCCCCACCCCCACCTACCCCCAACCCCACATCCAAGAGTGAATGGGGCAGCTCAGGGCGGGATACACAGAGCCAGACTTTAGGACTGAGGCTTTGGATGTTGGGATGAGGGAAGGGGGAAGGGGCGTTAGATAAACCCCAAGGTCTCCCAGAATCCAGCTCCTAGGATAGAGCATTTGCTAGTGAGTGGAGCCCGAGTTTAATTCCAGCATTGCAATAAGCAATTTGTTTTTAACAAGCAGCTTTATCCTACTCCTGCATCGTCCATGACATGAAAGTGACCTCCTTTTCTCCTCCTCCCACACACCTTACCCCTCTCTCCCTCAGACTGCGTTCCCTCGGACACAGAGCCTCCCCTAGGACTATGGTGTCTGCTGATGTCTGCACGGCTGGTTGGAGCTGTACTGACTGCTCCTCTATTTGGCAAACACCTGGCATAGTTCAGTCTGGGCCAAGTTCAGGATCTGGTGTGGCCTCTCCCCCAAGAGTCAGTCCCCTTTGCTTATATATGCTTCTAGGACATGCACAGGCACCCAGAGGGATCCCTACCTGCTATTATGACAATTAGGACACCTTAACTGCTGAGTCATCTCTCCAGCCACCTAAACCAAAGGTTTCTAAACTCATGCATCCCGCCTACCCCGTTTCTCAGACACGGGGACACTAACACTGACATTATACATTTACTTGCCTAGTTATTTCCACTTGTGTGTCTAAAGTTCTTTCTTTCTCTTCTTTTGCAGCAGGGCCTCCCGTAGCCCAGGCTGACCTCAAACTTGCTATGTAGCCAGAGATATACTTGAAGCCTGCTACTTCCCTGAATGCTGGGATTACACCGTGGAGCACCACACCCAGCCTGAGACTTCACATCCAACACTCTCAGCACCAAAGCCCTGCTTGCCCTACATGTCCGCCCCACCACACTCAGGAATCGTTCTAGTGCATCTGCCTCAGTCAATCCAGACCCAGACAAAAGAAGCCGGCTCTACTTACAGAAGACCCCAAACATGGCCACTTCCACCTCCACTATCACTACCCACGACCAGTGCCCCTTGAGGAATTACAGCAGTGTCCAGGGTGGCTACCATGGCCACACTCCCCACATCTGGTAGCCACCCAGAAACCGGAGCAGTCTCTAAGCTCACACCCACTCCTATGACCCCTCTTCCCTCCAGGAGTGCCAGGGCGCCCTTCCTGATGGCTCAGACATGACCTCACCCACTCTTCACTGGCCACCTGCTTCGGGCCTCACTTCACGGTCCCTTAAATAGCCAGGCACGTGGCTGGTCTAAAGCCTCTACAGGGCCATTTCCTCCACCCTAGTGGCCACATGGCTCGCTCCCTTATCCTCCTCAAGTCTTTGCTAAAATGTTCCCTTCTTGGTGAGCTTACCCTTACTACTGTAGCCTCCCCCTTCCCTGCCCCTGAGGGTCCCTGCTGCACCATGCAGGACCCAGAAGCAATGCTTACTATGGCCCAGCATCTCTAAGCCTCCTGCCTCACATCTGCTGCCTGTCTTCCCTCAGCACGTGTGCTCTGAGAATAGCTGCTTCACTTCCCAGAATGCCCTGGGTCTCAGGGGTGACTCTTAGAGCATGGACTCTTGTTCATGGCTGCATGAGAATCTCTCAGGCCTGGACAGCTACTCTGCAGCCTTCTGGGGACAACAAACCTCCTCACTGGGAAGACCTCTGGCCCCACTGGACGGCAGCCTCCCGAGTCCCCTGCCATTCCACTCCCAGACATGATCCACAGCATCCATCCGTTCTGTCCTCACTCTCCTGGCCACGCACCTGAAAGTCTTCCTCGTCCAAAATCTCCTTCCTCCACTTGATCAAGAAGGCGGCGCACACATAGAGATGGAAGTGCGAGAACCCTTCTGGCTCAGACTGCAGAAGAAAAGAAGAGTCAGGCACGGCTCCAAGCCCAGGAGGAGGCCACTGTGGGCATCACACTTCTGAGACATCTGGAAAGTGGAAAACCCATGCCAGTGCCCGTTATGTGACAGAGATGAAGATATTTCTGAAGACAGCGGCAGACAGAGTTGAAATGGACAGCCGGGAGAGCACGGGCTCCCTCCATACCTGGTACGTGTCCCACAGGCGGATGGTGCAGCGGAGAGGCAGCTCCCGCATCAGCAGGTTGTTCATCCACCGGAAGGCAAACTGCAGGTACTCCACCTCATACCGCCTGAAGTGACTGTGTACCTGCTCTGAAAGGGACAGCAGTCAGGGGCCACCAGCAGGCCTCAGGGCCAGGAGCAGGTTCTGCTTCTTACCAGCCCTACCTCCTGCAGGCTGCCCTTCGGTCCCACCCTCTCAATGTGGCTCACGGCTCATACCAGCACACAGCACCACCCCACTAGGCTATTCCCACGTGCCCTCTGCCTTCCTGGGGCTGTTCTGGCCATGAAGCAAGGGACAGGAGGTGAATTCGGCGGCTGGGCCTAATAGAAAGGAACCCTGGAAGCCATCTTGGCCATTTCCCTTCAGCAACCCCGACAGATGGCCAGCAAAGGTGAAGACTCACCAGAAGATTGGTTTTTTGAGGCAGGGTTTTTCTGTGTAGCCCTGGCTGTCCTGGAACTCACTCTGTAGACCAGCTGGCCTCAAACTCACAGAGATCCTCCTGCCTCTGCCTCTGAGTGCATGGTGTATGCCACCATGCCTGGTTTTCTTTTTTTTGGGAGGGGGAGTGGGGGGTGGATTCTTCTGCATAGTTAGTAGAAACCAGCTGCCATCTGTCACTTAGCCCCTGCCCTTGGGCCTGTGTAGTACCCTGAGCAAGTTAAACAAGCCACGTGTCTGCACATGGGTGTGTGCAGATGTAGAAGTCTGTGTCTGCACATGGGTGTGTGCAAACGTAGGCATATGTGTCTGCATATGGGTGTGTGCTCATGAGTGCGCTCTGAGACATCAGATTCCCTGAGTCACAGAGAGTTGTGAGCCGTGTCCTGTGGGTGCTCAGAACTGAACCGGGTCCTCCGGAACAGCAACAACTGCTTGTAACCAATGAGCCACCTCTCCAGCCCCCTTGAAGGATGGCTTTAAATCACTGTCTTCTCATTCATAAAATGGGATAATGAGGGGCCAGCAAGATGACTCCATGAGTAAAGGCATCCACGACGTGAGGGGTTTGCAGTTGCTGCAGTCTTAGTTTTTATAGTGAGAAAGTACATAAGACAAAGATGTGGCGCACATTTATTTGGTTATGTGTGTGTGTATATGTAGTTGGTTACGTGTGTATGTGTGTATGCGTGTGTGTGACTGTGTGTGTGTATGCGCTTAGTTATGTGTATGTGGTTGTTTATGTGTGGTTACGTGTATGAGATTGTTATGTGTGGTTAGTGCGTGTGTGTGTGTGTGTGTGTGTGTGTGTGCGCACGCTTAGTTATGTGCATGTGGTTGTTTGTGTGTGATTACGTGTATGAGATTGTTATGTGTGGTTAGTGTGTGTGTGTGTGTGTGTGTGTGTGTGTGTGACCGGTTGGTATGTGTGTGGTTGGTGTGTGTGTGTGTGGTCTTGTGGGAGTCAGAGGACAACTTAAGTTAATCAGTTCTCTCCTACCATGAGTATCAACTTGGCAGAGAGTTTAACCCAAAGAACCAGCTCTCTGGCCCAGTGTACACATTTTTAAGACTCCACTGTTTTTAAAGCCCCATATCTTTATTTACCTGGGCCAGAAAAAAACAGAGATACAAGCAGCAGAAAGCGCTGACTCTGCCCTGCAGAATCCAACTGATGACTAATCCAGGAAGCCATAGAACGCCCCAGAAGTTAGGATAGCAGGCACCCTATACAATGCTCCGGGAAGTGATGGCCTCACCATGGAGGCTAGCAGCAGGGGCAGAGCAGTGAGACTCGAAGGAAAAAACATTCCGGCCACCACAGAACACAACTGTGAGAGACGTGGAGGTGAGCACTAAGACCGTAGGCCACGGGAAGATGGAGGGTGTTAGTCAGATTTGGAGAGCCTGTATCAAGCCTAGGATGCTGTTATGTCACCACTGACAGACAAGGTCAACGCAAAGCCTGGATGCTAACGGCAATGGGAAGCCACTGGTGGTTCCAAACAGAAGAAGGGCACAGCCAGAACGCTGCTCTAGAAAAACTAGTCCCAGGCTGGAGAGGTGGCCCAGCAGTTAAGAGCACTGGCTGCTCTTCCAGAGGACCCAGGTTCAGTTCCCAGCACCCACATGGCAGCTCACACTTGTCTGTGACTCCAGTTCCAGGGGATCTGACACCCTCACACAGACATACATGCAGGCAAAGCATCAATGCACATCACATAAAAATAAATAAAACATTTTAAAAAGAAAACCAGACCTATGACAATGGTTTGAAAGAAGAACAAGTAAAGAAAGTAAGTCCTTCTAGGAGGAAGGTGTAGAGGTAACGGCCCAGACCGGGGCTGTAGAGAAGGAAGGGGAGAGGGGGTGACTAGGACAGCGCTGTGGGAGAACTGAGAACTTGTGACAGAAATGAGAGGGGAAGACCTTGGGACAACAGCAGAGCTCACAGTCCTCCTGCTGAGCCTGGACAGGGCTGCAGAGGCAAGGTCACTGCAAGGACAAGTTGGGAAGAGAGCCGGGGAAGGCCACATTGGGCTACTGCTAGAGAAGTCTTGTCCTCTCGACCTACCATCGATCCGGCTGACGAGCTCTTCCAGGGCCTTGACCTTCTTCTGGATCCCTGGCTGTGCAAAGGTGTAATTATCCTGCAAAGGACACAGAGCCTGGGGTGAGCAGAGTCCAAAGCAGCTGCCTACCACACAAGAGCTTGTGCAGACACAGGCCAGGTACTGTCATCTCAGGTACCGTCCCTCCTCTTGTTTTTTGAGATCGGGTCTCACTGAGACTGGAGTTCACAGAGTGCGGTGGGCACTTCCCCAGTGCTAGGGATCAGGCCCAGGTTTACTTTATTAACTGAGTCTTCTCTCCAGTCCCTGAGGCACATTTAAAAGTAGACCAGGGGCTAGAGAGATGGGTCAGTGGTCAAGAGTGCATACTGTCTTCCAGAGGACCCACTGTGGTTCCCAGCACCACATGCAGTGGCTCCTGAAACTCCAGATGCAGCGATCCAACACATCTGGCTCCCCCTAGCACCTGCACCCATGCGCACATACCCACCCATGCGCACATACCCACACAGACGCACGATTAAAAACAGAGGAAACAAAGCTCAGCAGTGCTACAGCTAGTGACAGCATTTTCCTAATACTGTAGCACGTAGTGAAAGGCCGCTGGAGCCCTGCCCTGTGCTGGGCACAGTGAGAGTAAGGGCTAGGGTAACATGGTGCTCTCCTCACTCTGGGGGACACTAGACCAGTGTCTAGTGAAGCTAATAGAAGAGGCAGAGGAGCACTGGCAGGGGCGGCCCTGCAGGACACAGAAGGGCTATAAGGAAGTAAAAGACGTACGGGAGCCCTGGACCGGCCGGGGCGGCTCACCTGGATCCCATCCAGCAGCTTGCTCATGCACCAAAAGCTGTCGGCTTCGATACTTCGCAGCATGTCCTGAGACAAGTTGGTCACATCAAAGTTCTCCACATCCTCTTCTGTAAAACAAAAGATGAAGAAAATCCAGAGCCTTATCTGAAAACGGAGAGAGAAAGTCGACTGTAGTCCATGGTGCATCTTGTACTTCCCAGGGCTCTCACTGCAACACTGATGGCCATTTCTCACTCCAGCCCAGCATGCCTTGCTCTTCCTTGGCGTTTAACATAAGAAAATGACCACTCAGGACTTTTGCTCAATGAGCTATACCCAGCTCAACCCAAGGAACTCTGACTGCAGATGTTCAGTGAGCTGTCCATCATACTCATAGGACAACTGGGTCAGAGCCCCCATTCAACATAGGGATGGACTCCCTTAATGCTGGCATTAGACTTGGTGTGTGTGGAAGCCTCTAGGATTTAATTCCATCATGCTGGTATTTCTCACTGATATAGGACACATACACACACAAGTTTTGTAGACAAACACCATTGAGAAACACTGTATTTCTATACCATCATCTTGTAGACAAACACCATTGAGAAACACTGTATTTCTATACCATCATCTTGCAGGCTCAGCCAAACTGTACATATAGCCATGCATGTGCAGGGACCTGCAGAGGCCAGACGATGGTGTCAGATCCCTGGCTGGAGTTTCAGGCAGGGCAGTTGTGGGCACTGAAACTGAACTCAGGTCCTCTAAAGAGCAGGAAGCTGTTTTAACACCGCGTTGTCTCTCCAGCCCAAATGCCTACTAACTTCTCGTGAAAATTCCAGCTAGTAGCAGGGATAAGAGGCCGGGTGTGGGACAGCTAGCTCACTGCACTTCCTCTGCCTACAGGGAGGATGGCTGAGCAGAGGGAGGAGTGTGTGCTCTGGAGGGCTTCATTCAGCATAAACAGTCTGTTCAGAAGGATCATTAACTGTCCACTTGAGGAAACTCCATACATAATTGGAGCTCAACAGGAAAGCTCGCCAGCCTCGCTGCCCCAGGTGGGGACTGTCTGTGGTTGTCATGGAGTGTATGGCAACCGGGACTGACTGCAGGGAGTGAGTTTAAGGGTGTTTTATGGCCATTTTAAGAGGCAATGCATCCAAAATGGGAAAACCAAAAAGCTCTTTATGAAAACAAAATTGGCCTCTCTGGGCTTGCCGAGAACACAGCTATTGATCAGCTGGTAAAACGCACTGGAGCCGCAGCTCCTCAGCGCCGACTTCGCTCAGAACTCTTGGCCCCACCGCAGTCAGTGGAACACGAGCCTCACAAACAGTCTGGAAGACCCGAGCAGAACTGCCTAGCTCTCCTCAAGCTGGTGGCTCACTGGTCCAGGCACTTCCAGGAGCCCTGGCAGGTCCTGGAGCAATCCCAGCCTCTACCATCAGGAAGGACTCAGACACTCAAAGCCATCAACTGCAGAGGCCTCACTGGTTCCCAGTTCATTCGTGTTTTCTCTCTCTCTCTCTCTCTCTCTCTCTCTCTCTCTCCCTCCCTCCCTCCCTCCCTCCCTCCCTCCCTTCGTTCCTCAGAACCCCTTGCATAAACTGAGCATGGCGGCACACAGCACACACAGCACGTGGGAGACAGATGAGGGACAATCTCTGTGAGTTTGAGGAACAGCCTGGGCTACAGAGTGAGTTCCAGGACAGCCAGGGTTACATAGTGAGACCCTGCTCTAAAAAACTAAAAGTCCTTTGCACAGTACTTTTTCCTCACATGAGTCCACTGGGGCTGGGGAGACAGCACAGGGTAAAGCACCTGCCGTGCAAGCATGAGGGCCTGAGTGTGGAACCCAGCACTGTCTAAAACTGTCGACAGTGAGCACCCTCGACAGTGAGCGTCCTCGACAGTGAGCACCCTCGACAGTGAGCATCCTCGACAGTGAGCGTCCTCGACAGTGAGCGTCCTCGACAGTGAGCGTCCTCGACAGTGAGAAGTGAGCACCCTCGACAGTGAGCGTCCTCGACAGTGAGCGTCCTCGACAGTGAGAA